>NC_137813.1:38599790-38634790 GCF_963921795.1 Nannobrachium achirus
CAGTGTGTAGCAGCTGTGAAAGCCGGAGAGTCATTAGGAGGAAATGAAAAAAATCCTTTTGTTTGAGAAGGTAGTGTTCATCATTATAACTAATCACTACACACAGTGGCAGGATTTCACATTCCCTTCACATTGGACTGGGGTTTGTGAATGGTCATATTAAACGTTATACCATTTTGTTGATCGAAGTCTTTAATCTTTTACAAATGTTCAATTCCTTACAAGAAAATAACAATGATTTAATTAAAGGATATCAAACAATCATCTAGAAGACAATGTAAATGCAAAAGTAATAATGTTTTGTTTTAAGGTCATTGATGTGACACATTTTCTGTCCTTAAAGTGATCCCTGACTAATACGACAAATATGCCTTAATACATTATAATTGTCCTCTATAACTACAATGTAAAATTAAAAACACCTCAATTATTTTATTTCTTCTAGAAATAGCTAATCTTTCACTCAATAGGGGAAATGCCCGTCGCAAGTTGATGATGTCATAAATGTCAAGTGTGATCTATCCCTATGGAATTAATGGCATGCATGTGAAAATAAAAACAAACTTAATACTTCCTATGGTTAATATGAGCATCAAATCAATATTTCAAATGTGTTTGTGTTTTTTTTTTTGCACATGCATGCCATAAAAATGACACATGACATTTATGACATCATCAACTTGCGACAGGCATTTCCCCTACTGAGTGAAAGATTAGCTATTTCTAGAAGAAATAAAATATTTAAGGTGTTTTTAATTTTACATTGTAGTTATAGAGGACAATTATAATGTTTTAAGACATATTTGTCGTATTAGTCAGGGATCACTTTAAATGTTTTAACCTATGATTTTTTTTAACCCATTTTTTCACCAATTGCCAAGTGTAATCCTTTGCGCTACTCTCCTCTGTCAATCTGGGGAGAGCAACGAACTGCGCTCATGCTTCCTTCAATGCACAAGGAGTCCAAGCCGCTTCTTTTCACCTGACGGGGGGGGGGTGGTTCCCCGGTGGGTGAAATATCCCTTTAACAGCACCGCTCACTTCACACTGGGTGACTTCTTTTTTTCTCTCTCTCTCTCTCTCTCAAATCGGCTAATGTAAGCGTGACCAATGATTGGCTTCCAAAGT
Source organism: Nannobrachium achirus (assembly GCF_963921795.1). Classification (NCBI taxonomy): domain Eukaryota; kingdom Metazoa; phylum Chordata; class Actinopteri; order Myctophiformes; family Myctophidae; genus Nannobrachium; species Nannobrachium achirus. The sequence continues at coordinate 38,600,919 of NC_137813.1, forward strand.
TTGCAAGATGGCAGTGCCCGATTGCTGGGAAACCATGAAAGCACATCCCCACTAAGTCAGGGTAGAACCGCATCCCAATTTTCATATATCCTCATCAACAGCCCACTTCACGTTTTGGCCTCTCTTGAAACCTTTTTATCTACTACTCACCACAGATTATTTCCAAAACTCACACAAATCGGTAAACATTATCTCTGGGGTCACGTGATAATCCCATTCCATGTAGATATTCGTCAAGGTAAAAAGAAAACATGTGAAACATCTTGATCACCTAGATTTATTATGGCACTTTTTACATGTCACGTTACAAACTCAACATTCTTGGTTCATACAGCACACACACACACACACACACACACACACACACACACACACACACACACACACACACACACACACACACACACACACACACACAGATCAAGAAAACATTGCATCTTAAAAAGTAGAGGAGAACTCCTCAGTTTCACACACAAGCAAACACAGACATGCTGCACAGACATCATCAACCATTCACAATCACATATAAGTCGTAAACACCCCAGAGCTTTGCCAAATGTTTGTGATTGTTTTTGTCATTTTGTGTTGATGTTTTTAATACGGTTGCCTTTGAGATGTGAGCATGTGTTTTCCATTGTATTCCAGTCACATTGTGTTCGTGCGTGCGTGAACCTCAATCTACACATTTGAATGTTCATTTGAGGAAATACATGAATGTCTAGTACCATCACAATGCATATTCAAATCCTCAGTGTTAACTACTAGCATCCCTATTCTGGGACAAACATTCAGCGAAAATAGGTGATATATCGTCGTTGTCGGGTGGAAACCTTGTATCTCCAAGTTTCAAATTTGTATGTTACTTTCGCAACGTAAACCCTGCTTCATCATACAAGGCCATCGCACAAAAGTAGTGAAAACAGCAGATCTACAAGCACACAACGCCTCGCGGTGCGAGGCGTTGTGTGCTTGTAGATCGGCAGTTTTCACTAGTTTAAATCATTTTAAAAATGAAAAATGCAAAACGAACGGTTTTGGACATACAAGGTTTTCACCCGACAACGACGATATGATATGATCTAGCATTTACATTACATCAGCTATCTTCGACAAAGTTATTTGATGTAGAAGGAAATACTTAAGTATAGAGCCCTTGGGTCTCTGATTAACTGTTGTCACATTGGTACACTTTCAGAGTTAAATTGACACTGAGGATTTTACATCTCTCAACTCTGACAGTGACAAAGCAAGACACCGAAGATCAGACTCATTGTATCCACACTTCTTTTCCAGCAGTCTAAAATATACTGTGGGTACAGTATTTTCAAGGTAGTTGTACAAAACCCATTCCTATGTACAAAAAGTAACATCACATCATTGGTGTGATGTACATACATACGGTCCACACATACAGTACAGAGTGTGGTTGTGTGTGGTATTACTATACACAGATGTGGATTCCGAGGGGTTCAAAGGTAAACAGGTGGCATCGAAGTGCTACGAGATCATTCGTTGGCACACATGGATAAAAATGTACAATATTTACAATCTGAGATTAAATAGTCAACTGCCGTGCATTAAAATCAAACCCAGAGTCTGGGTCACTCAACAAAAGAAAAGAAGCTTTTAGAAAATAGAATTCTACATCACATTCCATTTTTGTATCATATACAACGAAAGGTGTATTGTTGATACCCTTGTTTGTGGCCATACTGTATGTGCGTTATTGTAGATGAAAGATAACACATCAATTCTGAATGCTGTACAGTCAGACAAAAGTTAACATCGTCATTGTCACAAAATGTTTTCTCACCGTCCTGTTATGCAGAATGTGTCATTGTTTTGTATAATGTACAAATGTATGTACGAGTAATAGGAATGAACAAATGAGGAAGCACTGTATTGGACTTCCAGTGGAACATCATTCTAAAGCCCCAAACTAGTAATCTTGTGATCATTCAAGAGGAGACACAATACAATACCTCCTTAAGGAGAACTATCAGAGCACAGACACACCTTTTACAGTAAATACTGTCACTGACAGACGGAAACCTTCCTCATTTCTATTCCTAAATGAATGCCCTACTTCGTCATACAAGAGCGCTGCGCTTGAGTTGAAAATAGCAGATCTACCCACTCAAAACATGTCGCGTTGTGTGCTTGTAGATCGTCTATTTTCAATATATATTTTTAATTATAAAGAAAATTAAAAAAAGGACGACGTTGGACATACAATGTTTCCACTCGACAGCAACACATGTTTGACATTGTCCCTGTCTGAGAAGTCAATAAATTAATTATTGTAAGCAAAACTGAATTAAAAGGTCATGAAAAAGCAAGTAATTGCTCAAGGAAATTACAGTAAGACAATGCTCTTTGGGCAAACAACTGGCCGTTGTGACTGTCCTTCCCTCTGAACACCCCAGATGCAGAGATATTCCTCAGGGCTCACCCTCTCCCCTTCATCATGCCTTAGTTTATGGCTGCCTGTGTCGGGTCCTACGTCACTCCACAGAGGGTTAGTGCTGGAGTTCAGGCACGTGCACACATATACATCAAAGGGGGCTTGAGGCCCTGCCCTTTTATCCGTCTGTAAAAAGTTCCCTCTCCAGACCATGAATGCAGTTTTTACTATGGTGAAAGAAACGTAAATGCCCCCTTCCCATGCCATACCTGAAGGCAGCATGCCTTGTCCAAACTCTCCTGCACTTGAATGCAGCATCTTATGTTGACAGAATTGCCCTCTCTGGGTAGAAATCCCAGTATTCACTTAATATGCTTAGTTCAGTGTGGTATCAAATACCGAAAATAGCCGACCTCCAAGCTCACAACGCGTCGCAGCGCGACGCGTTGTGAGCTTGGAGGTCTGCTATCTTTGATATTTCCACCAAAAGGCCCTTTTAGAAATGTCAGCCTCTGCCTCTCTAACATTCTCTGCACGTCCCTGCTGGAGTTGACTCGCCGAGGCCTTCCAGCAGGTCCTGGTGTAGGGGGGTGAAGAGCAGCGTCTCTGATGAGCCGATCATGGGGAGGGAGCGAGTACAGTTGAGGTTTATTTGGAAGATGCAGGGGGGTTTGGGGGGTTGGCTTAGGACCGCACCCAGCTGACGGGCACCCAGAAGGTCTCTCGCTCCAGTCGTTCCAGTATGCTTCGTAGCTCGGCACAGGCACTGGCCGAGTCCTCCTTGATCAGCACCCGGTCCACCAGGTGCCCATACTGCTGGTCAATCTGAATGGCCGACTGACGCATTTCCTGGAGGTCCTCGTCCTGTTACAGGAAGACAAGACACGTAAATAGTTTGGTTCAGACACAGTCACACAGACATACAGTACAAACACATGCCATAGATCAGTGGTTCTCAACCTTAACTGGGGGCCCCCACACCCTGACGAGCACTAAGAGTTTAGGCATTACATTTTGTGTAACACGGTTGTATAATGAAAATAGCAGATCTACACGCTCATAACGCCTCGTGTTGCGAGGTGTTGTGAGCATGTAGATCGGCTATTTTCACAATTTCTGCCTCTAATATTTGACAATTTGGCCAATGTTTAATTTGTCGTTTTAGAGTTATTTAAACGTTCTTAAACTGTCACTTTAGAAATGTGCATATACCCTCTATGCACTTAAACTTTACGTTGGTTTGTTTACTGTTGAGTGAGAAAACAATGTTGGGCATTAAGTTAATCATCTGGGGACCCTTCAAAATAATTTGGGGACCCCCGTGGGGGTTCCGAACCACAGGTTGAGAACCACTGCTATAGATGAGCACATGCTGGTGTTCAGGTGTTTACAAATGACATGCTCAAAGTAGATGATAAAAAAACTCACAGTCATGCGTCCATGCTGCTCGCCCCCTCCTGGGGAGGTGGCAGCACTGCGACGGCGTCTGCTCTCAGGAATGCGCGGTTTGACGAATATTACATAGGGTTTGAACTCCGCTGTCCGCAATCTCTTCAGAGCCTGAGTAAAGATTGGTTCACAGACGATAGAGGAAAACGGGTCAAGGCACGAGCAAGGGTTAGAGAACCTTTAATACCGAATAATTAGTATTGATATAATACCAATGTATTGAACAAATGTCCTCTCAGGCACTGTCAGCATCAGCAAACTGTCTGCCGGGACTGTAAAATGTCATATTACAATAGCTTGTGTTGATACCCAGGGCTTTCCATAAAAATTGCTCACTCTGCACTTAGAAAACACACTAGACAATACTGTTCCTGAAGAAACACTGTTGATTATAGTAGCACACTAAGTACAGTATTATGATGATGTATGATGATGATGATGTTACAGCGTATATAGGGGGTCAAATATCAGTATGGGAAAACCCTTGGAAAACGTACATCATCAGTATATTTAATATCATGTGAAACCACTCGGAAAAACACATGGGCATGCTCACAAAGCCACGTATTGGAGCTCGAAGACCTATGGGCTTATTGTCTGTAAGTAATGTACTGTATGTACCGGTAGCACATGAACCCTACCTCAGGCTGAACATCCACAAGGCATGTCTTATTCTTTGCTTGTACAGAGCGGATCGCCTCTATGCTGGTTCCATATTGGTTGTCCTTGTACTCCCCATGCTCTATGAACCTGAACACATAGGACAGATAGATCCATTAATACAAATACATCGCTCAGGTTGACGTAACAGCAATACCGGTATCTATAGAAACCCACTTGTTGTTCAGAGCCTCTGCGTCAAACGCCTGTTTGGTGACAAAATGGTACTCCACTCCTTCTTTCTCATGGGGTTTCTTGGGCCTGGTGGTGTCTGAGGACACACAATAGGAAAGTGTGAAGACAAGGTGCACTGTGTGACGTAGCTCCAATAGTAGTTGTGGTCTGTGTCCATATTTGACTCACGTGGTACAGCCACGGCGTAGCGATGTGGGTTCTCGGCTATCACCTTCTGCTTCAGTTCATTGATGCGTGCTCCGAGGGAACCTTTGGAATGTCATTGTTGTGTGTGGGTATATTAAAGACGTATAGATTAGACAGTGTTAACAAGAGAGTGGTAAGAAATAATAGTAACTCTAAAGCAGGGGTCTCCAACGTTTTCAAGCCAAGGACCCCTTAATTCAGAGAGAGATGAAGCAGGGACCCCCACAACCTATAGATACCATATAGTTTCATCGTTTGACAACACAATCATCAGTGTATTTTGGGTTCATGTAAATTTGTGTTTCCAGATATTTAACCACTTGAACAGTCAATACTTAATAAACTTGACCTTTCACTCTGTAATCTGTACTTAGTCTGCTCTTTTCCCCCTCTACACGAAACCTCTTTGCTGAAAATAGCTAATCTACAAGCTCACAGGAGCTTGTAGATCTGCTATTTTTGTCTAAAGTTCTCAGAATAAGGACACTAGGGTTCAAGTGGTTAATATAAAAAAAGAAGAAAAACCACACAAAGATTTGGAGGACCCCCTATAGTAACTCTGAGGACCCCCTAGGGGTCCCGGACCCCCTGTTGAAGACCACTGCTCTAAAGAGTGACTCTAATTGCAAACTGTGACTGTGACTCTAATGTCTCCAACATTAACATTCAATATCCCACTAGACTGTTGCAACACAGCCTATGTTCCACTAGGGGTCAGTATCGTAACATAAGAAAAAGTCTCTGTCTCACCAATCAGAACCACCAGGCGAGGCCTCTCATTGGACCGCTGCTGGTAGCGGGCAACCTCTTCATAGGTCAGAAAGCCTGGCTCACCGGGGTCCAAGCCCTCGGCAGAAGACCCCTGGCGGTCCTTACGACTCAACCGGAAGCTCCTTCTCAGACCGGCTACAGCACAGCAAAGGAGGGAGGGGCCGTAGAAGTACAGTGTCAAAGGTCAAACGCTATCTACCATGAAATTGCTCAAATAACATTACATAACAATACAGTAAGTGCTCTCTTCTAATCATGCTGTAAAGTACAACAGATTATCGTTTCTGTTTGCAGACAAAAGTAAATAGTATTAGAGTGCAGCTGTCATTTTAGTTTCAAATTATCATGCAATTTTTATTCAATGTCAATATAGATAATCTTTCTGTTCACAGGCCATTTTTCATCAGTCAAAGGCTGAACTAACCATGATAATCATGCATTAATCGTCCGTGACTAATGTGACCCTTGAATGTTTGAGAACTGACTTATCTCCAGTTTAAACAGACTGCTGGGAATTGTATAGATATCGGGCTGAATGCAGCTGATATCCAACAAGGCTCTGGCAGCACCGATCAGTTACCAGAAGTGATCTGACTCCATAGCTGGGATCAGGAATGAAGTGGACCGGACCACTCTGCTTTAAACCAAAATCGTATTTGGAAATGTGCCTTCATCCTTAATACAAGGTTTCCAGTGTGTTATTGTGGTGCAAACAACGCATGCTGCTTTGGGGCCACGGGCCTGAGGACAGGGCAGACAGGACAGCCTATGGCGTATGGGAAATGTCAGCGTAGAATGACCGCAAATCGGGGCTTTCCCATGACCAGGGCTGTCCGTCCACCTCCCTCTGTCAGTGGTGTTTTATACCCTGAGGGGATAAGCCGGGAGGGGACACCGTACCTGAATAAAATTCCCAGGAAAACACCTGGCCACAGGAGGGCGCCACTGCTTTACACTTAGGAGAGACTATCAAGGGGCGTTAGAGCATCACACAACCCAGCCTCACTGTCTCCACACAAGGGTGAATGAGCGAGCAGCAAAAAACGTGCCTGGTTGAGTGTGCAATACATCCAACGGAGCAGGGCCCTCATGGGGTGGAGGGGGAGGGGGGAGAGGGGTGCACCAGCCACAGCAGCGGGGGCAGTCAGATGCAGGGGGTGGGGGCAGGGCTTAGGAGGATCCAAACACTGCTCGGTGGGCAGGGCGTGCATGGAGGGAAGGGTGACAGGTGAGAGCTCTACGGTTCTACGAAGCTCTAGAGCAGTGGTTCTCAACCTTTTCAGGCCGCAACCCCCAAAATAATCATATTTGAAATGGGGACCCCACCCTCACCCTGACAAGCACTTAGACTTGTAGGAATTGGCATTACATTTAGTTTGACTCGATCTATTCCTTTGTGAAAATAGCTGATCTACATGCTCACAACACCTTGCAACGCGAGGCGTTGTGAGCATGTAGATCGTTGGCATTACATTTAGTTTGACTCGATCTATTGTAAGGCGTTGTGAGCATGTAGATCGGCTATTTTCATAATTTCTGCCTCTAATATTTGACGATTTTACCAATGTTTGACCAGAGGTACTAAAAAGATCTTTAAAGTCCTTAAATTGTCATTTAGAAATGTGCAGATACCCTCTATATACACTCAAACGTTATATTGGTTTGTTTACTGCTGAGTGAGAAAACAATGTTGCACATTAAGTTAATCATCTAGGTACCCGCCAAAATGATTTGGGGAACCCCCTGGGGGTCCCGACCCACAGGTTGAGAACCACTGCTCTAGAGCAGGGGAGGGCAACTTTGACGATGGGGAGTGCCACTATATCTTGACACTCACTCCAGAGGGCCACATGGCATATACGTATACTGTCGGGCAGAAACCAATTAATGCCCTACTTAGTCATTCTTTCTGTCACACAAAAGTAGCAAAAATAGCCGATCTACAACCTCAAAACTTGTCACAGTGCTATTTTTGCTATTCTTTTTGTGCCCTGAGATCTTTCGGCCCTGGCAGAAAACGGTTTGGGAAACACTGATCTAGAGTGTGCAACAGAAACAAGACTGGTGGATTGTTGTGTTAATATGAGGAAACACTTGTTCCCAATTGCAACCACAACACAAACTATATGTCAGGTTCTTCTTTTGTTTTAACCTTCTTTCTATGTCTAGCCCAGCTGTGTTTAGATCTCTCCTCCGTGCTAAGCATCATTCAGCGGGTTCTGCGGATGTGGGGAGGGGAGGGGGAGCGGGGGCTTCTCAGAGTCAATATTAGGGAGATGGAGGCCGAGGGAAGGGATGTCAGTGGAAGGTTAGAATGGAGTTGAGGATAACAGGTGACTGTAGCATGTACCATCCATAGTACCAACCAACCACTCTCATAGTAGCAACGTCTCTGATGAGGCACTTGTTATTGGTTATTGTTATTTTTGTGTGTGATATGAACAGCGCTGTGGACAATGTGCAATCACGGGTAATCTTCTCTCTATGAATAATAATAATAATATTAATTAAAGAAATGTTTTGTGGTCTGTTCTAATTACCTTACCAAGCCTATATGGGTCTTCTTCATGTTAAAGGCCCAGTTCACCTCTGGGACAACCTGATCTTATTTTCTTACTTTTTTGTTGTTTGGGACACGATCAACACAATCCAATCCATGTCATCATGATGATGCATTTTGCATCATATGATGCAAAATGCATCACTAGTCATGACTCATGCTGAAATACCAAAATATCTCAAAACACAGATTGAACACAAAAAATAACTCAGGATTGCGTTGATCGTGTCCCAAACAACAATAAAATAAGATCAGGTTGTCCCAGAGGTGAACTGGCCTGGGCCTTTAAACATGTTCAAGTTCAACCAAGGCGATTACCTGCCTTTAATCTGGCACTAATTGTGACCTCATCACTTGATCCCTAGTAGGTACCATCCACCCTCCCCCCACCCCCCCAAGAGCTGTGCCACCAGGAAGGCAGCCATTTGACCCTCAACCACCCCTGGAGTGACCCGTGAACCAGTGCACACAGCCAGACTGCAGTGGACACAGAGCAGAAAGAGACAGGCAGCGGAGAAGGAGGCACATGCTCTCACCTATGTACTGTCCATTGAAATAGCCCTCACAGTCACAGTCCTCTGTAGGGAGGCAAGCAGGGAAAATAGAGGTTAAGTAACCTGGAGCAGTTAAGGTACAGAGGACGGGGGAGGGGAGGGTGGGGTCTGGAGCAGGGCAGGCAGAGAGAGAGCAGGCAGATGGGTGAGCAGGGCAGGGGTGGCAGGATAGATAATAGATGCCCTCAGTTGGACGCCACAGCCACTGAAGAAGCCATGACCTTACATTACAGACAGTGTTTTCTTTTTGGAGGGCAGAGGAGAGGAGAGGAGAGGAGAGGAGAGGAGAGGAGAGGAGAGGAGAGGAGAGGAGTGGAGTCTGTGAACTGTGACTCTCTGGCATACGCACAATCCACCAGCTCTGTGGGAGCTTGGCATTCTGCAGGTCCTCACCTAGAGAATGCTTCTGTAAATACGGTATCTGTAGTCTAAAACACAAGGAAAATGTGCTACTACCGGCATGTTGTTGTTTTGTCTAGCTCTGAGGACTGTGCTTATTATAAACTGGCATGAGGGTGAAGTGATGAGTAAACGTGTGTGTGTGTGTGTGTGTGTGTGTGTGTGTGTGTGTGTGTGTGCGTGCGTGCGTGCGTGCGTGCGTGCGTGCGTGCGTGCGTGCGTGCGTGCGTGCGTGCGTGCGTGCGTGCGTGCGTGCGTGCGTGCCCTGCCTTCATACATCATTGACCCACCTTTGTCACATCCTGGGTCATCTGATGAACAGTATGCAGTCAGGAGACAGAGAAAAGAGGAGAGTGCTTTTAAGGTAAACAACAATCATTCGGTAATAAGGTTGGCCATGAAGGACATAGATTGACAAATGTCTCTCTCGTTATGGGAAAATACGCAAACATCCAATTAAAATACCCGATAACGCTCACAATGCATTGCAAGCTTGTAGATTTGCTATTTTCACGATTTGACATACAACAGGGTATATAGGAATAATCATAATAATAATAATAAAAACATAGATGTATTGGCTGCACCTTCCCAATGTTGTTTTAAATCCATCACCACCCACCACTAAGGTTGGGGGAATCGATCAAAGACACGAAGAGGAACAGAGAGAGAGAGAAAGAGAGAGGCAGGGAGAGGAGTGCCCTCAAGGCGCTGTAGGGTATTGCAGGGCTCGCTGACAGATCACTAAGCCCTTGTTGTCTACCCCTGTGGCTCTGGACTAATCGGATCGGCTGCAGATTACGCACTGCAAAGAGACACCATCGCTCACCATTACCCACTCACCTGGCTACTTCCACTCACACAGCCTCTGTGTTCGCTGTTGTGCGCGGTGAGTCAAGTGAGCGAGCTCAATGCATTGTTAAGCCATTGTTCCTTTTCAGTGGAGTGTGTGTGTGTGTGGCGTCTGGCTGCCCTGCATTCACAGTGCGTTCCACTGGCCAGATGGACGAGACATGAAAGAGATTAATTCATTTCGGTGATCCCTCCCTCCCTCCCTCCCTCCCACTTCTCTCTCTGATCTATCTCCCTCTTCCTTTCTTTCTCTCTCTCACTCATTGTTTTTAAAAACATGACTGTGTGGCAGCATTTGTAGAATGGACAATGAATTCCTCCGAGTAAGCCAATTACCAGGCGAAAAGGTCACAAGAGTCAATGAAAACAACAACAACTAGAAGCAGTGCTCTTCCGAGCACAGGTCTCCACCAGGCCGTGCGTCCTGGTGGTGCTACTGTATAATAGGCCAATGTAAAAAGGGTGGCATATGTTCTTCACCTTAGATCTTTCATGGCAATCGGACGCTGCATGCATGATTTCGAGCATTGTGTTCCAAAAATGTGTTTTGCTAAAGTCTACCTGCTGGTGGCGCTATAACAGGACAATGTTAAAAAGGTAGCATTTGTTCCTTGACCTAGTGGGAATATGTGTGGCAAATGTCACGGTAATCGCAAGCTGCGTTGATGATTTGAGGCATTTTGTTCAAAAACGGAGCAATCCTGCAAACTTTGGAAGCTAATATTAGCCAATCAGGATGGAATGTGAAATATCAGACGGATCGGACTTGATCACATGACTATAGAGATACTGTGTACTGATTTGCATGATTTTTGGATAAAATCTCAAGGAGTAATATCCAAAAATGTGTTTTACATAAGTCGGCCCAAAGGTGGTGCTATAAAAGGCTGATGTGAAAAATGCAGGGCAAAGGTTTATCCTTAGCCTCTAGGGAGTGTGCTTACAAAGTTTGAAACTGATCGGTGGAGTTATAGGTAAAACCACAAATCGGGCTGTTATAGCGCCACCATGAGGCTGATTAAAAAAAATTAAGTGGCATTTCTTCCTCGGCCTAGTGGGAACGTGTGTGCGCGATTTCATGATAATTGCACTTCGCGTTTGGGATTTGAGGCATTTTGTACCAAACGGCTCAATCCTACAAACTTTGGAAGCCAATCTTAGCCAATCAGGATGGAATATGCAAAATCGGACAGATCCGTGTCGATCGCATGACTGTGGAGATACTGCCTACCGATTTGTAGGATTTTTGGACAAAATCTGTAAGAGTAGTGCACAGAAATGTGTTTTGCGAACATCGGCCACTAGGTGGCGCTAGAAAAGGCCCATTTGAAAAATTTAGGGCAGAGGTTCTAGATTGGCATCCAGGGAGTGTGTGTGCTCACTTTGGCAGCGACCGGGCCAACGGCGACTGAGATTAGGTGCTCACAAACTGCGAGGACGGACGCACCCACGCACGGACGGACGGACGCACGGACGGACGGACGGACACACGGACGGAGGGGAAAACATACTCTCCCTCAGCCTTCGGCTGGTGGAGACAACAATCATCTAGCTTAGATGTTATTATGCAATGATGGTGACAGACCCAGGTTTTTAACCTAGAGAGCCATTCATCACAGGTTACAGGGAATATTGCGGGTAAAATGCAGCTATAAAGAATGAGCCGTTACTGGATAATGTATTGGAATGAAGTAGGAGCTGTGGAAATGAGCTTGGAGAGAGGAGGAAGAGAGAGAAAGAGAGAGAGAGAGAGAGAGAGAGAGAGAGAGAAAGAGGGGAACTTACAGACAGTCTTTTTAGGGGATTTGGGGTTTGGGAGTGTGCCCATTTTGATCCTGTAGGCCAGTCGTCTGGGCAAATTAACAGCGGAAGAAGAAGGGTCCCAGAAACGACAGCAGAAGAAGAAAAAGAGAGGATCATGAGAGAGACATACAGTGGAGAGAGGAGGAACAAAGGAATGTCTTAAACAGTCTTTTCTTTTTCTCTTGGACTCTTTTTTTTTGTTATTTGTATCCAACACTGCTATTTATACCTACAAAGTCAGTTTTCAGTATTTCAATGTTTTTATTTCACTATTCCTGCCTGGCACTTTCTCTGTTATTAATCCAACAGAGATTCAAGGCTGTTTAGATTTACATTTCCAGCCTACTCTAATACTAATCATAGTTGACCTCAGAAAGTGCAGCACATGAATATGGATTAACAGATTACAGCTCGGCAAATCTCAGATAAAATTATTATTTCGAAATGTTTGGCTGGACCGTTCAATCCGCATTGCAGATGTGTTTATACATTAGACATTTCCCATCTGCATGTGTCATACTGGCACTGTACAACAATCACACTGCCCATCTTCCTCCTCTAGTGCAGTGGTTCTCAACCTGTGGGTCGGGACCCCCAGGGGGGTCCCCAAATTATTTTGGGGGGTCCCCAGATGATTAAACTAATTGTTTTCTCACTCAATAGTAAACAAACCACCATAACGTTTAAGTGTATTTTTTTAAGTGAATTTTTAAGGACATTTTAATACTTCTAAAATTACAAATTAAACATAGGCCAGTTTGTCAAACATTAGAGGCAGAAATTGTGAGAATAGACGATCTACATGCTCACAACGCCTCGCAAGCATGTAGATCTGCTATTTAGAACCGTGTTATACAAAATAAAATAGGATTCTTTTGGGGGTCGAGGCCTGAAAAGGGTGAGAACTCTAGTGATGGCCTCACCTCTCCTGGAAGTGTTTGGAAGGGATGAGTCCAGCCCGGAGGTTGCTGTCCCCCACCCGCTTGGCCTGCCACCAGGTGGGGTCATCTTGGGTCACAACCTGCAGCAGAGGTGGAGAGGGGGGGATTTATTTGAAAACTTTAGTTACTAGTTACTTTGTGGATTGATTATTATTATTACAAAACATACATTAACCACTTCAGCCCTATATACATTTCAGCCATTTGAAAATAGCCGATATACAAGCTCACAATGCGTCGCAATGCAACACATTGTGAGCTCGTAGATCTGCTATTTTCAAAAGATGTTTATGTATTTGAATTTTTTAAATGGGACATTCTGTATATGAGTACTTTTAACTTTGGAACTTTAAGTACATTTAGATGCCAATACCTTTGTACTTATACTCAAGTACATTTTGAATTCTGGACTTTTACTTGTGAGGGTGCACACAAACCAAAGTACCTATGAGAGTGGAATCCGCGTTCCGCCAATGTATTTCAATGAGAATGAAGAGGTTTCATGCCAAAAAAAAGGATTTCTGCAAAAAAACACTCCATTCTCATTGAAACGCATTGGTGGAATTGGGATTCCACTCTCATAGGTACTTTGGTATGTGTGCACCTTACAGAATATTTCTACATTGCAGTATTGATACTGTTACTCAAGTAAAACATTTGAGTACTTTTTACACCATTGTTAAAAAGTACAAATGTCTATTGTGAAATGTAGTCATGCAAAAAAAAATATAATTACTGTACTTGTCTTCAGTACAGTAATTTATGAAAGGGATAACGTCTGGCTCGTTATCGAGAAATAAAATCGCAGCAGGCTGATAACCCCCGAGGCGAAGCCTGAGTGTAGCAGGTGTTCTGAGCCTTTGATTAGGCATCGGTCTGTTATAGAGCGGAGCGGTCTATTACCAAGAAATAACAGACCTCTGATTTCAGCAATTGACCAATCAGAATCAAGTATGTAACCAAGCCGTGTAATACAGTTATATACTGTCCACCACTGACCTGCAGGATGTCTCCTCGTTTGAAGGGAAGCCCCGCCTCCTGGCAGGGCGTGGCCTTGTCCTCTGCTGGGGTGTAATCAAACAAGGCCCTCATGTGCACCTGTCGCCACATATCAAATAGACAGGCTGTCACCAGGAGGGATGGGAGATCTCAACAGGCCTGTCACAAGTATTACATAATCGCCTAATCGCATTTATTTCAGCTAATTGCAGTTATTCAAGATAATCGCAAATTATTTGGTATAATTGTCAAAAAACAGCAGAAATGGCTATGCTATGTTTGTAAAAGTATTATATATAAATCTGTCTGTCATTATATAAGTTATTTGTCATTTCTAGTCAGTGCCATTTTTGTTTACAAAGCTAATTTGTATTGTTAATGGCAATGGCAAAAACCTGATTAAGTCGATAATCGCAAATAATTTTGTATGACAATTAATCGTCAAGTAAAATGTCATGACAGGACAGCCCTAGATCTCACATCTCAAAGTAGAACGTTATATTGATTTTGTTTAAAGCTATACTGTGTAAGTTGCTCAACTAGTGGTCAGTAGCTCTATAGCAAACCGTGGTCGTGTCCGCGTCTTTCGGCCGTTTTTCGCCGCGGTCCCTGGTTCCTGTGCGTTCAGGCATTCCGGAGAAACGGACTCCTTCACCCGAGTATAGAGACACACGGGCGCCTACAAATATGGCCGCCCTATTGTGATAGCGACCCCACTTCAAGATGCGCTGTGATTGGCCGGCAGTGTATAACCCTCGCTGTGATTGGCCGGTAGTGTATGATGACGTAATTTTTCCGCGAAAACCGGGCCCCGGTCAGGATCATAGAAAACATATAAAGAGAAGGCTTTAGAAGCTGAAAATAACGGAGTGGGTGTTCTAAAACTTTAGCGATTTAACAGTTAGGACAATTTTAAGATTTGTTTTATAAAAAAAGTTACATGGTATAACTTTAAGGCAAATGGATCCCACTGGCAACCTAAGGTGTGTGAGCTGGGTACGGTAATTTTCGCCATATGGGTTGGAGGGACGCGGGGAATGAGACTTGTACTGAGTGTGCAGAGCGTATGCAGGACCTCATCCTCCCTCCCATCTCACCTTGCTCTCCTTAAGTCGGTCCTCCTCTTTAATTGCAGGGATTATCTTGAGTGTGATGGAACCCTGAGACTGGGACTAGATCACAGGCAGGGAAGAGGAAGTACACGCAGTTCAGAAGAGGTTTGTGCTGGATAGCGTATTAAACATGCTGAGCTAAATGACATGCTAAGATGGGATTTAAATGCCATTTCAGCCCATGCTAATTAAATATTAAATCAGTTGAATATGTCGAGTGTTCATTACCCACTATCGTGATCCTAAAGCAAAACACTCGACTAAT
Source organism: Nannobrachium achirus (assembly GCF_963921795.1). Classification (NCBI taxonomy): domain Eukaryota; kingdom Metazoa; phylum Chordata; class Actinopteri; order Myctophiformes; family Myctophidae; genus Nannobrachium; species Nannobrachium achirus. The sequence continues at coordinate 38,616,069 of NC_137813.1, forward strand.
TCATGCTTTTAGTAATCCTGTCGGCTATCCCATTATGATATTAACCAAATAGACCTAGGCATCTCTATTCTGGGTTACTTATAAAAGGTGAAAATTCAGCAAACAAATAGCAGACCTACAAGCCCATAATGCTTTGCAATGTAACATGTGAGCTTGTACAACAGCTATTTTAGCTATTGACGATTGTTAAAGGTGGTCTACACTCTATCTATCACACAAAACTGTTTGTCTATGATGTTAAGGCAGGTTTTCAAGTCCTGAAGACAGTTTCACAGCAGGCAAATATCCTTAACCATAGAACTTCAGCTCACGTCACGGTAATTTAAAAGTTGTATAAATTAAATATGTGTGTCTAATCATGCCCTTAAAGCATGCCTTAATGGTTCAACACCAGCCGTTTCTCTCACCAGGAGCTGACTGATCTCATCGGGTCTCTTGTGGATTATGGAGATGCCATTGACCTCCCTTAGTTCATCTCCAACATGGACCAAACCTGGAGACGAGGAACAGATGAGACAGAAGAAAGAAGTTGAAGCCAACTTACTCACAACTTACTCAGTGAAAATATTTTTTTAATAATGTATTCGTCATATGATTATTTTAAATTAGACTTTGAGACACTCTGGAGATGTAGTACATTCTCACACAGTGTGGTGAGAACTGGCAGAGATTGCAGGTGTCGTGTCAGTCATGTTAGAACATCAATGCTGTTGTTGGGGTATGACAAGGGCTGCTATACTCTATCAGCTGTGATCTACTCCACAGCAGTCATAACAACAAAAGACCAGCGGGAAGATAAATCAATAGCTTTTCCCTTAGCAGGGGGCTTTAAGACAAAGACACATGCATTGTGCAGATACACTGTACATTCACACTTACACTTTCACACGCATAATATACACAAGATATACGTAGATAAATGTATTTGCAGGCTCGCCAGAGCTAGGTCTCTTTCTGCGCACCAAACATCACAACCTGATTTTGTACAGCAACAAATCAGATAGGCTAATGTCATAAATGATTAATGAATGGGCCCACGGATTGGTTTACATTCATAGCATGCGTGGTTGTAACCTGCAATAACACATTTGCACACAGGCACGCACACGAGTGTGCGCGGGCGCGCGCGCGCGCACACGCACACACACACACACACACACACACACACACACACACACACACACACACACACACACACACACACACACACACACACACACACAGTTCCTACTGTACAGTATGTGTGGTTGCTATTTCCATGGTAACATGCATGGCCAGCTCTTTGCTGAGTGTGTGATGTGTGATTGGCTCTCTGGGGTCTAAGCCCAGCTTGCAGAAGGCTTGGGGTTTCACGATTCAACACAACCATCCTCGTTTGTCTGCATTATTAGCCATGCTGTTTCTGCTACAGCCAAAAGAAAACTGGTATAGACTAGCGCATGGGTCTTCAACAGGGGGTCCTCAGAGTTACCACAGGGGGTCCTCCAAATCTTTCAGTGCTAGCAACTTTTCTCTTTTTTTTTTAAACCACTTGAACCCCTAGTGTCCATATTCTGAGCACTTTAGCCAAAAATAGCTGATCTACAAGCTCACAACGCCTCGCAGCGCGAAGCGTTGTGAGCAATATTCGGTCTGAACCCGACCCAAGACCGCTCCTCAATAGCTTGTCTATGCCCGTACCGATTACAGGCCCTAAGAAGGTATGCACTTTGAAATACACATGCTGCTGTTAAAAGTCTTCAGAGTGTTGAGGGAAATGGACACATGTACTGTATAGGAAAACCTAATGGACATTAAGGAAGACAAGAGACAGACAGACAGACAGACAGACAGACAGAGGGTTGATTTACCACTTCGGTCTGCAGCACCACCCCTCATGATGCGGGCCACAATCACTGACCCGGTGGCATCATCCCGTCTGATGGTGGCTCCCTGGATTATAGAGCAACAAAGAACAAAGATTAAATGAGAAAAGTATGCCTAATCATAATCGCTTATGTCTATATCCCACCTCCATCTCTAACCCATTCACCTTTACTTTGGACTTTGATGACACACAAGGAAAAGGTCTTTATCCTTCATCTTTTGAATACATGACCATGACCCGGAAATGATCTTTGGTCAACAACACACACAGGAGCAACTAGGGGTTCCCATTCGGGTTCCCACTCTACCCCTGAGCCACCCATAGTGACCATGATCTTTTAAACCCAAAAGCTAATAATTTCTCCAGCCACCAACTGGTCATTCCCTTCACGTGTCTTGAAATTAGTTGACCTTTGAACTTTTCCAACAAAAATAATAATCTCTTGGGATAGCTACCTGCTCTACATTACCAACAACTTTGACAAAAGTCATCACACAAACAGGAATGATTACAAGACCCTGGCATACATTTCTGCAGGCAGGGTCATTACACACTGAATAACATCACTTCATATACTGTATCATCAACCCCATATACTTCATTGTCCGGGGTGTCCCAGGGCGATTTGTGAAACAGCGTGAAAGGAGCCCCTCACTTGTGTTTCATAAAATGCTAAATATTTCAAATATTGTTTGGTAGCCATACAGCCAGCCAGTGGAAGAAATTGCAGATTGAGGCTTTGACATGCATTCGTGAAATATCCGAGATCATTGTGGCTTTTTGGAAGATTAAACATGTATTCTATCTCTTCCTTCTTAATAATTTTTATCCCACGATTTTGCAACCCATTTTCACCCAGTGCCAATTGCCTATGTAATCCTGGGCTCTGCTCTCCCTCTGCCACGCCTGGGGAGACAACGGACTGACCTCATGCTTCCTTCAATGCATGAGTAGTCCAAGTTGTTTCTTTTCACCTGACAGGGGGGATTTCCCCGGGATGGACGTAGCGTGTGGAAGGAACACGTTATTCCAACCAGTTCCTTTCCCCTCCATCAAGCGCCCCGGCTGGCCAGGGGGAGGCATTATTGAGACCAGGATTACTGCATGTTTTTGTGAGGGTATCAACCCTAGGAGACACGGGGAGAACATGCAAACTCCACACAGAAAGATTCTATCTCTTCCATCTAATAACATGTAGAACTAATAACATGTTGTAAGCTGTGTCTATCCTGCTGCTGCCTGTCAGCACTCACCAGAGGCTCCTTGTTCTTAACCAGCCTGACGATCTTCACCGACTCTTCCTCCAGCTCATCCTCAAAGTCCTCTGGCAGTGGGGGGAGGACAGGGTCAAAGTTCTTCTGGGCGACCGTGTCATGCACTGAGAGAACAGCCTGGTCAGACGCAAAAACACATGCAGTATACACTGAGATTACAATGCTGTTGACGTCCATTTATGTAATTGTGGCCAAATAAGAATCACCTAATCATTGGCAGCCAGTGATGCTTAAGCACTCATGCCTGATTTATACTTTGTTTGTTGTATGACGGTGTTGCATCAATGTGCTGTTTTGGAAATACAGAATTTAGTCTTTGAACATTTCTACTTACTGTATAATGATTGCCAAAATAAAGACACCACAAGAAAGTGGTTAATAATTACTAATTACAATTAACCACTATATATAATTACAAAAATAGCAGATCAACAAGCTCTCAATGCCTCGCACTGCGAGGCGTTGAGAGCTTGTAGATCGGCTATTTTTTGGCAAATAGGTTTGTTTGGTGTAGAGGTTAAGTGGTTAAATGTCTGAAGAAAACACATGAACACAAATCCGACATAGACGATGACAGTGCTGTCAAACAAGTCTATGTATCCATCTATGAAATCTGTGAAAATATTCTGCACAATTTTATACAATATGTATTGGGGGTCCCTGCTTTATCTCCCTATCAGCTAAGGGGTCCTTGGCCTGAAAACATTGAAGACCCCTGACCTAATGAATATTGATTTAACATTTGAATTTAATAAAATGGATTACTATAGTTTACCCTTAGATGTGGCGATGTCAGCAGATGCAGGAGTTCCTTCTCCTCTGTGCTCATTGGTCCACTCTGTAGTTCTTCTGCAACCTGCCAATAGCAACACAGAATTGGAATCACACGCTGTCCTGGTGTGAACCAGTGTGTGTGTGTGTGTGTGTATGTGATGAACCCTCCTGTTCACTGCAGGTAATTCTGTGCACGTATGCGCACGCACGCACACACACACACACACACACACACACACACACACACACACACACACACACACACACACACACACACACACACACACACAAACATATACAAACAGAGAGGAGAATAAGTAGCTGGAAGCTAAGGTCAGCATTTTTCCCACTGCTAACTGGTGTGAGTGAGAGAGGGTGAGGCAGGATGTTGGAGTCTCATTAGATGAGCATCGGGATGACTCAGCACATTTATAACATAAAAATTGATACCGGCATTGCTTCTTCCCTGTCTAACTCACTGTGATCCACAGAGACAGTGATTTAGGATTTGTGTATTTGTGTGCGTGTGCGTGTGTGTGTGTGTGTGTGTGTGTGTGTGTGTGTGTGTGTGTGCATTAAACTTACATCCTCAGCCAGAGACGAGGCACTGTGGAGGACGGGCGTTGGGCTCTGTCTCTCGTACTGTCTCAGTTTCTCATGGATCTACAAAACACAGTTAGTTTACTAGAAGAAGATGACAGCGTGAGTCACAGTCAGGCCTGTCAAATCTACTGAGTACTGACTCCCAAATCAGAGCTCTCAGATCTCCAGCTCATCATTGCTGAAAACAGAAACCTTGTAACCTTACAGTATTTCAACGTTTTATGGTTATTGTAAATTAATTACTTCACATTGTTGTCAATGTGAAGTAATGAAGAAAAAAAGTAAATCTACAAGCTCACAACATCCACTGTTTCGAAAAATAATTTAGTTCAATAAGTTAAAGCGAACATTGTTAAGTGGGTATGTGGGTTTTACAGAATATACTGTAAGAATCTTACAGTATATACAAGACATAGACAAATAATTACTAAACTGGATCCATTGGAACACAGATTATTTTTTCAGTTTACTGAAAACTAACAATTTTAGAAGAACCTCTTTAGCATTATTATTCAACATTTGTGGTAGTCTGTGCAGGCATTGACAGCTTGCCCACCTGCCCCCGGCAGGCAAATAAAATGTTAGGGCAGGTGGAGTTTGCTTTCAGGTTGCCCGACCGGGCAAGTGCTCATTTGAGAGGGGACACAACCGCCTATAAACACAACACTTGATATCTGTCTAAACACCTGAACATGGCCAGAGCACTATGTTTTCTGGTCTGTGGAATGTAAAATAAGAGCGCGGTTTACCTATAATGTGCTGTTTTTACTTGAACACGTAAAATAACAAGTGTGAAACCATAGGTATTTGGCATTTGGATTTGGAGTTATTGAGAATTTGAGATGACATTTTCGCACAGCCCAGAAAGTAAAGAAAGTGTTAAATTGAGCGGTTAACTAAAATCTTTACTATCATTTTATAATGGACGATTTACTTTTCGGGCAAGTGGGAATGACCTTTTGGCAAGTAGAAATTGACCTGTGTCAACCCCTGTCTGTGTCACATGACTTACTGTAACAGAATGTGGAAATGAAAGAGTCAAAGAGAACAAGGCCATTAAGAGGAGTTGGGGGGAGTTCTTGATGAGGAATGTGTGTTAATGTGACGCATTGCTTCACCTTCATTAGATAGCCTAGGCTCCTCTCACTGAACACATCCTTGAGGAACACCATGTCCTCCTTGTGATTAGCATCAGGACGCAGCTGGGAGGTCAGCAGGGCCAACGTCTCATGCAGACCTAGAGAGGAGAGGAGAGGAGAGGAGACCAGAACAACAGAGAACATTGACAGATGGTACAGAGTGGGCCTGTAGGTGTGTGCATGTCTACTAGGGCATTCACCAAATTTTTTTTTTTTGTGTTCTCTTTAAAAAATATATAGTTTATAACGCTTGGCTAGATAGGAAGTCATAAGAATGAGTTGTCAATGCCCCTGGTGGATGAATTTGTTAATGCTCTATACCAGGGGTTTTCAAACCTTTTTAGGCCGTGACCCCCAAAATAAACATATTTGAACTGGGGACCCACACCCTGACAAGCACTTGGAATTGTAGGTATTACATTTAATGTGACTCGGTTCCACAAATAAATATTGTGAAAATAGCAGATCTACATGCTCACAACGCCTCGTAACGCGAGGCGTTTTGAGCATGTAGATCGGCTATTTTCACAATGTTCGCCTCTTGCTTATTTGATATTTGACAGTTTGGCCAGTCCTGTCGAATATTCGACTATTCAAATACTTTGAGGTTGAATAATTCGAATACAAAAAATCACTATTCGTGAATGCCCTAGTGTGTGCATGTCTACACTGTGCATCATGTGTGCCCTGCAGTGGCATCTGTGTGCTAATTCATCTCACCCGCGCCTGCTGTCAGGACCGGCATGGCTTCTTTCATGGGTCAGTGAGGCGGGGAAGCCTGCTGGAGAAAAAGGGAGACACAATGTCCTCACAATGTACATGGACAGCAACATGCTCAGAGTCTCCAGGCAGCTCTAATAACGTTCCACTCTTTGGCCATGAGATACTGTAGGAATGTAATATTCAAGGTGTGGCGGGTGCTGTGCTGCGCTTTGCTGTGCTGTGTGTGTGTGTGTGTGTGTGGAGAATGTAATATTTAAGGTGTGGCGTTTGTGTGCGTGCGAGCATGCATGAGTGTGTGCATGTGTATGTGCATGCGTGCATACTGGAACACTCTGGTACTGGTACTATTTATCACATTGACATGTGCCCTGCCCACGCCATGTTGTGGGCTCCCAGGCATGGCAATTAATGCTTTTTGAGGGGGGGGGGGTCATAGCTCATATGTGTTGTCAGGAAACAAGACGTGCACATTTCCCTCTTTCAGCAAACATACAAGACACATTTCCTCTGTGTTGGGGAGAGATAAACTAGGGCTGGGATGCGATTACAATTTTTAATCTAATTAATTACAGGTTCTGTGATTAATTAATCACATTTTAATCGCACATCGATATTTGACCTGAGAAGCTCTTTTTTTCAAGTAAAACACATTTTGTTGTACGAGTGAATCAACAAGTGAGTTTTTTAAATCAAAATTTCGCATCCACTGGGCCAAGCAAAGCGCTCTGATCGGCTACTTCTCCCTTTGCGTTTGTTGTCTCTTCTTGGTTGGTGCATCGCTATGATCGGTATGCCCGAAACTGAAGGTTCTGTGGTGCAAAAACTAAGTGCGATTAAAATGTGTTAATTTTTTTAATCGTGTTAATTTTCTGTAATTAATTAATCGCAATTAATCAGTTAAAGTCCCAGCCTACTGCAGATATACTGATGAGACAACTGCACTTTCTCCAACATGGCATATTACACTTCCTGGGCCACGTTGACAATGCTACACTCAAACAAGTCTGATTCCCATCAGTACATCAGCATGAACCTCCTCCTGAGGTAGCCCAGGGAACCATGGAGACAGACTGCAACATTACCCCAGCCATACCGATCAATACCTTGGTCATTTCTCTTTATACCGCCCATCCTTCCTCCCATTGAGGAAATACCTGTGACATTCCCACAAGAATTTAAAGCCTACTACAATGACAAACAGCCGTATAGTAAGTTAAGCGTTAATGTTAATCTAATACACCAGACAGACAGCTGGTAATCATCATCATGCCATATTAAGACTGTCAGAACAGAGGCACATGCACACATTCACACACAGCCGTTGTAATCCTGAGGTGGCTACATTATGTAGCTGTCACGGAGCTCTGGATCAGGGGTTATGCATTTGTTATAACCTAGTTTATTTAATGTTAAATATACAGTATGCGACACTTTGCATACTGTAGCATTGGAATGAGGACAGAGTGGAGACTGAATACTCAACTCAACCTCAATCTGTCTAGATATAACTTTTATTGTTGTTTCTGCCAGCTTACTGTGAAACAAAGCTGACCTCGCTGGATGAAATATTGGGAGACAAGATCCTACGTCACAACCATCAGCGGGCATGACCTACTTTACTCAAGATCTCTGTCACCATCAGTTACAACACTCTGATCTTGCCATGATGCATTGGTTTTGGTTCATCATGTATCACATCTGCTTCATCAACACCTACAGTATATGAGGATTCAATGTTTGGAACTATACAGCGGTGTGAACTATTGTCTGCCCGATGGCAACCGCCCCCCACCGTGCGTTACTACTGAACACACTGAATTTTAAATCAACTATCGGTGTGACTTACTCTACTGTACGCAAGATCATCATATGTGAGTATTTAGATCTGTTTGCTAGACAATTTAAAAGACATGGGTTGGCAGTGGCCAACTTGGAATTTGAAGGTCCTCGACCACTCCTGGCTGTGTGTTGAAGTGACCTTGAACAAAACACTTACAGTAGGCCCTAACTATTCCCAATCAGCAGGTTGGTGTCTTGCATGGTTTCAGTTGTCTCCGAGTGAATACGCGAGGGAATATAATGTAATGTACATTGTAAAGTGCTTTGGAGAAAGCCATTATATACAGTATATGCACCATTTAATTTGGTCCAAAACAAATTTACGAAGTACTGTACGTATAGAGATAATTAACAGTGAAACTCAAAATAGCAATGCTTGTTCTCTAGTTTCTAGTTGTATGTACTGTAACTGTACATGTTATACTGATAATGGGACCCCCTGGAACCCCTTCAAGGACCCTTGTGGTCGTCAAAAAAGGCTTACTATACTACATGCCATGAAGAAACATCATACTTTACTATGCCATGGTCATGGATGGCATAAGTATATTACAGGTATGTGTGTGTGTGTGTGTGTGTGTGTGTGTGTGTGTGTGTGTGTGTGTGTGTGTGTGTGTGTGTGTGTGTGTGTGTGTGTGTGTGTGTGTGTATTGGATTGCTGCTTGCATCCAGTTCAAAACACTCGTCCTACGTACAATGCAGTCAAGGGCATGGTACCCTACTGTCTTCAGGATATGATCCAACCCTACCGTACACCCCTTCCAGCACACTACAATCTGCAAACGCAAACATCTATCCCCCTACAACAACTGGCCAACACTCCAGGTGTCCTAGACTCTTCCATCTCATGGCTCCCAAGCTGTGGAATATTCTGCCGCAGTCTGAAACCTCCTATGTTTGTGTCTGCACTTTGTTAGGTATGTGTTACTTTTTCACAGACACTAAGAAGCCTGTGTTATTAGGATAAATAAATTAGATAGATGCTAGGTTTGATTACTTCCTACTGTAGCAACTTTGTAGCACTTGTTTTCTTGTACTCTAATTACTTGACCACTTACCCTGTTGTTGGTTGATTAGTGTTGAATAGCATTTACGGTAATCCGTCCTTGCACTTTTGAACCCCTCTGGTGAGCATCAACTGAATTGTATTCAGTATACACTGACCAGATAGATACGTATGTTTAATGTTTTATACTACATACTATATGCCATGCATATCATGTATTTTCTGTTTTCCTAATTAGTTTTTCCTATTTTGTTCAAATGTCATTGTGTTTTGTACTTCATAATAGATTATGTGATGGTGACCCCAGAGCACCACAATGGAAATACGTATGTTGGCTTGTATTGTGCTTTTATCCTTTTAAAGTGGCTTTAAAGTGTTTTATGGAATGATATGTACCGGTACTGTTGCTTTTCTGTTTTGCTTATCCGAGACCAAAGACCACAATGGAAACTAGAAGAAGTGCTCTTCCGAGCACAGGTCTCCACCAGCCACGCGTCAATCTTAGACCTTTCATGGTGCCACAATGAGGCTGATTTGAATTTTTTTTAGTGTAATTTCTTCCTTGACCTTTTGTGAATGTGCGTGCACAATTGCATTACAATTGCACGCTGTGTTTGATTTGAGTTATTTTGTTCGAAACGGATCAATCCTGCAAAGTTTGGAGGCCAATCTTAGCCAATCAGGATGGAATATTTACTATGGGACAGATCCGTCTTGATCATGACTGTAGAGATACTGTGTACTGATTTGTGTTAATTTTGGGTAAAATCTGCAAGGAAAGGGTTTTTCCTTGGCCTCTAGGGAGTGTGCTTACAAAGTTTTAAACTGATCGGTGGAGTTATAGGTAAAACCACAAATTGGCCTGTTATAGCGCCACCATGAGGCTGATTTCAAAAATTTGAAGTGGCATTTCTTCCTCGGCCTAGTGGGAACGTGTGTGCGCGATTTCATGTTAATTGCACTTTGAGGCATTTTGTCCAAAATGGACCAATCTTACAAACTTTGAAAGCCAATCTCAGCCAATGAGGATGGAATATGGACAATCAGACAGATCCGTGTCGATCACATGACTGTAGAGATACTGTCTACCGATTTGTATGATTTTTGGACAAAATCTGTAGTAGTGTACAGAAATGTGTTTTGCAAACATCGGCCTCATGGTGGCGCTAGAACAGGGCCATTTGACAAAATGTGGGGCAGAGGTTCTGAATTGACATCCAAGGAGTGTGTGTGCTAATTTTGGCAGCGACCGGGCCAACAGCGCCGGAGATTAGCTGGTAACAAACTCGGAGGACGGACGGACGCGCGGACGGACAGACGGACAGGGGCGAAAACATACTCTCCCCCTGCCTTCGGCTGGTGGAGACAATTACAAGTTTTCTTTTAAACCGTCAAATGAAATAAACCAGATATAATGCATGGTGGCTTGTATGTATTTTATCATATTTTATAATAGTAGGCATAATGTGAAATGAAGTCAACTCCATGGGGAACTTCTGCCATTGTTCTGATGTACTCATTCATAAGACAAGGTCAGTGATACACCTTCAACACAGAACTAACAGCCCAGGCTCTTCATCTTTGCTTGTCTTCTGCTGTGAATTATAAAATAGGAATTATGTAATGCTAATGTGCAAAAAGCTGGAGGGAGCACGTCAGTTAGCTGTAACGAAAAAGATTCCATTTTTCGTTTGAGCCAATGTTAAGAGTTACTGTAGGGCCATAAACACGAAATGTCAGAATATGACGCTAGAAGCCAAAGTAGGCCAACTGTAGTACTATTCTGTCAGTTATGAGTCAAGAGTATGCATGCTATGTGGCCTCTAGAACATGGGATGGTTTAGGTAGTCTAGCTAGCTAAACAATTTCACTGGAGCTATATTCTGCACACGAACAATATCCTGTCTGGTGAGCAGAGCTGTTTTTGTCTCTAAAGCCTGCTTTTCAAACATATATCTACCCATATGCTTTGAGGTATATAACTAGAATAGGATTAACGCAGACAGCAAGACTCATGAATAATGAACAGAGAAAATATGACAGTGAAAGGAGGTGGAAGGGGGAGTGGGGGGAGGAATGACAGGAATAGGGAGGGAGGGTGGTGGTAAGAAGCATCTCTTTTATGTTTGTTGAGGGCTCAGAACACCGGAGGCAGTGTCTTTATTCTCGAGGGTAATCAGTACAATGGCAGGGATTTTATTTGTGCCATCCACCTAATACTAAAAAATACATTACATTATTACAACGCATTGTTGAAAACGAGGAATCAACAATCTCGCATTCATCTGAAAGAGCATAATGATCTACAATATCTACAATACATAAGTCAATCATATCACAAGCCATTTACTCAATGAAGTGTATTCGTTTGAATTTTACTTAGACAGTCACCCAGTGTGACATGAACGGTGCTATTAGTGGCCTTCTCCGTTATACTTTACAGAAAAATAACTAAGTATGTAGATCTTGGGATCGACATGTTTACACGTGAAATTGCATGGCTCCTGGGGCGCCTGGGGTCAAGTGGTTAAGGCGTATTCCAATTATAGGCTCTACTGCAGCCTGACAGCAAGTCACCGGTTCGATTCCTGAGCCTGACGATCTTTGCTGTGTGTCACTCGCTGTCACTCTCCACTATACTGTATCCAAATAATGGACCACTTTTCTGCCTTAATAATAAATTACGGCAGACAAGTGGATTTCAAGTTTACCTATGACCTATGACCCCAAAATTGGGAAAGGTTTCAGTGACAAACATACAGTAGGTGAAAAACTGTACTTCTGTGGTCTACTGCCAGTTCATACAAAAGGTTTGTCCAGTATCTCCGGACACACACACACACACACACACACACACACACACACACACACACACAGTCACACACACACACACACACACACACACACACACACACACACACACACACACACACACACACACACACACACAGCCTTCTTGTTGTCACAGTGTTAAAAAAAAAGAAGGGAAAAAAAGAAATGTAAAGTCAAAACAGGACATGCAGGCCTATCAGGAATGAAGCTATTTTAAAATAAATTGGCACACAGCTAATTTAGCTGAATAATTAATCAGGTGCAGAATGTGCTGAAGTGCTTTTAAAGAGGTCCAGTGCTCCACCTGTGTTCTTATCTCCCCCTCTGTTACAGAAAGGAAGGATGACATCATTCATAGGGCTGCTCTCAGAGCCATGTGGTGAGGTCATCAGAAATGGAGGGAGAACATGACAGACAATCATTCTGGCTGTGTACACCTCAGCTCCCATGGGTTTACATGGGGAGAGGGAAGGACTGGCAATAAGGCAATAGTGGTTGAGGTTAATGCTTTAGACTGGCCTTATCCCTGTGCATTAATCTGGGGGAAAGTCTAATCGATAGAATACTGAAGTGCTGAAATACTTAATGACAACTGTACATTGTGTTGGTTACACGCACCCACGCACGCACGCACGCACGCACGCACACACACACACACACACACACAAACAGATAAAATCACCTGACACCGACTGTCACTGAATAAAAGTTGTTTTTGTTTGTTTTTTGTTCCTAATGTGACTGCCTAATGCCATGCAGCGAATGGGGTCCGCTCAATATGCCGCAGCGAATAGACATTCTCCCATACATTTAGCATTTTCCTCCAATGGAAATGACACATTCGAGTGAAATGAAAAAAAGAAAAAAAAAATCCCTTAACTCCAGTTAAAGAGCTTATAGCTAGAGATCATACAAACACGATACCTCGGCCGTCAAGCTGTGGTCACGCAAAAGGCTCCCAAGTGAGCTTCCACAACAAAGCGTCCATCCAGACTAGTAATTCATTCAAGTGCAGCTCGCTGTCAGTGCGCCACGAGTTCTGATCCTTACTATGTGACCCTTTGTTCTAAAGAAGTCGGGTCAAAGTTCAAGTTAGTTCATTCATAATGGCAGATAAATATGTACACAGTCTCACACACCCTGGCTCTATACCTCTCAACTACACATACAGTACCTCCTATCGCTTTACTCTCATCCTTACTTTCCCTTTTCAGCCCTTTTTATTTCTATCCTTTCTTCTCTCCATCCACGCACACATGCACGCACGCACGCACACACGCACACACACATACACTCAAAGATATCGACAGGCACATTATTCCTCTTGCCCAGATGTCCTGGAGGTTTTCTGATGTCTATCAGCACACTGCCAAGAGTTTCATAATATCACCCAGAGTCTGTCCTCGATACGTTCCCACATAGAAGCACCCCAGAGCCAGAGACAGAACAGCTGCCACTTAACAGCGCTAGAGCTGGGCTGTTCCTTCCTCTCTCTTCTTCTGCTGCTGCTGTTGTTGTTGTTGTTGTTGTTGTTGTTGCTGTCACTTTGGATTTCATTCACAGATCTGTGCCATCACATGAGCATGGTAAGTTCAGACCTTCAAAGGTTTGAATGCATCACACACATTCACAGACAGATACAGATGCTGATGCAGACCCTATGACGACACGCGCACATGCACGCACGCACGCACTCACACACACACACATACACGCGCACACACACACACGGACACATGCACACACACACGCACGCACAGATATACTCATGTATACACTAGACGGTGAGCCACTGGGGTTGGTCGGTATCAACTGAGGGGATTAATGCTCATAGTGATTTTTGTCATGGTATACATGTCTAGAGTTAGAAAATATGTGATAGCCTTGCACCAGTGGTAGCTTTATGGGTGCTATCATGCATTTTATTATGTAACACTAGGTGAAAATGATATGGGTCATTATATGAAAACATACTACTTAACCCCCATATACAAAAGGTTTTTCAACTAGTTCTGGTACACCTAGGCATGCTTAAGAACACACTAAAGATGTAGGAATGTATTATGTCTTATAAAGCCATCATTTTCAAGATGGCGTCCAAGATGGCTGCCTGGAGCTTAAATAGCGTTATGATACTGTTCAACCTATAGAAAGGTGGTATTGGTTATCTAACCCAAGGTTTTAGGGTTCAAGGAATGTGGCTGAATCAGTGAAATTACCATCAGTTTTTAATTATTTATTGCCAAATCCATTGTATTACAATGATCCAATGATTGTACAACATGTTGTTAAGAACAACAATTGTATTGCAGTTGTGTGAGGGAAACTGTGAACTTAAGGTGATTCATATGGGGACCTGGGAGGGTGGGGGGCATACAGTAGGTGTAGATTTATGTTATATATTCAATTGCCATTCAGTCTTAGGCCTATGTGCTAAAGGTCAGGTTAAGGTCTCTCACACCGTATCACTCCTTATCCAGGTGTCCAAGCAGGCAGCAGCTATGGTCACTGGTTGACAGAGTATTCACCTCACGATTGACAATGTTATACAGTCATTCCTCAGCTGCATTGCAATACTGTTGCAAAGTTCAGCACTGGAAATGCATGTGTTTGCATATGGAGGTCTGACAGGCAAGTTCAGTGGTAATAGTCTTGAGTGTATCAAGCACTCTGAAGTGGTTTCTATCAACTAGACCAAAGACATTTGAACAGATTCAGCAGCAGTCTACCTGGACACTGTGCACTGACTGGCTGACTTTGGGTTGACAACTTAATCATTCCTACTGTATACTTCCCATCCACCAGTTTGAATGTGCAGGGGGACACCTTGTCAATAGGTTGTCACCTTTTCTCTCATGACGGATGATGACGCACATGATGAAGTACTTCTTCCGTGCTGGCCATGTGCAGTATGCTTGATATCTCACCCAGTGCCTGCTGAGATGCATGTGCTCCATGCCAGAGTCTAAGCTAGAACTTGTCTGTCAGCACCATGATGGATTCTGGATCACTGTCTCTGCTCAACATAAAGAGCAGGAATGATGCTGCTCTTTATGTTGGTGCCTTGCATGGTTTCCTCTGCCATCGGTGTCATGACGCATGTGGGTGGAGCTGACTGACACCTTCTCCAAAATGTGCAGAAACAGTAGTAGGGAGTCTAAGCACTGGTGTCTTGGTTGTAAAATATTGGGGTGTACACACACACACACACACACACACACACACACACACACACACACACACACACACACACACACACACACACACACACACACACACACACACCCACACACACACACACAGCATTCACGATGAGGCACCAAGATTTCCTAAATTCCTATGACCCTGATGCAGCCATCTCTGGAACCTCATCCTTACATCCTTACTGTGTGCCAGTCAGGAGAAATACCAGTTCTGTTACATGCTAATGGATATTCATCAAGTTTTTCTATTCGTTGTTCTCCCAGAGGTCAAATGTTACCTTGGCCTGACCTTTAACATGTGAGGTATTATGGATTCTACACATATGAAAACCAAAACATGAGATTACACTGGTTTTCTATACTAGGACAAGCAGATCAAATAGTGGGCATTTTGGATATTTTCTTACACACACACTATATATGTGTCTACAGTACACGGCGGCGCGACCCCTCATCAGCTTAAGGACATCAACAAGGTAAACGAACGAACGCGAACGAGCGCCGTATTGGCGCGGAGGTCTCTTGAGAATTGGGGCGAACAGGAACGTCCAAAGCAGTATAAGAGTTAAACAACCTTTATGAAAAACATATAGTCTGAGCTTTATCCTTGCCAGAGAGGGTCAATACTAAGGGAGATCTGCGTGTGACTGCAATCGGTTTCTGTTCACGGATGACTCTGCTCTCTTAGTCTCAGGCAGAGATATATTGCAGGTTGAAAAGGCCCTTAACTGTGAACTAAACGAGATCTGCACCTGGCTCAATGACAACAGACTCTCAATTCATCAACTGAATATATCCTCTTTGGATCCAGTCAGAAACTGAGCAAAGTTGAGAACTTCACAATTAAAGTAGGTGACACTGTGATAGCACTGTGGGTTGCATCCTGGAGGCTAACCTATCCAGTGAAAAAAGGACTACCAAGGTAATAAATAAAGTCAACCAACGAATTCGATTCTCGCAAAGGGTTGCTCCGCTGATCAATTTTAAATCTCGAAAGACCCTAGGAGGTGCACTTATTGGGCCCCTCATAAAATAGACTAAGCCCCCGTGCTCCCACCCCCCCTTTTCTCTGCCCTTATTTATGCTTTTTTCTGCTTTTGAAATTGATGTTATCCTAGATACTATGTTCTATCCGTCTGTCTTTCAATGTTATATGAGATACTTAAAGTGTGGTTCCTGTGGCTTTCTAGGATCTCCTTTTAGTTGACCTTGTACCAGTGATTTGTACTGTCATGAAACTGTACTTTTTTCTATTGCAAACTTCTGATAAATTCTTCAATCAATCAATTGGATTTTGAAAACTGTGTTTTGGCATATGATTATAAATGAAGTAATAACACACAGAAAGCTACCCCAGATGCAATGCTCTCACATATTTCCTAATCCTAAGGATGTATACCTTCCCAAAAGTCACTATGAGAATCATTGCCCCCAAGATGGTAATGATGACCCCACATTTGGGGCCCTGGCATATTATGTCATAATTATATAGTCACTATATGTCACTGCCTATAATAAAGAACAATTCTAGATATGCTAATTTTAACCACCTTACTGGACAATATATAGTCTGAACTTTATCCCAACCATCTTTCAAAGAGATAGGATGAATAATAAGAGAGAACCATCAGTTTGAAGTAAAATGTTTTTTTGCATGTTGTTATAAAAGGAGTGATAACACACAAAAAGCTACCACCACTGCAAGGCTATCACATTTTTCCTAGTACTAGGGGTGTATACCTTCCCAAAAATCACTATGAGAATTAATCCCCCCAGATGATACCGATAACCCCATATGTACGGTGCTAGCTCACGGCCTAACTATACAGTATACATTACTATACATTCAGACATGGGATGGCTTGGTCAAAACGGGTTGTCAGTCGTTTGAGGCCACAACAGAGGAATCCAAAGTAATTTCTCATTTCATAAAAATATAAATAAAGACTCCTTTCTTCCATTAGTTACTAAGGTTGCATATATACAGAACAAGACTCAATGCTGCAGTATCAGAACACCATCATGGCATGCATTATCTCTGCACTTACACGCATGAAGATGTTACATAACAGAATGGTCTATGTGTGATGTCACATTTTCTATGGCTATAATATTTAGTATGTGTGCGGAGTTAAATAAAGACAGTGGCCCTAATGTAACAACAAGTTAATGAGAACAGTTTGTTACAAACATGTTGGTAGTGACCACACTTACGGCACATTGTTGGGGTTAACTGTGTTGCTGATGTACTGTATATTTATTCTGAGCCCATCTGGGCATCCATTTGGTAAAAAAGAATATATGTTTTTCCTCTGTGGCACCACCTCCTTTGCTCCTCCCCTTTCTCAGTCCGCTTCCTCCCAGGTACTTCAGTGTTAATTACTACTAGTACTAGTCTCGCGTGGCCAGACTGTTGCCTCCGCGATTTGGTCAAATGCTCCCAGCATACAGTCTGGTAAAGGGAAATAGAAACGATGAGTGCGAGATGAAGCGGAAGTGAAGCCCCCTCGTCACTTCCGTTTCAGTGTCACATCGCACACATTTATCATTATATAAAATAAAAATCTTATAAGCATGTTTAGCTTGCTGCTTAGCAGAAAATACATTTTAAAATATATTTTCTTGAACGGTAATGCCCGTTTCCATTACTCGCCGTTAGGGAGCTGCTGTTCCAGACTCTATATAGCATTCAGAGATTGTGGAATAGTTGTCTGGCTACGCGAGACTATACTAGTACTAACAACAACACTACATGTTTTAGGCTTTAAGGAATAGGTGCAGATATTTATGTTTACCAGAGGCTTGATACCATGTCCATAAAGCTGGCTTAGTAAGTGTGTGTGTGTACGTGCGTGCGTACCTGTGTCCAGAATTTGTCCAGAATGTATTGAGAGCCCCTTGAGATGCAGCATCTCATTTTAGAGGGGGTCCTCCTGACCTATACACCTATACAGTAAAACTTTACATACTACAATACAAAATACACAATTTATCTGTGTCTGTGTGCATGTGTGAGATATGGTGAATTTAAATGTACGCCTAGACACACAGACACACACACACGGAAGAGAATGAATGAATATATCATAGCAGATGGTCTCAGTTTATATTCGCCGGCAGTCAAGTATATGTTGACATCCAGCATTGGTGTGAACACTGCACACATACTGATCCACTGATGTTTTTCTGCCCTGACAGTAATGGGGAGCAACACTAAGCATGTTTGGCCAACATCCAGCAAGGTTCTCTCACTCACTCACTCAGGCATGCACGCAAGCACACAGACACACACACACACACACACACACACACACACACACACACACACACACACACACACACACACACACACACACACAGACACACACACACACACACACACACACACACACACACAGACACACACACACACACGCACACACACACGCACACACACACACTACACACACAGTGAAAAAGAAT
>NC_137813.1:38637290-38672290 GCF_963921795.1 Nannobrachium achirus
ATGGCCTGGATGTGCGCATTTTGGGATAGGGGGGGGGGGGCGGGCAAGGGGGTCCAGGTTGTGTTTTTTGACCTCACGAATAGGTCACAACTATAACCAAAAAGGATCAGCATACATTCTGATAGCTTCAGTTTTCTACAAATTCTGCATGGGTTAACTGCTGGTGCCATGCGTGTAGCTCAAAGCCTAACATCTCCCTTGGCCAGGAGGGAATACTCCTTCGTACAAGCAGTAGATGTTTGGTTTCCTTTGCAGGAGACCCAGGTTGACATCTAGGTGGTTAGCATTTCTGCTGTGACCCAAATTGGGATCCCTGATGAGTGGAGGTCAAACGGTCAAAGGTTGAATGTAGCAGATTATCCCTGCTTTATATAGACAAAAGTATAACCTCTACTGTACATTGGTCAGAGGAGATTCCCCTTTGAATCAATAGATATTTGGTTTCCCTTGAAGGAAACCAGGGTTTGAATCCAGGTGGATACACAGAGATTGAATTGGGTTTTTTTCCCGCACCTACCGTGTGCATTAACAGCCCCTGTTATTGGATAAGGTAAAAAAAATAACCTAAACAAGCTGTAACAAGCTGTTGTTAGCTGGCCCAGGTACCGGTATATCAGAGGAGCCATTGACACTTTACTCCATAAAATGACTAAAATGGGTACTCTCATCGTAGCCTAAACAAGGATACTGAAGTGGTCATGCCTCAGTCCTTTGTACCCCTCCCCTACCACCAAAATTGGACTTACTTACTCAGATTAAAAAGAGAAAAGAAAAAAGAAGAAGAAAGAAATAGCAGCCGCTAAATAGATGAATGACACCAGGCAGACCAGACAGTAGACGTAGTGGTATTGCCAATTTGCCATACACATTCTAATTGTACCCAGGGCCCGAGGGCTGTTTTTCTGCACAGCCTGTCATGTGTGAGGGGGGGGGGGGGGGGGGGGGGAGGACTGACTAAATTGATTCTCCCACTAAGCACGCCGTCTAAAAGTGGTCTAATAGTGGTATAGATTTGAAAGTTTTTTAGTTGTCTAAACTTAGACTAGACGACTAATAGACTTCTAATAGTTGTCTAAATGTAGACGGTCTATATTTAGACGACTATTAGAAGTCTATTAGTCGTCTAGTCTAAGTTTAGACAACTAAAAAACTTTCAAATCTATACCACTATTAGACCACTTTTAGACGGCGTGCTCAGTGGGCTGATTAACTACTTAAGCCCTGTTTTATACTTTGTCATGCAATGGTGTTGTGCAAAATACAGTTCCCCAAATTACATTATTAGCATAGATTATCTTTTAAAATAATCGATTAGATCAATTAGTTTGATTAACAGATTCAACCCTATTACCCTAATATTAACTGCAATAGTATTTAGGCTGGTCTCCCGTTCGTCTGACTGCATGCTGCTGCCATTCGTCTTGGACCGGAAGGCTTAATGTCCTTTCAGGATAATGCCAGCTTGGCGCCAGATCTTTCTCTCACCGTTCTCCCAGCCGTAAAGATTCATCAATATGATCTGTCTGTCTGGCTCTCCTCTGCACCCTGCATTATCTCCTGGCTAACAGCCTTCTGAAGGCCTCCTCCGGCCTCTTCCTCCTCACCACCGGTGGAGATAACAACAGACATGGAGGATAATGGCTTAGACTGTAGCCAATCAGATTAATCCTTTACTTTTACAAAGAGGCTGTGGACAGGAAAACACGACCTGTATGATCCCTTTTTTGTCCATCTGTTTTTCAAAGTAAAGTTAAAGTATCATATTCACTTCTCTTGATTTACGATATCACTCAATTTGAAATGACAATCAAATGGAAGTCATTGTTGTTATAATTTCCCCCTTCGGATAATAAAGGTATCTATCTATCTATCTATCGATCTATCGATCTATCGGTCTATCTGTCTATCTGTCTATCTATCTATCTATCTATCTATCTATCTGTTTAAAATATAGTGGTTCCCTGGCATGACATATTTTCACATGGGGGTCTGTGGGTCTTTGGGGGTCCCATTAAATGTGAGGGTTAGGGTTAGGGTTAGGGTAACCCTAACCCTAACCACTGGCACAACATACATAAATGGCAACAGCTACTAGCTAGGGACCTAAAGGGTATGTAAAATAAGCAATAAGCTCAATGGATGTTAAACAGCTGGTCAGTGGGAAGGTGAAAGGCTGTAGAGCACCATGGGAGTTTTGGGCAGATGGAAGCTGGGGGATCCAAAGTGCCCGGGAAGTATTTCATAATTTTATGGGCCTCAATGGATTCGGCAGAGTCACATTAGCAAAAGTGAATTACAGCCTTCTGTGCATCTAAGCAGAGATGGAGGAAAGCTTTGCGGGGAACAGAAGCGAGAAGGCCCAGGGAGGGGGAGAGGAGAATGGGAATGAATTACAGGACCAGGACAACAGAGGAGGAGAAATTAGACAGGTCAGATTTAAATAGAAGAAGTCAAGCTTTTGGCAAGGATTATATATACCGGTATATATATATGTATGTGTGTTTGTGTGTGTGCGTGTGTGTGTGCGTGTGCTTGCGTGCGTGCGTGCGTGCGTGCGTGCGTGCGTGTGTGTCACCAAACTCACCATTAGACTTTGCTACTGAAGGAATTCACCATGTCAAATATGGAAAAACTCAGCCGCCAAACACGGTTGTGACTTTGGATGTTCATTGTTCACAGAATGGCCAAAGGCTTAGACAATTAATAAATATAATTTACATTACTGTCAGCATTGAAGTGTACCGGTGAATGAAAGTCCAGCTGGGATCTCTTGACAACTGAATGTGGGGAGGTTGTTAGCTGAGAACAAGGAAGCTGCTCCAGGGGGACTTCAACCTGGTAAGCAGCCATTCTGTGACCCAAGGTTGTTCTCCGTTTTGGGAACTAAACTGTTATGAGCCCAAAGGCTGATACAGCATATCACCCTCTCAGTCCTTTTGTTAGTCCCCTATCCAGGGAAAATAAAGACATGGTATATGTGTAACAGTGTTAAATATAAGTGTATATAATTACACAAAATATACAAATAAGGGCTTCTACCTGACATTCTCCATATGTTTATAGTGCATTTGTGGCCACAGCTCCTTTAAGTCCCCTCCTACTGCCCCCTGTATAAATGTCCTGCCACACCTCCACCTCTTCCTTCTGTTCTTCCGTATTGGACGAGGTGGGTGGCCTTTGTTATCTCTCTGTACTTGTATAACAAAATACTATATGTGACACCCACAAGAAGTTGTCACATTGTGTAATTTGTTATTTTCGTTTTTATTATATCCATGTGGATAATAATCATTTGAGTAGAACACTAGGATTTGACAGAATGCCCAAACAACAGCTAACTACTGTCAGTAGGGGGCAGTGTAGGCTTGCTTCACTCGTGGGAATGCCAGTATGCTTACGTGACTTCCGCCCAAGCTCCATTATCTTGTGGATCTTGTGAAAGCAACGCGTGATTCCTAAACCCACCAGGATTGAGTTAAGACCCGCCTCCTCTCGATAATCTTAAGTATGAAAGTGCCCATGAACGTTAGTGCTGCTCGCTCAAGTGCAAAGTACCTACTACCTACTGATCCATTACAATAATACACGCAGCATATTAGGCCCAAAGCCATATCCAAACCATAACAATTTAACTGATAATCAGTAAGAGTTTTTATTTTAAGCACAGTAGTGACACATTAATAGCTTTCTCAGTACGTTTTTCTCTTTAGCAAAGTTACAAAGTTTTCCCTTTATTAAGCACAGTAGGCCTACAATTAAGTCAGTTTCAAGATTTTTTTAGCTCAGTTTATTTTGAGCACTGTAGTGAGAAATTAATAGTTGTGCATTGTGCAAATGCAGGCTTTTCTCAAGTACAAGTCTTCATGTGTCAGGCAGGGATTTCAGCCACTCCTGGAAGTCCTCGCGTTTCCACGAGGCGGGTCTTAACTCAAGCCTGGTGGGTTTAGGAATCACGCGAAAGCAACACCACGTTTCTGTGTGTGATCCTTGTGTCCTGTATTTTCAGGTTAGTAATGACCTCAAAACAACTGTATTTGTAATACAAACAATTTCGGGAGTTAGATAAGACACTGGGCTTCAGTTTGATGTAAAGATGATGATGTTTTGTGACTATTTCATGCAATGTGTGCTCCTGAACAGTTTATTTTTCTATTATTATTTTCGGAACCAGTTTTGTAACAGTTGACAACAGAAGAGTGTCAGGATGTGTGAATAATGATTTCGGTTTTGCATTTGAATATGCTACTGTATATGTGTGTTGAGTTATGGTCCAGACTAGTGTTGTTAGCATTTAGCTTCCACTAACTACTGTCTACTTTCTGTGTAGCACTTTAGCAGTGCAGCTAGCCACCAGTAGGCCTTGCCACAGTAATGCAGTGACACTGCAATGTTATTATACTAAATACAATGGTATTGTACTGTAAAGAGAGAAGAGATGCATACTGTATGAAGAGAAAATATGGGAATATGATGAGAATGGTGTAATGGAAATGTGAATTTGTGAATTTTGACAGAATGATTGTTATTGTTTATATCTATCTATCTATCTAGGTCGTCCTCAGACGAGCCCTCCATCGTTGTTTCCAGTCATCTCGGTTCTCCATACATCTGGCCAGCTCATTGGTGTTCTGTGTCCCTACGTCTTCCTTGAGTATGTCCACGTATGTTTTTGTGGGACGTCCTCGCGGCCGGTGCCCGTGTGTTGGCTCCCACAGTACCAATTTGCTGGCTGGAAGCTCCTGGTGTCTTTGGCAGTGTCCTGCTAGTCTCATTCTTCTGGTGGCAATTTTCTCGCTTACCTTTGGTATTCCCTCATACAGGCTCTCGTTTGTAACATGTGCACTCCTGTTGATGTTGAGTACTGCACGCAACATTCTAGTGTAGCACCCGTCTAGAGACTTCTGCAGGGTTGGCTTCAGGGTCCAGCATTCACTGCCATAGAGGAGAACAGACTCCACCGTTGCAAAGAAGAAGCTAAGTTTGATTTGGCGGGGGAGGTTAGAGTTCCATACACTGTTCATGCCGTTCAGGGCCCTCCAAGCGAGTGCCTTCCTTACTTTAAGGTCTTTCTCAGTTGAGTCGACCCATGCGCCCAGGTACTTGAAGTCCTTGACTTCCTTCAACACAGCTCCTTCTGTTGTTGTCAGAGGTGAGTGATCAGGTAGGTTATAGGTGATAACCTCAGTTTTCTTAGAGTTTAGCCTGAGACCAACTTTGGCACACTCTATCTCCACCCTGTTCAGGAGTTCTTGTGCTTGTTCCATGCTGTCGGAGAGCAGGCTGATGTCGTCCGCATAGTCCAGGTCTGTCAGAACTACTGCGGGATGCCGTCTTGACCTCCTTGGTGTTAGCGTGAAGCCAAGCTCTTGTTCCCGTCCCCCTATGGCTTTCCTGAGCGCATAATCTAGAACTATGATGAAGAGGTAGGGGGCTAGGGTGTCTCCTTGCATTACCCCAGCTCGGATGTCAAACACCTCACTGCTGCCATCTGGGGTCACCACTTTGGCCCTTGTTTTTGCGTACATGGTCTCGATAGCCCGGAGAATGTTGGGAGGGACATTGTAGGCCTCAAGGATCTTCACCATCTTGCTTCTGTGGATAGAATCAAAAGCCTTTTTGAAGTCAATGAAGCACAGTACAGCTGCTAGGTTGTTCTTTTTCACCTCCTCTATTAATCTCCTTAATGCCAGGATCTGTGCTACGGTTGTTCTCTCCTCTCGAAAACCATTTTGGTTCTCTCTCAGGTGAGGGTCGATGGCATATATTGTTTATATGATTATTGGAAACATAAAAAGATCAACATTGAACATACAATGGAAAAAGAAAAGAAAGAAAGAATTGACAGAGTACAGTTTTTGGGGTTTAATAAAACCAGCATTATCTTGTGGATCTTGTGAAAGCAACACCACGTTTCTGTGTCTGATCCTTGTGTCCTGTATTTTCAGGGTAATCACATAAACTGCACACCACGTACCCACGCCGGGACGTGTAACAGTTTCTTGGGGGCTCGTCCGGGATAGCGCCACCTACAGGCCAAGGTGGGACGCTATCTAAAAATTAATGACATCTGGGACCAGAGCTGAGCTGTTTTGCTGTGAGCTGATGCAGTAACAACTGAGATCTACAACCAGAGAGGAGCTGCGGCTGCAGTATATGAGGCCTGTGAATAAAAGAGACTGATGTCAACTAAGAACAGTGAACATTGAGACTGTCATCTTGTTGAACTGTGCGACTGACCCGGAGAGTAACCGATGACATCAGATGACGTCTAGAGCTGTGCTGAACTGCTGATGCTGAAATCGATGGACGCTGTAGAGGAAGTACAGGTGTGAACAGTGGACCTGAGTGGTGATCGGTGGAGGAGAGACTGTGTCAACTTGCTGGACTGTGTGTGTCTGACGTGAGGAAGAGGAGAAGAGCTACGATGGCGGACAAAGAAAGGAAGAGACTAATGTGGGACATTAGGATGGGCCTGTTCTCCCTGTCACCAAGCAGCCTCTTTGACATTGCCAAACACGTGGGCCCAATGCCAGGTGAAGACCAGTTGACACTTGAGGAAGAAGATCATGAGGGTTGCTTTGATCACATCTGTGAGTACATCTACAGCAAGCATCACCTTCAGTCAGAGGATGGAGGTATGACTAATTTTTTGGTTCTGAAAGATATGGTTGACAGTAAACTTCAGGCTCAGAAGGAGAAAAGTACTGCAACAAATGTAAATGGTAATATTGTTGTTGATGTTGATGCCAATGTTAATGTGGGGCCAACTGATTCTACTCTGGCAGTTGTAACCAGTGCCGCCAACCAGTTAATTGACGCCGCC
Source organism: Nannobrachium achirus (assembly GCF_963921795.1). NCBI lineage: Eukaryota > Metazoa > Chordata > Actinopteri > Myctophiformes > Myctophidae > Nannobrachium > Nannobrachium achirus. The sequence continues at coordinate 38,644,114 of NC_137813.1, forward strand.
AACACTACTACAGTAAATGCAGACCATGTTACTACAGTCAGTGATAACATTAGTGCTGCCATGACTGATTCAGTTGGTGCCACACAAAATGTCGAACTACAGAAAATGTTGTTAAGCTATGAGGAGCTTGGTAAAAAACTTAAACAGTGTATTGATACACCTGCCACACAGTCACTTTCCTCACAACCCACACCAACACAACCAGCTGTACGAAACAGAGACCCACACACACCACAAACACCACACACACCACGCACAACACACACACCAAGCACATTACACACACCACACACACGCTACCAAGCTGATCCCAATACTTACCGGCCAGATGCGAAGGTGGTCTCCCTCAGAGAACTCTCGTACCTACAACGAAGGGAATTCAAAATTCACGGGGGTCAAATTGGTGACAACTCAGCTGACATCACTTACAGTAATGTGTGCAGACAGATTGACGAGGGAATTCAGGAGGGCTTCACTGATTCTGAAGTTGTCAGGGCTGTGCTGAGGATGATCAAGCCAGGGAATTTCAAGGAGATGTTGATTAGTCAAGAGGATGTTACTTTGGAGGAACTCAAGGGGTTTCTGCAATCCCACTTGGGAGAGCGAGAGAGTACTGAATTGTTTCGGGAACTTATGTGTGCGAAGCAGAACGATGGTGAAACTCCCCAACAATTTCTTTACCGAGTAATTGGGCTTAAACAGAGGATACTGTTTACATCCAGCCTTCCTGATGCAAACATTAAGTACAACAAAGAGACAGTGCAAGACATTTTCTTACACACGGTGTATCAGGGGCTGGGACACAAACACGATGAGATTCGCAGGGAATTAAAACCCCTCCTTGCTGATACCAATGTGAAAGATGAGCTGATACTCAGACACGTGATGAGAATAACGAGTGAGGAGAGCGAGAGGCAAAAGAGATTAGGCACAACGCCCCGCCAAAATCAAACCAAAGCCCACAGTGCACAGCTAGAGGCAAATGTAGCACAAGCCCAAGGTGCACAGCTAGAAGCAAATGCAGCACAAGCTCAAGGTGCAAAGCAACAGACTGTCCAACCAACAGTTGGAATGGACATCATACAACAACTGTCAGATAAAATTGAGGCACTTACCAAAGTAGTTGACTCACTGAAACAGCCTATACAAGTACAACCGCCAGAACAGGTGTGCCAGTATCCCCAGAGGAAACCGACAACTACGGGAAGAGAGAGGCCTAGCAGCTGTCCTAAATGTTTGGAGCAGGGCCTGTCATACTGTCGCCATTGCTTCGTCTGCGGTGAAGAAGGTCACAGGGCTGTGGGTTGCCTCAAAAAGCAGAAGAACCAGGGAAACTGGAGCCGGTCACTGCAGGGGGGCAACCAGTGATCGGGCCACAACCGCCTCAGCCGAGTGGTGTCCAAGGCAACCAGACCAACGCAGAGAGCACTACTAAGGCAAACACCTCACCTCCAGTAGTCGCCTGTGCAAAACAGAGACATGAGCAAAGTAAGACCATTAAGTTGCCACCACCAGACCCACTGAATGCCAAAAACGAACTAGTTGCAAGACTAATTGGAAGAAAAGCTCTAATTCAATGTTACCTGAACGGGCTATCCGTGAATGCCTTGCTGGATACAGGGGCCCAAGTGAGTATGATCGACCGGGCATGGAAAGACAAACACTTACCTCATCTTGAGGCCCAGCCGCTCACTGAACTGATGAAGGAAGAGGATGAGCTGGGAGTGTATGCAGTGAATGGAGAACTAATCCCATTTGATGGCTGGGTGGCAGTAACAGTAAACTTACCTGGGAATGAAGACCCTAACCTGCTGATCAGTGTCCCATTCTTAGTGAGTAGCCTGCCCCTGGAAAGACCACTGCTTGGTTTCAACGTTGTGGAGGAACTGATTCTGGGACAACCAGAGAAACTCATCCCAACACTGATTACCCTGCTCTGTGGGGCCATCTCCATTACCAGTGACAAAGCGGAGGCTATAGTGAGCTGTGTATCCACTACAAAGCCCAGCATGCAGCACGGACGCCTGAGGCTAGGCCAACATGACATGGTTATCCCCGCTGGCCAGGTCGCCTGGATAAAGTGCAGAGTCCCACCCAACATGAGTTCATCTACCAGCCCTGTCTTATTTGAGCCGGATGAAGACAGCGTGCCTCTAGAACAACTGGATGTGGGTGAAGGCTTGCTCGAAATACAGAACCAGAGGCAACCATATGTGACGGTGCCAGTTGGGAACAATACCAAGCATGACATAACTCTGCCTCGAAAGACTGCCTTGGGAAATGTGCAGACAATCGCAAAAGTAGTTGAAACATACTCACCTGACAATGCTGTACAAGACCAGGAGGTCAACGTGAAGATCAACAGTGTCACCGCTTCATCAGCTGATGAAAGTCCATCCTGGTGGCACCCTCCGGTTGATATCACCCACCTGGAAGAGGAGCAGCAAGAGACAGTAAAGAAAATGCTGTATGAAGAATCGGCAGCTTTTGCAAGAGACAGCGACGATATCGGCTGCATTCCAAGCCTGGAAATGTCGATCAATCTCAAAGACGATATTCCAGTCCAGAGAGCATATTCCACCATCCCGAAGCCATTGCTCAAAGAAGTCAAGGAATACATCCAGGACCTCCTGGCAAAGGGGTGGATAGTGAAATCCAAGTCTTCCTACTCGGCTCCAATGGTGTGCGTTCGGAAGAAGGATGGAACACTGCGCCTCTGTATAGATTATCGCATGTTGAACCAAAAGACCGTTGCTGATCGACATCCACTACCCAGAATTCAAGACTTGACTGATGCCCTTGGAGGTTATTCCTGGTTTAGCATTCTCGATCAGGGGAAAGCTTACCATCAGGGTTTCGTTGAGCAGAGGTCCAGACATCTCACAGCCTTCGTCACGCCCTGGGGGTTGTTTGAGTGGGTTCGTATCCCATTCGGCCTCACAAACGCGCCCGCAGCCTTCCAGCGGAGTATGGAGGAAATGCTTGGCTCGCTAAGGGACGAGTACTGCCTTCCATACCTCGACGATGTCCTGTGCTATGCGAAGTCTTTTGAAGAACACGTTGAGGGAGTGCGCAAAGTTCTCCGAGCTCTCCAACACCATGGAGTGAAACTCAAACCGGAGAAATGTGAAATCTTTCGACGTGAGGTCCGGTACGTGGGGAGACTTGTGTCTGCTGAAGGAGTCAGAATTGACCCAAAGGACCTAGAAGCAGTGGTGTCCCTGAAGGCCAAGACGCCGCAGACAGTAGGGGATATCAGACGGGTTCTTGGATTCCTAAGCTACTATAGATCCTACATCCAGGATTTCTCGCGGATTGCCAGACCTCTCTATGAGCTGTTGCAAGTCAAACCTGAGATGAAAGGGACTGTAACACGAAGAGGAAAATCCAAAGGACCACAACTGTCCTCCAGAACTCCTGTAGAGTGGACAAGAGAACATCAGATGACACTTGAGCGACTTGTGGACATGCTCACGAGCCCACCCGTGTTAGCATATCCAGACTTCAACCTACCGTTCGTCCTGCATACCGATGCATCTGAGCAGGGTCTCGGGGCGATCCTGTACCAGCAGCAAGACGGGAAGTTGAGGGCCATTGGTTACGGGTCGAGAACTTTAACCCCAGCAGAGAGAAACTACAATCTACACAGCGGGAAGTTGGAGTTTCTCGCCTTGAAATGGGCCGTGTGCGAGAAGTTCAGGGATTACCTGTATTACGCCCCTCACTTCACGATTTACACAGACAATAACCCGCTCACCTACATTATGAGCACTGCCAAGCTAAATGCCGTGGGTCATCGCTGGGTAGGGGAACTGTCTGATTTCCGATTTGATGTGAAATACCGACCTGGGAAGATAAACATCGATGCAGATACACTGTCGAGGATTCCTCTAGATATCGACAGATACATGACAGCTTGCACTGAGGAGCTGAGCCATGATGCTGTGTGCGCAACGTGGGAGGGAAACAAAGCAGCTCAGAGGAAAGATGTGGCTTGGATCGCTGCCCTGCACATCGCCTCTCTTGACACCAGCCAACAACCACCTGCACTCCTGCCAACAATAAGTCACGATGAGCTTGTGAGAGCACAGCGAGAGGACCCTGCTATTGGAGAGATTGTGAGGTTCAAGGAGACAAGTACAGCACTTACTGATGACATGCGGAAAGCAGCAAATGTACTTACCAGGAAGCTTTTACATGAGTGGAGCAAACTACACTTGGAAAAGGAGCTCCTGTACAGACGGACCGACACCAGACAGCAGCTTGTCCTACCTGCGAAATACAGACCTGTGGCGCTGAAACATCTTCACGATGAGATGGGACATGTTGGTACGGAGAGGGTGCTCAACCTGGCTAGAGAGCGGTTTTACTGGCCCTATATGAAGAGAGAGATCGAGGACTATGTAACTAGGAAGTGCCCGTGCATCAAACAGAAGAAACCTGTCACTCACGTGCGCGCTCCTATGGGCAGTATAACGACCAGCTTCCCTCTAGAACTCGTTTGCATTGACTACCTACACCTTGAGACCAGCAAGGGAGGTTATCAATACATCCTGGTAGTAGTTGACCACTTCACGCGATTCGCGCAAGCATACGCGACGAAGAACAAATCCGGACAAACTGCAGCAGAGCGCATATATAACGACTTCATACCAAGGTTTGGGTATCCGGCAAAATTGCACCACGACCAAGGTCGCGAGTTCGAGAACGGACTGTTCCGGACGCTGCAGAAGCTCTCAGGGGTTGGCCATTCCAGAACATCGCCATATCACCCACAAGGCAACCCAGCAGAGAGGTTTAACCGCACTTTACTGCAAATGTTGAGAACGCTGGCAGACAAAGAGAAAGAACGCTGGAAGGACCATCTCGCACAAATAGTACATGCGTACAACTGTACCCGGCACGAGGCCACTGGCTACTCGCCGTACTATCTGCTATATGGCCATCATCCACGCCTGCCAGTCGATCTGTTATTTGGGTTGATGGAAGAAACAGACCCAGTCACACCCAAAGGCTATGCACAGAAATGGGCAAAGAGAATGTCTGAGGCTTATCACATCGCAAGTGAGAACAGCAAGCATTCAAGTGCCAGAGGCAAGTCATATTATGACCAGAAGATGAAAGGAGCTGTCTTAAAGCCTGGAGACCGTGTGCTCGTGAGGAACCTCAGCGAACGAGGAGGGCCTGGAAAGTTAAGGTCGTACTGGGAAAAGGCCATATACCTAGTCAAAGAACAGGTATCAGAAAACCCTGTGTACGTTGTCTATCAAGAAAGTGGAGATAAGCAGAAAACAAGAACCCTGCATCGTAATCTGTTGTTACCTGTGAGCGACCTACCTGTCGAAACACCTCCTGATCCAGTGAACTCAGCACCTGGGAAACGACAGAGGAAAAGGTGTTCAAGAGCCAGTGACTCAGAACAACAGGTGGACAAGAGTGAAGACTCAGAGGATTCAGAGGAAGAACGCAGCACTGGAGGATATTGGCTGAGACTGCCCTTGAACAGGACAGAACGGAGAGATTCAGTCCAAGAACCGACTTCAAGTCAGAGAGAACCAGTTGATGCACCTATAAGGGAGGAAATACAGAGTGAAGAAGAATCCTTACCTGATAGAGTTCAAGAACCTGTGGAAGAAGAAAGATACTTACCTGATCCTGAGAGAGTACCTGTAAGGGAAAACCAAGGACAAGCACAAAGACAAGATGAGAGAGAATACTTACCTGATCGAGTTCCATCACCTGCAAGAGAACAAAGGCACGCAGAAAGAACAAATGACAATGAACACTTACCTGAACGCGAAGAGAGACGGGTGATCTCACCTGCCAATGATGTCAGACGATCTGCCAGGGAGAGGAGACCACCACAGATGTTTACATATGATACACTTGGTCACCCAACAATCAACTCAGTTGAGGCATACTTTCCATTCTGGGGTACACCTTACCATATGTCACTGACATATCCACCCGCACCTTACATGCCATCAACATATATGCCATACATGACACCCATGTATTGATGTTGATTTTATTTTGAAGAAACTTTTGAGTTTGAAGCACTTTAAGAATGTGATTTGAGATATTTGTATTTTGGGAATGTCAGGAGCCATCTTTATTTTGTCGGGGAACGTGTGACACCCACAAGAAGTTGTCACATTGTGTAATTTGTTATTTTCGTTTTTATTATATCCATGTGGATAATAATCATTTGAGTAGAACACTAGGATTTGACAGAATGCCCAAACAACAGCTAACTACTGTCAGTAGGGGGCAGTGTAGGCTTGCTTCACTCGTGGGAATGCCAGTATGCTTACGTGACTTCCGCCCAAGCTCCATTATCTTGTGGATCTTGTGAAAGCAACACCACGTTTCTGTGTGTGATCCTTGTGTCCTGTATTTTCAGGTTAGTAATGACCTCAAAACAACTGTATTTGTAATACAAACAATTTCGGGAGTTAGATAAGACACTGGGCTTCAGTTTGATGTAAAGATGATGATGTTTTGTGACTATTTCATGCAATGTGTGCTCCTGAACAGTTTATTTTTCTATTATTATTTTCGGAACCAGTTTTGTAACAGTTGACAACAGAAGAGTGTCAGGATGTGTGAATAATGATTTCGGTTTTGCATTTGAATATGCTACTGTATATGTGTGTTGAGTTATGGTCCAGACTAGTGTTGTTAGCATTTAGCTTCCACTAACTACTGTCTACTTTCTGTGTAGCACTTTAGCAGTGCAGCTAGCCACCAGTAGGCCTTGCCACAGTAATGCAGTGACACTGCAATGTTATTATACTAAATACAATGGTATTGTACTGTAAAGAGAGAAGAGATGCATACTGTATGAAGAGAAAATATGGGAATATGATGAGAATGGTGTAATGGAAATGTGAATTTGTGAATTTCGACAGAATGATTGTTATTGTTTATATGATTATTGGAAACATAAAAAGATCAACATTGAACATACAATGGAAAAAGAAAAGAAAGAAAGAATTGACAGAGTACAGTTTTTGGGGTTTAATAAAACCAGCATTATCTTGTGGATCTTGTGAAAGCAACACCACGTTTCTGTGTCTGATCCTTGTGTCCTGTATTTTCAGGGTAATCACATAAACTGCACACCACGTACCCACGCCGGGACGTGTAACATATACAAGTTGCAAATTACTTATACAGTGTCTGTTTCATTTTGTTTAGAAAGGAGTCCATGCTGCACTATATTAACTTAGAGACGTGTGTTTTCTGTATTGTTGTCAGGTATGTTGCGTTTTATGTGTTGTTACCTCTTCCTTCTGTTCTTCCGTATTGGACGAGAAAGGAGTCCATGCTGCACTGTATTAACTTGGAGACTATGGAGTGCCTTTATTATCCAAGCAAAAGAAAATGTATTGAGAGATAAAAAAATAAAAACACAGCAAAAACATTTAAACCACAAGCAATTAAAAGGAGTGCTGTCTCCAAAGAGAGTCCTGGTCTGTCTCTGATTCACACAATGCAGAAAGATAAAGCTACACCGGTTACATATGGATATGAACAAAATCACCTGCACGCTCACGCAAGCACGCACAGACACACCCACACCCACACCCACACAGACACACACACACACACACGAACCAGCAACGCCGCCAGGCATCCATGCCTATGTGGCAATGCCTAAGTGGTATGCACTCGGACCAGTAGGCCAGCGGGCTCCCTGCTGTAATTTTCTTTAATGAGACAAAACAAAGGACTGTCTGTGCATCTGATGACAATAAGGCATCATATGTACACATATTCTAAGAACTAGGCTATGTGAGTGTACAGAATTTTAACTCAATATATAAACCTCCTATCCCTCATCACTTGTGATGTGCATGATACTGAGCCATACCATTATCTCACCATAATGTCATAATGACTAAATGAGACGGGCTTTAGCTCTCTGACCCTGAGAAAACCATTCAGGGCTGAGGAAGTTCCTCAAGACGATGAGCCCGCCTCGGCTGCTCAGTGGCTCAATACTTATTGGATTGTGTACCCATTCCTACAGCTCGGGCAGGTCAAATAACCGGGATGTGTAGCTCATGGACGCTAAGTGGTCTATCGATCAGTCAGCCGGCACTGTGGCCCGAGATGTGATGGGCGAAACCAGATGGGGATGGACTTGGCAGGATTGGAATTGATAGAAGATTGAATGCATTCCATCACATACAGCGTAACAGTGGGCCGGGCTGGGCTCACCAAACAGTCAAATTGTTCATTATTGAAGAAATTGTTAAAGTACGTTGTACAGTTTTTGAACGAGAGTTGCTGAACGTGGGGTTTATTCACAAACAGCTGTGCATTTAAATGTAAATGCACAGGCAGCAGGCTACATTAATCTAAAGAGGATGGTAAACACAGGCACACATACTGTAGATTTATACAAGCAAACATAAATTACACTGGCACCATATGTACATTTAAGCACCCTGTATGCCAGCCAGAATATGTGCCAGCGACCCAGTGCCGAAGATTAAGGGCCTGGCAAAGCCAGCTTTAGCCTCCCAACAAAACCAATCCCTGCTTTTAAGAGACTTCGAGTAACAGACATCTAAGCCTTAATGCATTATTCTGCATGCCTACCAAGTTTTACATAAGCACCAAAAGAAAACCTTCTCTGGAAAAAAGAGGCCACACTCTAGGACAGTGCTTCTCCAACTTGGGGTCAGGACCCCAAGTGGGGTCCCCAAATTATTTTGTTTTGTCCCCAGATGATTAGCTTAATGTAAAAAAGAAAGTCTCACTCAACGGTAAACAAACCAACATAAGTGTATACAGGGTATCTGCAGCTGATTCTGCACATTTATAAAGTGAACATTTTAGGATTTTCAAGACCATTTTAATACCAAACAGGCCAAACTGTCAAATATTAAGTAAGTAAGAGGCGAACATTGTGAAAATAGCAGATCTACATGCTCGCAACGCCTCACTGCGAGGCGTTGTGAGCATGTAGATCTGCTATTTTCACAATATCTGTCTGTGGAACCGAGTCACTTTAAATGTAATACCTACAATTCCAAGTGCTTGTCAGGGTGGGGGTCCCCAGTTCATATATGTTTATTTTGGGGGTCACGGTCTAAAAAGGTTTGAGAACCGCTGGTCTAGGAGGTTGACCCGGTGCAGCTACAGCAGCGTGTTGTTGACTGTATTTTGCACATCAGATTCATGAGGACATAAGATAAACAACGAGCACAGGTCTCCACCAGGCCGTGCGTCCTGGTGGTGCTACTGTATAATAGGCCAATGTAAAAAGGGTGGCATATGTTCTTCACCTTAGATCTTTCATGGCAATCGGACGCTGCATGCATGATTTCAAGCATTGTGTTCCAAAAATGTGTTTTGCTAAAGTCTACCTGCTGGTGGCGCTATAACAGGACAATGTTAAAAAGGTAGCATTTGTTCCTTGACCTAGTGGGAATATGTGTGGCAAATGTCACGGTAATCGCAAGCTGCGTTGATGATTTGAGGCATTTTGTTCAAAAACGGAGCAATCCTGCAAACTTTGGAAGCTAATATTAGCCAATCAGGATGGAATATGAAATATCAGACGGATCGGTCTTGATCACATGACTATTAGAGATACTGTGTACCGATTTGCATGATTTTTGGATAAAATCTCAAGGAGTAATATCCAAAATAAATAATTACATAAGTCGGCCCAAAGGTGGCGCTATAAAAGGCTGATATGAAAAATGCAGGGCAAAGGTTTATCCTTAGCCTCTAGGGAGTGCGCTTACAAAGTTTGAAACTGATCGGTGGAGTTATAGGTAAAACCACAAATCGGGCTGTTATAGCGCCACCATGAGGCTGATTAAAAAAAAATTAAGTGGCATTTCTTCCTCGGCCTAGTGGGAACGTGTGTGCGCGATTTCATGATAATTGCACTTTGCGTTTGTGATTTGAGGCATTTTGTTCAAAACGGCTCAATCCCACAAACTTTGGAAGCCAATCTTAGCCAATCAGGATGGAATATGCAAAATCGGACAGATCCGTGTCGATCACATGACTGTCGAGATATTGCCTACCGATTTGTAGGATTTTTGGACAAAATCTGTAAGAGTAGTGCACAGAAATGTGTTTAGCAAACATCGGCCACTAGTTGGCGCTAGAAAAGGCCCATTTGAAAAATTTAGGGCAGAGGTTCTAGATTGGCATCCAGGGAATGTGTGTGCTCACTTTGGCAGCGACCGGGCCAACGGGGACTGAGATTTGGCGCTCACAAACTGCGAGGACGCACGGACGGACGGACGCACGGACGGAGAGGAAAACATACTCTCCCCCATGCCTTCGGCTGGTGGAGACAAATATCAAATATGTATGATTCTTCATATGACCATCTTGCTCAACTAAAATAACAAATGGCATTTGCAATTGAAAAATCATAGAATGGCTGTACATACATTTCTTGTATTCCAGATAAACAGCCATATGTGACCCCTTGATTCAAGACCAATCTAATCTTTCTCATGGGCCTAAGGCCAAGGGACAGGTGATGTGCCAGGCTTGCCACTACAATTTATTGTGAGTTTGGCTTAAAACAGCACAAGTTACAACTGTACCTTTCTGCCACATTGAGCTCGCTTCAACTCATTCCCAAACTAAGCCGTATGGGCAATGAAGAACTACACTCTGACTTGTCTAAATATTAACTACTGCCAGGTGGCGACAAGGCCCTGTGAAACTGTGGTATACTGTACATACTTTTAACATTTGAGTATGTGTTTCCCAAACCTCCTCTGAATGGTAACAGGGATCTAAATACGACCCACACCATGAAGAACCACGTGGAGCCATTATTCTGCATAATGCAGATAATTCTGCATAATACTTTTGGTACTAGGCTACTCAAAGTATATTTAGATACTTTTGTACTTTTACACAAGTACATTTAAATACCGGACCTTTACTTTTAGCAGAGTATTTCTAGATAGTGGAATAATACTTTTACAAAATGTACAAAATGTGAGTACTTCTTCTTTCTTGGGTAGGAGGAATGGAGGTGCAGAGATAGCTGCAGTGAGTGATTTTGTGTATAGATCCACTAGCCAGGCAGCGGCGTTGAGTGTAATGCCATCCATACCACCTGTCTGCCTCCTTGGCATACAATGCTGGTCCTGAGCATCATGCCAGGAGAGACACCAATGCCATTGTGGTTATCATCTGCTCTTCTTCCAAAAAATACACACGCCATCGGTGCTTCATGTCCGTACATCTGGGCCAGTTTCTTCTTCATATCAAACATATAATTTTCCCAATGTCTGTCTGTCTGTCTGTCTGTCTGTCTGTCTGTCTGTCTGTCTGTCTGTCTGAGTGTCTGTCTGTCTGTCTGTCTGTCTGTCTGTCTGTCTGTCTGTCTGTCTGTCTGTCTGTCTGTCCGTTTCTCCTCCGTGGCTGGAGCAATTGATCTGAAATCGCATCACCATTAGCATATGAACACACCTGACATAACTGTGAAGCCCGTTTGTCACTTTCACAAATCATATGCTGTATATTAGCATTTTGATGGTGTATCTATATCTATTCTGCATCTAGCTTGAGGCATATCTATTCTGTATCTAGCATGAGGCAACATGTTTAACTAGAAGCAGTGCTCTTCCGAGCACAGGTCTCCACCAGGCCACACAAATCGGCCTGTTATAGCGCCACCATGAGGCTGATTTAAAAAATGTGGGGCAGAGGTTCTGAATTAGCATCCAGGGAGTGTGTGTGCTCAGTTTGGCAGCGATCGGGCCAACGGCGCCGGAGATTCGCTGGTAACAACCAGGCCACACAAATCGGCCTGTTATAGCGCCACCATGAGGCTGATTTGAAAAATGTGGGGCAGAGGTTCTAGATTGGCATCCAGGGAGTGTGTGTGCTCAGTTTGGCAGCGATCGGGCCAACGGTGACTGAGATTAGCTGCTCACAAACTGCGAGGACGCACGGACGCACGGACGCACGGACGCACGCACGCACAGACGGACGGACGGAGGGGAAAACATACTCTCCCTCAGCCTTCGGCTGGTGGAGACAACCAGCTGTGTGTGTGTGTGTGTGTGTGTGTGTGTGTGTGTGTGTGTGTGTGTGTGTGTGTGTGTGTGTGTGTGTGTGTGCGCGCAGGCGGGTGGGCGGGCGGGCGGGGGGGATGTCTGGCCCTGTTACAGATGTTGTCCAAAAATCATGCAGATCGGTACACAGTATCTCTATAGCCATTAAACCAAACGGGTATTTCTTACATTGATGCTCCTACATATTATCATGCAAGCACCAAGTTACTTTCCATCCCTCATATACTATGTGCACAGTGCACACCCCATAACCCACACACTGCACATCATTTCGGAGCTCATATCTTTGAACGGGTAAGGGCTAGTCAGACAAATTAAGAATGTTTCTCACTGGTGGTTGTAAATAAACCATACATCTTTGGGGGATTTCTGACTTCTCCAGGAAGATTGACAAAAACAAGTTATTGCATATTGAGCCAAAATGCAATAATAATATAGGCTTGTCATCGAGGATGGAAAATAAAGTGGAACTATATAAGTCACTTTTTTAGACATGTTTCCCCATTTGCCCCCTTCCTATACAAACCCATTGTAACTTCAAACTCTCTCATTTTACCATGATAGATTCAATGAAAACACCCGTCCTTTTTTCTGGTGACTCCTGAATACCCTAGGAATACGTGGGCAAATGGAGGCCATGAATATCAAATATCTAAATACTGAATCAAGCAATTCAAAAACTGTCCTGGGTGTTCCCAAAAGCCTGAATAGATGATAAAATGACCAAAAGTTTTCTCTCTCTCTCTCTGTCTGTGCCCGTGCAACAGAAGGGAAAAAGTGAAATGTGACACCGCTGAACAATTTGCAAACAGCAGACCAAGTAAGTACAGAGCCAAAGAGTTTTACTAAGTACTGAGGGTCCCCCATGCAAGAGTTTTTGTGTTTAAAGAAAATGTTTATAACATTATGTTTTGAAAATAGCCGATGTAGAAGATCTACTATTTTCAAATAGCCAATGTATACTTGTATAAAGTGGTTGCGAGGATTGTGATGCTATATTATCACATTTAGCTGGGAACCTCCTGGAACCCCATCAAGGACCCCGGGGGGTCCCCGGACCCCACTTTGAGAACCCCTGCCTGCTATACAATGAAGGAATACAATCACAAATTATTTCTTAATGCTTGTACTTGATAGACTGATACGCCACAGAATACGCTTCTGACTAGGCTGTCAGCCTGTCCAGTTTGCAAGACTGACTCTTTTATTTCCCTGAACCTCTTAACAAGATAGAATAGAGATACAAGATATTTATTCATACGCTGTTTGCCTATTTGTTCCAGCTAGCCAGTCGCTATAGAGAGAAATTGATTGTTTGAATACTTTATTAGCAGTTTGCATAGGAAAAGCACAGGCACAGCACAGTACAGTTTAGATACAAGGTCTAATAGGATTTAGCCTCTTCCAAGCCTCTTGGCTTGAATCAAGCTTGATCCAAGCCAAGAGGCTCGGAAGAGGCATGAAACCATGTGACTTCCATAGAGAATGAATTGGACAACACCCACCCCCCCTCATTCTCAAAGGACAAGGGAACGATGTAAATAGGGAATGAATGCCCCGCCCTTTGCAAACCCCATTATACCTGTTGTCATAGGACCTGTTTTTACCATCTGTTTGCCTGTGTCTATTTATGCCCATATATGGAGATATCTGTCTGTCTGTGTCCATTTTATGCCCATATATGGAGATCTCTGTATCTGTTTGTGCCTCTGACTGAGTTGCAGACACAGTACAGTGCCGGTTCCGGAAAACCCTGATGTCAGACATCAGCTCCACATACGGAGATTCAGAACCTTTCGTGCTGGTTCCGTAAAACCGCGTATCGGGTCGGGTCGAGGCCTGGCACTACACTCCCTGCTGCGGCGGGGAACGTGCGTGCTGAATTTGAGGCCGGTGGGACGAACGGTCCCATTATACCTGTTGTCATAGGAACGATTTTGACCATCTGTTTGCCTGTGTCCATTTAGGTTGAAAACCACATGTCTCTTGAGGATGGAGATGACTTAGTGAATGCATTAGGTTAATGACCTAATGCATTCATATTCTATTCAACTACCCCAATAACCAATCACAACTGTAGTGTTTAAATTAAAATTTATTTCCATCGCATTGCACACAAAATACACATTATCTGGTGAAATAATTTTATTTACAAAGGTTTATACAAGTTTATAAAATAGTGCACTGTCTATTGGCACATCCATTAGACAGGCTTCATTAAAAGTTTCACACAATGTTCCCTATTCCATCAAAACAGGCACATTTTGCAAGTGTAGCACCTTCAACGGGGAAGGTTATGGACATTAGTAGAAAATGTAACGGACACTAAATCCGTAAAAAAAGAAAAGAAAACACCCTTAACCAGGGAGCCAGCCCCTTTATGCATTCAACATGTATTTAAATAGAAAACAATCATCCAATAGGCCTCAACAAAGTATCTCATATAGCCCAAAACAGCCCATATTCTCCCTCTCAATTTGCCTTTGATTTTATTACAAAACATGTGGTAAACGTTTCACACAATTTAGTGCAATTAGCAATCTGAATGACACAGCCATATCAATGTCCATTGAGAAATTCTACAGAATGATTCCTTCATCATCATCATCATCATCATCATCAATGTAATTTATAAAATCCTACTGTTCCATTTAGGAATAATTATGCTGTGCAATAGGGACATCTAGTGGTAATGATCAGTCATATCAGTCAAAAGAAAAACTGGTGGTGGTGGAGTCTCTTTGGTGGATGTTAGGAATGTTGATCTCTGGACCAAAAAATAATAATACAATCCCTGCAATTACTGAGATCAGATTTAGTATTTCTCCTTTAGAACAGTGTTTCTCAAAGTGGATTCCATGGACTACTGTATGTGGGTTCCTTTCTGGGGGTCTAAATGGACCCATAAAAGACTGTAACTCTGACAGTGTACAAATAGGGTCCATTTGGACCCTCACGGACCCTAATGGGTCCATTTGGTTCCATTTGTACACTGTCAGAGTTAAGTGGAGATTTAAAATTTAAATTAAAGAATTTGAGAAACACTGCTTTAGAAAGCACCTGATCTAGAATGGCAAGGCAGTTTCAAGTGACCGTCCGCCATATTCACCTTTCCTGTGATCCTTCCCTTTCCAGGCTGCTGGATGTTCAGTTTTTCTTGTCTTCTCCTATGAAGTAGGGGTTCTCATGGCCTTGGACCAAATAGGAGTAACGGGAGGGATTTTTGCCTTTGAAGGTCTTCATTCCCTCTGGATTCAGGTCATATGACCCTGACTGAAATTTCACAGGAGGCATTGAAAATATTAGTCTCTTTGACAAATAAAAGACTTTACAAGCACGCACGCATACACGTGCACACACACACTCGCACGCACTTGCACGCACGCACACACTCACGCACGCAAGCACGCACTCACGCACACGCACACACACACACACACACACACACACACACACACAAATGCACACACAAACAGTCAAGCCCTCACAGAAGCAACACAGACACAACCATGGCAACACATACACACAAGCAATGCAAGAGTCACATATCAGTCATCAATGTGCAGCGATCAAGATACAACTATTCCTCAACTCTAGCCACACCTAGAGTTGCTAGACTTTTTTATTATGACGAAAGTACACTGCTTTCCACACCCATCAGAAACTCCCATCACAGTCTCCACACGGTATCCACAAAGTCCCAGAGACTACCGTTAGCCCAAAGACACACACCACCATTATTCTCAGCATGGCCTCTATGAATTATTAGCACAGGGAACAGTGCGTCACAATCAAGAGTCTATAAGCAAAGCAGTGCCTTACCTTGCTCCATCGTTGTGGTGTGTGAAACCCCTAAAGCAACACATGGGGAGTCAGGCAAAGCAGGGAGCATGTGGGCTGAGCTAACTGTACATTTTACTTAACAGTTGTGGGTAATCTGGAGTCGCATGCATGTGAGTGATGATTTATTACCAAAGCATTTATTGCCTGTGTCAGACAGAATAACAGTGAGGATGATAATGCAGTTATGGGTTAGAAAGCAGAAGCAATCTGTGTGCAGTTTTGGGAGGGGGTGACAATGGACAGGCTAAAGGCCTTGTACAGTGTTGTTAATGTACAAAGCTGTGATTCCAACAGAGATTCTGGTGGTGTATCCAATAGCAAGACAGAGAAACTCACGTTTAATTTCAAGGACCGTGTTTGATAGCCATTATTAGGCCACTAAACCCCATTTGAAACAATTATATATATACTGTATATTCTTTAAATATCTGAGACTCCCATCTGTGGCCAAAATCATCGGTTATTTAACTCAGAGAGTGTATAAATAAAACCAAATGCATCCTCACTGGTCCATTCGGTTCCATTTGTTTACTGTCAGAGTTATAGACCCACAAGGGTCGATTTGTTTCCTGGAATCTCCTCAAGGGCTGTGGGGAGTCCCCAGACCCCACGTTGAAAACCAGTGATGCAAGATAACTCACCAGTCCATTGGAATTGTTCTTTTTGTCCACCAGGGTATTTGTGCTTCCTCCTTCCCTCATCTCAATAGAGGGAGACGGGTCCCAGTTAGGGTTAGTGGTCGCCCGTGGGATGGGGGTGATGCCCTGGACCGGCCAGGGGCGATTGAACTCATCCACTGAGTATGGGCTGTTGTCAACTGTCTTTTCATCATCCGTGCACCTCCGGCTAAAATGCACACAGCAGATGTTGTGAAATATTACCTCAAGTCGAGTAGATTTATAAGGGCACTTTGTTAATTCACTTGACACTTATACAGTATAAAATAATACAAACAGTGAACTTTTGAATAATGAAACAGTATTTACGCGTTAGAGGTTTTATACAGCAATAGGAGCAGAGTAATTTAATAAAAATACAAACGTGATAGCAAAGGGTGTTATTTTGAAGTGGTTGCTCTTACATGCAGCAGTACAGGATCAGGGCCAAGAACAGGAGAAGCAGAATTCCACCCAAGGTACAGGAAATGACCACCACTGCCAGCAGAGCCGCTATAAGAATACAGACGCAGGATCAGTCTTACGGTATGATCAATATAGTATTACCTATACTACTATAACGTCCCTTAAGCAGTGGTTCTCAAACCTTTTAATTTCAATAACCCCCATAAGTGAATTTGGGTTTCATTTTACAGACCTGTATTGTCTATTTAGAACCCCCTCAATAGAGGGTATGCACGTGACATCATCATCATACCCGGAAGTTATGCGGGAACGCCTACTGAGTGTCAAAAAAACGACTTTCTGGCCTTGACAGCCAGTACATCCAAACAGAAAAGTCCTAGCTGATTGCATTAAACAACGTAAAACTCACTTTGCCATTCACTTAATGCATGTGTAGTGATGCACAGGAGCAGGAAATGAACACCAGTCTCCCACTCGCAAGTCCGACACGCAAACCTCTGTGCCAATAGGGCTGAGCCCGATTGGCAGGGCTTTTGTGGGTCGGTTTATTGGCTGGGGCTACACATGCGCATACCCTCTATAAACCCAGAGGGTCCCTGGAGAACCACTACTGTAAAGGCTTGACAACAAACCACTGAACATTTTGAACAGTTTAGAACTATGAAGAAACTTACAGTCATTGCAGTTGAGCCCATTATAGCCGAATTGGCATCTGAAACAGGGAAAAGGCAGTTAAAGTGATACAATCACCGATATAACCTTGAACATATTACTGATATAAACATAATAGTTAACCTCACCACTAACTCAACAACAATTCTCTGTTTTAGAGGTCATTGACCCACACTCAAGTCAGTATGAATACTAGACACCACATACATAATACTTTTATGTATTTGCTGTATTATTTCTTGATGAAGTTAAAATAGAATATTTTCCATCGACAAATCAAACTCTTTCAAATGAACATCAATATAGCCTTGTTTATATGTTTACAACAATCCCAGTTAGGGCATTTTGAACTCAAAGACATTCATGTTTAGGACTTAATATAAATGTACTATACATCAGCTATAGATCCTGATGATGCGTAAAGCACTCAAACCTGGTGAAAAGCAGTTCAACCTGCAGTACACATGGGGGGGACATTTACACAATAAAATCATCAGTATTAATGTATCTATTTTTCTTTTACTCTTGAGTGTACAATAGTAACCAAAAGTGGCCGCCATTGAGTTCATTTAACACCAAGGATTTTGCTGTGTACTGCTGTGTACTTCTAAGTGCCCCAAGAATCAACTTGACATGGAAAGTCTCCAGAAACCGAACAATGGGCTAGATATGTGTGGTGTACTCACGGTTGGCACGTGTCTCCCACTGCCTGCTGACCGCTCGGACAAGCTACAAAAACAGATGGGGAAGCATCATGACTTACTGAAACAAAACAATCTGCGCAAATAGACTGGGTTGAGGATGTTGATTCCAACTATTGTAGGAACAGAGGCAATGGATGGAGAAGTACAGAAGTATGCCTACGGCTACACACAATAGGAACAGAAGAATAATGAGAACTTATTATTGTGTGCTGTAAGAGTAACCATGACTGTTACGGAATAGTGCATAGAAGTACTTTCTGCTTTCTTGAAAAACAACAATATTCCCTGCACGTGTGTGTGTGCATCAGCTACTGTAAATGACTTCTTCTTTAGAAACTCCCTATATAAGCGGTAAGCGCTCTTCTAGGTCAGAGCCAATCCAGCCCACTAATGATCGGGACTGCAATTCTTCCACTTGTTTCCAGGGAAACGACCCCTTTGCAAAGGAATACATTAAAGAGATATATGAACCAAGGGTCAAAGGTCAGCCTGGAGAAATGTCTGGAGCACTTGACCTTCTCTCTCTCTCTCCCTCTCTCTCTCTCTCTCTCTCTCTCTCTCTCTCTCTCTCTCTCTCTCTCTCTCTCTCTCTCTCTCTCTCTCTCTCTCTGTATCTCTGCATCTCTCATTGTTTCAGTGTTCTCAAACTGAGGTCCAGATACCCTCAGGATTCTTTCGGGAGCTTCTAAATGGTGCCGATAGCCCATTTGTTCACTGTCAGAGTTGTGAGGGCCCTTGAAATAAATAAACATCTGAGCACTAACTGCTATTATCACACTGAAGTTCTCACCTCGGCAGATCCTGTTTGAGTAGAGCTGGTTTGAGAAGTAGCCTGGTATACAGGAACAGATGACCCGACCATCCTTCACAGAACATTTTGTAGTGATAAGGTCGCAGGGTTCTGGTTTCTGATTACACAAGTCAGTCGCTGAGAGTAAGAGTAAACATAGGGAAAAGAGATGGAGAAAAATACACTGCTTCAAATCAAGATATCATTAAATACCTTTAAAAATAAGAATCCTGTACGTATAATCTTTTCATGTAAGAATAAAAGAGTTCCGCACAACAGCTGCTGCTGCGAATAAGTTTAATGTGCAAACTCTTTTCGATCATCTGGTGCCCTTCTTCAGGTGAAAACATTAGCAATGAACGTTGGTTGAATAAAACGTTTGCACAAATGCACATTCAACCTTTTCGAAGCAGTAGCTGTTGTGCAGACTTTCATTCTTACATGTACATTTTTTTGTCCTGCACCAGCAACTATATGGATGTGCATAACAATACCTTTTATAATATATTTTGTCACCAAGGGCTTAAATAACTTAAGACATTAACAGACCGTTAACACTTAAACACAGTTTAATTATTCGAATGTTCACTGTCGGTTGTTCAGTTGTACATGCATCATGTGGACCGAACTGTAGTACACTTTTCTTTTCTTTTTTTACAACTTATTCGGCTGCCATGTTAAGTGGTCAGATGGGTGGGCCACATGCATTTTAATAGCATGTAATTTAATGATGATCAATTATATATATATATATATATATATATATATATATATATATATATATATATATATATATATATATATATATATAATGTTACAGCTTGGATAAATATACTTTAAGTTCCAATTTATCACAATAACTTTTTTATACATGCCATATGTTTTATATTCTTTTTCTTTTGTATACGTATATAAATGCTATAGCAAATGATTTGAGGGACGACTTGTAAGATATTACAAGTTGTAAGGTACAAATGGTTCACTTGCAGTAGTACATGCACACACAGTAATACGCACCATCAAATGTTGCACCAGTCAACAAATTTCCGCCATTCGCTTTTCCTATGGCATTTTTAATGGCCTGATCAACCACTGTTTCATTGGTGCTGGACTCTTCAAACACATTATTCACTGTTGCTAGCACACTGCCGGGTCTGAAAGGAAAAGAACCATCGCACATAGTAAAAAAAAACGAAAATTATGATTATAATATTAATGATAATAATTGCAGAAGAACAGGAAGAGGCTTACAGCAGCTGTACGACGTCAGTCCTGACATATCCCTTTTGGTTTTGAAAGACAGCTCTGAGCTATGAAATGAAGTACATTTTAAGTTTAGAGAGAGAAAGAGAGAAAGAGGGGGAGAGAGAGAGAGTGTGTGTGTGTGTGTGTGTGTGTGTGTGTGTGTGTGTGTGTGTGTGTGTGTGTGTGTGTGTGTGTGTGTGTGTGTGTGTGTCCGCGCACATGAGTATATTTTGTGAGTGCACAGTACGACATACCGTTTCTGAGATATTAGCCGCAGTGTTCAGAAATATCTCTGAAGACCTGTCTCTCATTTCATTGTTAAACTCCAATGTCTCCAGATGTAGTCGGCCTGGGAACACTTGACCTGAGAAGAAAAACAGGTATAACATCTGCATCATTCAGATCACCAGCATTATCATTATCATCACTATAGTGCATGGCATCTTGCATCACATGCCTGAACATGGAAAACTCCTTACCTTGTGTGCAGCGGCCATTTAACAGGTAGCTACCAGCCAGACACTGACAAGTGCTATTAAAACATATACTTTCAGCTGGACATGAGTTGGCGGAGGAGGAACACACTGTTGAGAGAAAAACAACACATCATACATCCACTCAATCAAATCAGATCTTTAACCATTCTTTTCCCGTCATTCTTACAGTATGTGGGACCCATGCATACCTATAGGTACACAATTAATTGTCACTCAAATAATTGCGATTAACAATTTAATTGTGTTTTTATTGTTGACAATTACATTTCTGTTTGGCGTGTAGGCTTTGAAGTTGCACATGGCAGATATGACACATAACCTAAATAAACAAAAAAATTACTGGCATATTTGACAACTCTATACTTAAAAAAGAACATTGGTGGTGGAAATAGCCGATCTACAAGCTCACAACTGTGAGCTTGTAGATCTGCTATTTCCACTATTTTTGAAAATGTTTGAAAATATATGAAAACCTTTCAACATGGAAACGATTGACGATTATGACAAAATAATCGCGATTATGTCAAATAATTGCGATTAGACGATTATGTAATAATTGTGACAGGCCTACATACCTATGATTGGTGCTGAGGTGGGGATGCTGGTAAAGACTGTTGGCTGAATGGTCGGGGTTGACTTTGTTGGGGTGATGTTGGTAGAGGTAATAGCAGTGTGATCAGTCACTATATAGTAGGAAAGATGAAATAGATAAGAATCAGCAGTCTAGGCATTAAATACAAAACACAATCAACAATGATGTCCCCCAGTTTGGCTACTGTACTGTATATAACAAGACCTACTAATTTCCCCCATGTTTAGTGTTGTTCCTCTCTCTGTCAGTGACAGTGACTTGTTCAGAAGCCTACCTCTGGTGGTTGATGGCAAGGGACTAAGGGTGGTGGTATTTCCAGGGGGAGCTATGGTGCTAAAGGAGGTGTTAGCAGGAACAGAGCTGGAGGTGGAGGTTTGTGGAGAGGAGGTGTTAGCAGGAACAGAGCTGGAGGTGGAAGTACGTGGAGAGGATGTGGATCCGGCTATGGGTGCAGTCGTCTCTGTTCTATTGGCTGTGGTGGCGGAGGCAGTGGGGAAAGCGCTGGGGGTGGTGGAGGCGCTAGTGGTAGCGTTGGTGTGTTCTGTGGTTATTGCTGCCGCAATGGTTGTGTGTGACGTGGCATTCTCTGGGGTCACTGTGGTTGCTGCATCAGAAGTAACATTATTTAGAGCTGATGTATGTGGCTCCGTCGTGCTGTTCTGTGGGTTCGTTGTGTTAGGTGTGCCAGTTGGGTTTGTTTCTATACTGTGGGTGGGTGTGGTAGTATTGGCCGTGGTCTCACTCGTTGCGGATGTTGAGTTTGACTCTGGGTTTTCAGTGGTGGTGTAGTTACTCTCCACAGAGCTGGTCCACATTCCAGGTCCACTGGTCGTGTAGTTACTCTCCGCAGGTCCACTGGTGGTGTAGTTACTATCTTCAGACCTGGTAGACATGGCAGGTTCACTGGTGGTGTAGTTACTATCTACAGACCTTGTAGACATAGCAGCTTCACTGGTGGTGTAGTTACTATCTACAGACCTAGTAGACATAGCAGGTTCACTGGTGGTGTAGTTACTATCTACAGACCTAGTAGACATGGCAGGTTCACTGGTGGTGTAGTTACTATCTACAGACCTAGTAGACATGGCAGGTTCACTGGTGGTGTAGTTACTCTCCCCAGGTTCACTGGTGGTGTAGTTACTCTCCCCAGGTTCACTGGTGGTGTAGTTACTAGTCTCTACAGACCTAGTAGGTATTCCAGCTTCACTGGTGGTGTAGTTACTATCTACAGACCTAGTAGGTATTCTAGCTTCACTGGTGGTGTAGTTACTATCTACAGACCTAGTAGGTATTCTAGCTTCACTGGTGGTGTAGTTACTATCTACAGACCTAGTAGGTATTCTAGCTTCACTGGTGGTGTAGTTACTATCTATAGACCTAGTAGGTATTCTAGCTTCACTGGTGGTGTAGTTACTATCTACAGACCTAGTAGGTATTCTAGCTTCACTGGTGGTGTAGTTACTATCTACAGACCTAGTAGACATAGCAGGTTCACTGGTGGTGTAGTTACTATCTACAGACCTCGTAGACATAGCAGGTTCACTGGTGGTGTAGTTACTATCTACAGACCTCGTAGACATAGCAGATTCACTGGTGGTGTAGTTACTATCTACAGACCTCGTAGACATAGCAGATTCACTGGTGGTGTAGTTACTATCTACAGACCTAGTAGACATAGCAGCTTCACTGGTGGTGTAGTTACTATCTACAGACCTCGTAGACATAGCAGATTCACTGGTGGTGTAGTCACTATCTACAGACCTCGTAGACATAGCAGATTCACTGGTGGTGTAGTTACTATCTACAGACCTCGTAGACATAGCAGGTTCACTGGTGGTGTAGTTACTAGTCTCTATAGACCTGGTAGGCATTCCAGCTTCACTGGTGGTGTAGTTACTAGTATCTACAGACCCGGTAGGCATTCCAGCTTCACTGGTGGTGTAGTTACTATCTACAGACCTAGTAGACATAGCAGATTCACTGGTGGTGTAGTTACTATCTACAGACCTCGTAGACATAGCAGGTTCACTGGTGGTGTAGTTACTAGTCTCTATAGACCTGGTAGGCATTCCAGCTTCACTGGTGGTGTAGTTACTAGTATCTACAGACCCGGTAGGCATTCCAGCTTCACTGGTGGTATCCATAGGTGTCATACTGGTAGACCTTTCAGTTGTGGCCATTCCTGCAAAAAGAAAGAAATACATATAAAAGTGTTCATGTTCTCCGTTTTCGCTAAGCAGTGTCTGCCAGTGGTACACATTGTCGTATACATTGAATGCATGTATTCATTTTTTGGGGTTTTCATATTAAGTATAGCAATGTTGGGCCTTTGACCACTTCAATCCTCACTTCTTAGTAAAAATGGGCTTGAGTTATCATCGAGGTGTTTATGTTATCATTGAGGAGACTGACTTCTTTCCATGACTTTGACTTTTTTCCTGCCTTTTGCCCTATCTACACCAAATCTCTTTGTCAAAAATAGCCTACAAGCAACACAACATTGTGAGGTTCTTTGAGCTTGTAGATTGGCTATTGTTGGTGAATGTTCCACTCAGAGTAGGTATGCTGGGGTTCTAGTGGTTAAGGCAGGAGATGATATTGTCTTGAGACATTGATGCAAAAATGAGTTTCTATGAGAAATTCACTCAAAATACAGAAGTAAATATATTCTTCATTTTACCCAGAATGCTATCAATCAATCCAGATAGTTTAGTGTGATTTGCTGAAAGTAAAATCATTTAAATTATTAAATTGAATACATTGGAGTAATTTAAAGATGCCCACTGGTTCACACTGTTGGCTTGTCCCAGGTGATTGGTCTAATGGTGATAGGTTTGAAGGGTACAGATCCTACAGAAATTCAATCCATAATGCCTTCAGGATCACTGAAGTTGTAACAATTAAAAAAATACTGCTCTCCCTAAAACCATGATTGTTGTTTGTCAAAACAGGCTCATGGTGTTCGTTATTACCACCCAAGCCCACTTTCAGGTTTTATTTCTTTGTTTAGAGTAATGACTTTGCATGTTTACTTCAAAAGAATAAGGAAGTCATGAGAAAACAAAGACTGATATCAGATTATGTAAATTGTTTGTTCCAGGCAACCAGTCCGAGTGTATGTTACTTTCTGAGAATTATTGTCCTTATCTCTTTGCAACCAAAACATATTTACAGATGAAAATCCACAGGCGTAACACACCTGGCAAGAAAAGAGTCAATGGATATTTGTGTATATTTTTACTCTCTCAAGAGTCGAATCAACACTCTTTGCTGTGTACTTGCACTTGTGTTTGAGGACTGGTGTGTGTGCATGCGTACACACGCACACACACGCATTTCTATCATTCACACTTTCCAATGTACAAAGCAAGCAGCCCTCCATCAGCAGGGTGCCTAGGCCTGTAATACTATACTGTACATTCTGTTAGGATCTTCTGAAAGCACAATCTTAACCTATTTGTACAAGAAATGCAACATACTGGACATAGGTAAGAATCCTGGTCCTCAAGAATGTGTTAATAGCTATGAAAATGCCAGTACAGGAAATCTTGAGGACAAATTTGAAAATGCCAGTCCAGGAAATCTGATAACAAATGTAATGATTAATGAATAACAGAGAACTTCAGAAGGACTCATTTGCTTCACTGAAACTGGGCAGCCAGTTACCATATTAGATTATACAGTGCGTGTTCAATTGGATCTATAACAATGCTCAGACCGATGTGCCAAACCAGTGTCAACACTGGGAGAGAGCTGAATGTCAAGGGAGTGATAGGCAACGTGCCCTACACCCATTAAAAACATTAAGACCTGAGGCAGATTCTAAATGTCTTCTAAATCCTAAAGGTTTTCTGAAAAACATGTCTTATATCAGTGGTGCTCATACTTTTTCATGTCAGCATTTGGCCGCCGAACCCCCATCTCAACACATTTTGTTCCAGGGACCCCCAGAAGCAAAGATTTCAGTTACAAATGTTCACTTTAAAATAATAATTGGTTTTAATGGATTAAAAATCCTAAAACTAAATGGCAATTCCTGTTATTCCTAGTCTAATGTGACATTTTGTTGTGTTCAACTACTATGTTGATTGATGACATAGACAACACCACAAAAGACAAAGTGTGAATACTGACATAAAAGTTTGAAGCAATGCATTCAAAATCCTATAAATGAACAAATACAATCATCATGACCTCTGCACAAAAAGTCAATTTCTCCCCTCGCCTGGAAAGGTTACAGGAGGCAAGTTCTCACATAGTGCGAACTTGCCTCCTGTTCACAACTCTAGTGCTGACAGAGTTGTGATTGCGACCGTAGGTCGCACTTACTATCAAAACCTCCACAAACTGTGAGTCAGTCAGTCTGTCCGTCTGTCACACCTCACACGTCACACTATTGCCCTGCTCATATCTCCGCAACCGTTGCCCCGATCCATGCCAAATTTTGCACACACGCTCCTTGGCTGCCAAACTACAACCTCCAAGGACCCCCGGAGCTCCAGGGACCCCCAGGTCCCTGGGGGACCCCAGATGTAAAAAATGACCAAATGTGCAAAAATGACCAAATGACCACCCCAACGGGGCTGCTCACGGGGAATTCCCGGGGACCACCGACTCCTGGTGCTCCAGAACGGATGCAAAAGTGGTGGCGCCCCCAGTGGAGGACCCCCTCCACTGCAGCTCACATAAAATGCCGTAACTCGGCCTAGGAGGGTCCGGGAGAGCCGGGGCCGGTACCTATTCGTCCGCCAAGGCAACGCGGACACCCCACCCCTCATTTCTCACATGGCCCTCTTCTAGCGCCACCATGAGGCCGATTTTTAAAACACATTTTTGGACACTGCTCCTACAGTTTTTGCCCGAAAATCACGCAAATCGCTACACAGTATGTCTACACTCATCCCATCACCATGAATCTGTCCCATATAGCGCCACCTTCATGCCGATTTTTAAAAACACATTTTTGGACACTGCTCCTACAGATTTTGCCCTAAAATCACGAAAATCACTACACAGCATGTCTACACTCATGTCATCAACATGGATCAGGAAGATTTTGGAAAAACAAATTTTTGCCCTATTTGTGGAGATAAGCGACCTACGGTCACCACAAAAGACAAAGTGTGAATACTGACATAAAAGTTTGAAGCAATGCATTCAAAATCCTATAAATGAACAAATACAATCATCATGACCTCTGCACAAAAAGTCAATTTCTCCGAAATTGACTTTTTGTGATAAGCGACCTACGGTCGCTTATCTCCCGATTAGGGAGTCTTACTGGTTTATTAAGTTTGTGTACTATAATACACAAACTTAATAAATCACAACTCTGTCAGCACTATGTGCATATGCGTCACGTGTGTGTGTGTGTGTGTGTGTGTGTGTGTGTGCGTGCGTGCGTGCGTGCGTGCGTGCGTGCGTGCGTGCGTGCGTGCGTGCGTGCGCGTCATGGATAATCATGTGCGTGCTGACATTTTACAAGTTCCCTAAATTCTTTTGATGTGCGTAATGTTGTTTTTGACAAACAGTTGATCTTCCTTTTAGAGCAGCACTAGTGAATTTCCCTGAAAGAGCTTCCTTGCATTCTGTAGTGGTGAACATGGCATACGGGCAATCCATAACATGTATTATATATAGCTCATTCTGAGACAATGAAACAATTACACAATTATATAACAAGTGTATATAAAATATATTTAAGAAAAGCATGTTTTTAATATAAAGTATGTGTGTGTGTGTGTGTGTGTGTGTGTGTGTGTGTGTGTGTGTGTGTGTGTGTGCGTGCGTGCGTGCGTGCGTGCGTGCGTGCGTGCGTGCGTGCGTGCGTGCGTGCGTGCGTGTGTGTGTGTGTGGGTGTGCCTGCGTGCATGTGTGTTTAACTGCACGTAATATATCACAGTGCATGTTCTCTGTACGGTAACATTTTCATAATCAAGTTTACTTCCCACCATAAACAGAAACAATGTTTCCATACTACTGTAATCAAAATGTCAGCTCAGAATACAGAACTTAGACTTCAGATCTGTGGCAGTTTCTACAGTATATGAATTTAAATGTACATTAGCATAGTTTTATGTCCACCTTTGTGAGTCAACAGCCAACACAATGGTTTAATTTACATGAACGCAGCATGCGATGAAACTTTGCACGCACATTCCCACTAGGCCAAGGAAGAAATGCCATACTTTTCACATTGGCCTGTTATAGCAACACCAGCAGGCCGATTTTCGCAAAACATTCAATTTTTAATAAAATGCCTCAAATCATGAACGCAGCGTCCAATTGCCCTGAAAGGCTGAGGAAGAAATGGCATCCTTTTCACATTGGCCTATTATAGCGCCACCAGGAGGCCACAATAACCTAATATATATATACCAGTAAGACTCCCTAATCGGGAGGTAAGCGACCGTAAGGTCACATGTAAAAGAGGGCTGTAAGTGGCATTGGTTCCTGAGTGTAGGGGGATGTGTGTGGCAAATGTATTGCATTGTATTCCCACCACATGCTCCACATGTTATCTCATATATGGAGATAACCTACGCATCACACAAAGTCTGACCTCACCAGCCCATACTTGGGCATGGACGACTTATATCTCCATATACGGAGATGGCCATATATGGAGATACGATGACATCACAGAGTCCACAGCTGATGATGTGGCGTGATGTCATA
>NC_137813.1:38674790-39009790 GCF_963921795.1 Nannobrachium achirus
TGTCGCACAGCACCAGTACAGCTATTCAGGCATGGCAAATGATGCAGTGTGAAGCCTGAAACATGCTCATCAAAAGAGATCATGTAGGTGGCACGTACCGTTATTAGACTACAGAATGCTCTAATTAATAGACGTGGTCCAGGCCAAAGCTTGCTAATCAGAGTGGACATTTCTCACATGCTGCTTTATGACCTCTCCAGGCAGCCATCTCTATGTTCCAATCTTGTGGTATGCATGCCTGAGTAGCAACAAGCACAGCAAGCATACAGTACATACACATTTTTATTTTTACATCCTTATGGGAGTGTTAAATGAAATTGTTTCTGGCACAGCCTAACCCTAATCCTAACTCTGACCAAAATTCTCTATACCTAACCAAAAAAGTGAAGTGAGTGGTGCCTTTGAGAATAAATACTAATGTTATGATACTATGATGTAGTTGTTGTGGTGTCATAGTTTGCTTTGCAGGACAATACGGACGGACATACATACTGTACACAAAAAGCCAGATTTGGCCAAAAAGTTATCTTATCTACAACCCTGGGGTTTTTTCTCTCTACAGACTCTCTAAAATCCTGAAGGTCAATCCAGGTGAAACTAGAAGCAGTGCTCTTCCGAGCACAGGTCTCCACCAGGCCACACAAATCGGCCTGTTATAGCGCCACCATGAGGCTGATTTAAAAATGGGGGGCAGAGGTTCTGAATTAGCATCCAGGGAGTGTGTGTGCTCAGTTTGGCAGCGATCGGGCCAACGGCGCCGGAGATTAGCTGGTAACAACCAGGCCACACAAATCGGCCTGTTATAGCGCCACCATGAGGCTGATTTGAAAAATGTGGGGCAGAGGTTCTAGATTGGCATCCAGGGAGTGTGTGTGCTCAGTTTGGCAGCGATCGGGCCAACGGCGACTGAGATTAGCTGCTGCGAGGACACACGGACGGACGCATGGACGCACGCACGCACGGACGGACGGAAGGGAAAACATACTCTCCCTCAGCCTTCGGCTGGTGGAGACAACAATGTAATCATGTATGCTATTCCAGAGGCTGACAGTGACAGATGGCAAGAAATGCAGGATATGTCATGCTGTATTATTTAAATAACTGCAACTTACTAGTGTCATGTCCAGGGGGTGTACTTTTTTCAAAGGGGGACACATTAGAAAATATTAGAACACCCAAGGGCTAACTATCTCCTGACATAATGTACTTTCGGTCGAACCATAACAAAGTCATACATACAAATGCATCGCATTTAAATGATTTTATTTAACTATCATCATCAATATTTAATATCAGTGGTCTTTTGTAAGGTGTCTGCTCTGAACAAAACACAAATAACCACATGTAACCACTTAGACACAATAAAGCTTCTCTGAGTGTAACTATTGATCTCACTATGTTGGTCTAATAAACAATATTGTAGATATAAATACTATATGGGAAGAGGAATCACCAATCAGTTTCTACTTTCATCACTCCCTTCATAATTCAAAAAATCTGTTATCTTCAAGGCCCGAAGGCCAGGAGGCAGAGATGGTGTTTTTGCCCCTGTGTGTATGCGTGTGTCCATGTGTGCGACTGTGTGAGCATCTGTCTGTCTGTCTGTCTGTCTATCTGTCTGTGTACAGCTAATCTCTGAAAATGCTAGTCCCTGTCAGACAACTTTCATAGCCCTGGCTAGGCAAACCAGCCTGGCAGACAAACAGTATGCACCCCATATGGAGTGTACCCTTCTAGTTCATTCTTTGTTCTGTCTCACCTAAAATATTGCCCTTTAATCTGGTCATCAGAATCAAAATCATCTTCATCGTCAGATTTGTCACATCACAGGTTTACAGACGTAAAACAGTGGGTGAAATGTATTTTTGTTCCATTAGCCCAAAAAGATAGGCAAGTTCCTCAAAACAAACTGGCTGTTAATAGAACAAGTGTTAATCATATGCATGATGAACACCTGGCATGGCTGATGTTTGAACAGAATGCCTTTGTGTCTCGTAATGCCTCTGCAGAACATCAACAGCTTGTTCAAGTCCATCTTGATGACATGACTATAGAGATAATGTGTACCGATTCGTGTGAGATTTGGACAAAATCTGTAGGAGTCATCTGCCTACTGGTACACATATGACAAAAAGAACTCAAGAGGATGCAACTGGGACGTATCATCAGTGATGTAGCCTGAGCTCAATGGGTGTTTCGGGTCTACCAACATCATACACCCTTGCCCAGGTAACTCAGCCGGGGTGATCAAGTCCTGACTTGCGTGCCAGTAGCTATCCACGATCGGTTCTATTAGGGGAAGATAGGGTCACTCAATCCGCTGTACCGGAACTACTCTGCCGGGACTGGGGGATAAACCACTCTGGCGCATGGAAGAACTAAGCTCTATGGGTTGACTCCTCCTGGCTCCTCCTACGTCTCACCAGGTCCTCTCATGCTCTCACCAGGTCCAGGACCTGTGTGTTGCACCAGACTCCTGAT
Organism: Nannobrachium achirus; assembly: GCF_963921795.1. Lineage (NCBI taxonomy): Eukaryota > Metazoa > Chordata > Actinopteri > Myctophiformes > Myctophidae > Nannobrachium > Nannobrachium achirus. The sequence goes on from NC_137813.1 coordinate 38,677,272, forward strand.
CCAAACATTTCAGCTGCTGCAGTATGTGTGCAAAGTTTACTCTGATCGTGACATGCATGATTTTTTAACAAAATCTTTACAAGTAACAGGTCAATGTGTACATTTGGAGCAGAGGTTCTGCTGTGGCATCTAGGGAGTGGGACAGAGGGACAGGGGCGATAGCCTTGGCCACGCCTTCGGCAAAAGAGGCGTACGTGATGTTTATATCAGACCTTTTTACATACCTACTCTTCTAGACCATAGCTGAGGAGAAGATGGGAAGAGGAATGCAGATGTTGCGGGTTAGATGGTGAGTTTTACCTGCTAAGGTGGAGGTGGTCTATGGTAAGAAAATATCTCCATGGAGAAATGCCTCACAGAATGTTGAATGCGAGGTGGCGGTGGCGGAAAACAAATCTGCCACCTGCATGTTCATTATGAGAGGCATAACATTTATTATAACTTGGAACTGAGATATGCAAGGCTGTCCCTCAAGCACAGGCAAGAAAAATGCCTGTGCGTGCCTTGTTTGCAACCGCAGACAGGCTGACAAAACAACCCGTCCAGTGTCAGTAGCTTCTGAACTTTCATCTGTCAGAAACGGCAATTAATGTGTCTCCGTCTTCACTGTGTGTGTGTGTGTGTGTGTGTGTGTGTGTGTGTGTGTGTGTGTGTGTGTGTGTGTGTGTGTGTGTGTGTGTGTGTGTGTGTGCGCGCGCGCGTGTGTGCGTGCGTGTGCGTGTGTGTGGCCTGCTTAATGAACCCATAGTAAAACTAAATCTGGATAAGCAGCGTTCATTTTTTATAACATATTTGGCTGGAGCAAATATGGGGTGCATAAAACTGCAGGTCTGACACCACTCTCAGTTCTTTTAGATCAAAGCTAAATACCTTTCTGTTTGCTGGTGCCTTTCACTGTATTTTTTAATAATTTATTCACTGTAAATTTATTTTATTTAAACTTCTTTGTTGTTTTGATCATTGTATTAAAATATAATGTGTTTCTTTTCCTTAACTCTTATACTGCTTTGGACGTTCCTGTTCGCCCCAATTCTAGAGAGTGGGGACAGCCAATACGGCCGTTCGTTCGTTTGATGTTTTTTATGGATTATGATAAAAGCGGTCCTTGCGCAACTTGTGAATCTATAATTGGTCGTCGGGGTCTTTTGAGGACAGCCGGAAACCGTTCATAAAAAAAAAAAGTAAACAGACTGTCCTGGCTCCGCCTGCCCAGAGCGACTCTGTGCCTGCCTAGCTACTAGCCTTGAGGGACTATATTGTTTTATGCATCGGGCTGTTAGTAGAGAAAGAGAGAGAGAAACGTTGGTAAAAGCGATCATTTTGTCGGAAATCAGTTGTTTTATAGTATTAGTAGTATAGTAATTGTAGTAGGTAGTAGTATTTAGCAGTAGACCTACTAGAATATTGGGCCCTGCTCAGTATCAATCCGCCGAAGCAAAGCGACCATCCCCCACCACCCCACGGCCGAGGTCGCACAGCAGAGATTCCACGGAAGGAAAGTTTCGACAACAAACTTTGTTAGAATTAGGATTACAAACCTACCCGCGTTGGTGACCCAGGACCAGGCAGCGCCCACCACGAATGGTGGTGGTCGTCGTGATGATGATGATGAAGAAGAAGAAGAGAAAAAGATTCCTGTAGTGTAGCCGTTGGCTTTGAAGAGAAACATTCCATTTCTTGGTGCCGTTGGTCGCGAAGAACCGGGTCAAAAAGTGCATCAAGAGCCTCCTGATATCCCGATATGGACTCGGAGACCCCCGCCATACCCGCCGTTCGTTCCTGAGAGTGAGACCCCCGCGCTGGATGGATCGGCACGGCACAGTGGACACACATCTCGGGCGCAGTAGAGACCGCCGCCACCCATTCAACAGCCAGACGTACAGAGGCAGAGACTCACTGGACGATGGCCATGATTCTACTGTCCAGAGTGGTAAGACTTAGACTTAAATCCAGTGCATCTGCATGTATGTATAGTATACTGTATGTGAATCGCTTCAGGCTTTCCACTGCATCCGTGAGGAAGCTTGGTTTGATTGACAAGGCTAAAGTCTGGTCTGGTCAGACGTGATCTCTATTGCGAATACACCAGTGGGATCCGATCTAGAGCCCGCCTACTGCATCCGGTTATTTACACGCACACATAGACTACATGCAAGAAACGTTTCCGTATCCGGACCGGATCAGCAACTTGATCCAAGCATAGAGTTAGGATCCAAGTGCATATGCGTTTGTTTTTGCTACACAGGACACACGTGGATTTCCTATTACGCGCGTGCACGTACCGCATGTAGTGTACGGTGCACGGCACAGGTTAGCATTTAGCCAGCTACTATGATTATTTGATGGGATTTTAGGATTTAGTGGCTTAGTTTGTGTGTGCATGCGTACGATGCGTGTGAGAGAGAGAGAGATGCTTGTGAGAGAGAAAGAGAGAGGTTTCTTTTTACGTGTGGTGCACGTGCGGTGCACGCGCGTGCACGTACGGTGTGCGTTGCACGCGCGTGATCGTACTGTGCACGTGTACGGTGCACACCCGCACACCCGTAGCCTTTCAATTCAATTCAATTCAAAGGAGCTTTATTGGCATGAGAAAATATAGTTTACATTGCCAAAGCAAGTGTTATAAATAAAAACAGTTGAAAATGGGGAAGATAGCCTATACAGTTCTTGGAGGAAGTACAGCTTTGTGTAAACAGAGCTATGTTGCATTGTGACATTTTATATATACATACAGGATATAAAGGGCATTTCACTGTGACAGTAAATGCATGGTAACTATTTACTATATCTGCATTTTATGTATTACATTATGAACTTATTGTAAGTCACTCATATTTGCTAATGTCAAAATTGTAAATTGATTTGTTTACATATAAACTATTTGATATTTTCCTGGCTATGATTTTAGATGATGAGTCGGATGGAGAGGTGCCGGGGACTCCTTGTGTTCTTAGGTCTATACCGTTTGGAGGTAATAGAGGTAAGGAGAAATCAAAAACTGATGCATTTTGTATAATTCTATAGCATTTTAGAGTAGATACAGTTATCTGTTTGTTCAATGCTTTTATCATTTACATCATAATGTCATGGACCTGTCTGAGACATGCTGGGTGTGTAAATAATTGATTTCATTTTGTGCACATCAGGTTTACTAGTTTATATTTTACTACTGTGATTTCAGAAGAGTCAAGTGCGGCACAGCCTACTTCTTCATTGCCACATCGTGGTCGTCCAAGGACAAGGATAGGTAAAGAACAAAAACCTTTTTTCTGTAAATCAGACTTAGACATCAAAGGGGGCTTGAGCCCATGCCCTTTATCCATCTGTAAAAAGTGCCCTCTCCAGACCATGAATTCTGTTTTTACATAATTACTAGTATATATATACTGTATAGAATGTTAGAGAGGCAGGGGCTGAAATGTCTAAAACAGCCTTTTGATGAAAATAGTAGGCCCCCAACCTCCACGCATTCTGCTGTGACGCGTTGTGAGCTTGGAGGTGTACTATTTTTCATGTATTTTATTGCGACCGCTAGGTTTCAGTCGTTTCAGTCGTAGTCTTTTATTCAAAAGACTACGACTGAAACAAAATCAAAATTTGCTGTCAAAAACAACACTGCTTACTCGTAGTAATTATGTATTTGTATAATTTACAGATCGACCATGGGCTCGTGTAGGGGTAGGGGTGCAGAGTTCAGCAGACCCGGGGGAGCCCTTCCGGAGGAGCCTGGCTGGAGTGAAACAGAATAGAGCCCCAGAGACATTGAATTCACTGCAGTCCCTGGACCTGCTGCACTTTGTAGGCGCCCTTTGAATAAAAGTGTACCTATCAATGGAAATATCTTGGTTTGGTTTGTACAGTTCACGGAATTTGGAGACAAGATAATCTAGAACTGGGCGTATTTTGAACATCCTGTCACCACTCTTTGCATCTGGACCTGTGTTATCTAACAGTTCCAGGTAGTCCACTGGATCTTGGGACTTGAGAGCACCAGCATGATAGCATTAGAAGCGGGTGTGAAATATGGGATAAAATCTTATATTCTCTGTGATTCAGGTACAGGTTACTGTTTCAATATGAAACCCTACTGTGGAGAATCTGTTTCCCTGCTTGAGACGGTTGAATTCCTCCTTGATGGGCTAGCAGGTTATGGATATCGATTATTTATGGATAATTGTGTCACACACACACACACACACACACACACACACACACACGCACACATGCACACACACGCACGCACACACACACACACACCCGCACGCACGCACGCACACATATACACTCTGTAGACATGTAGTGGTTGAGGCCTGTGTAAGTGCAGGTAGGCCACAACCTTTTTCCATTTGCAGTATTACAATTGAGTTCTAGTGTCTAAAATGTTGTTTTATATTTTATTTTCATTTTCATCAATCATTTGTACTGTACTTCAACCTAAAAAGAACCCTGAAAGCAGAAGCAGGATTCAGGCTGAATCTCATGTCACTGTGTCAATGTTCTGCACTGCTCCTTACTACTGCTCTTACTTCTCTTACACACTAAAAGTGTGTAAAAAGCACTTGTTTTTATTTTTTTGAATTTGTTTGTAAACAACCACTGAGCATAGGTGTGATGTTACTGTGTGATGTTACTGCCAACACTAAAGGATAAAGAGAGATTTCTGCCTGAAAATGTCTCCTTCACAAAAATGCATTTTTCTCAGCTTTATGTTCTCAAAGAGCTGTTTTTTAGGACATATTCAGCAGCTTCTAGCTAATGAATAGAACATGATAAAAACACGAAATCTTTTTCTGTTGCAAAGTAGACATTCTATTCTTCGTTGCCATATAATTGTTGTCTTTATAGTCAAAGCCAAATTTCTCCAGTAGGCCTTCAAAGATGAGCGACAATTCTCAAATTTAGCTGGCAGTGGATGGAGCTTTTTGTTAAATTCTGTGGCAGTAAAAGAGTTAATGTTTCATGTAAAATGAAACATTTGAATTGCCTAGTTGAAATGTGCTCTATAAATAAACCTGCTCTGCTCTGCCCTGCCTTTTTTGCCTTGCCTTTAGTATAGCATTTTCTAGTCGTTGTCAATAAATGTAGTGGGCTCCTGAACACAAATACTGTCTGACTAAAATAATATAACCATCTTTTTTTGTCTTTCTTTCTTTTTTTCCACAAATACATCCTTAGTTGTTCATAAGAACAGTGCTTTTTCACATTCTATTTTGTATCTCAAGGAGCAGTTTTACAGTTTCATTGTTCAAGTTATTTAATAAATATGCTTGAATGCTACTGGCGAGTGAAACTTCCTGGGGGATGATTGCATGATTAAGCAGGCATGTCAAGGTCAGCATACTGGAATATGAAACTGGAATACCAAAGTCACTTGAAACTGTTTTTACATATGTGCATGGGGAGTTTCTTTTGGGCTGAAGTTGTCCCTATAAAGACTGCAACTCTGAATTTATACTCTATTTAAGAATGCGTGCATATCAACAAATACAACTGACTAGAGAGCATAATATAAACATCAAATATATTTGCATCTCAGTCTCCTCCATTCGGACAGACACATCTGCAAGCAGCTATAGTGTGCACAGACACAGAGCTCATCTGGTCCAGGGATGTGTCTCTTTTCTGCTGTTTGCAAGAAGAGCTGACATGCATATACATAGACACGTGTGACACATAAGTCACACAGACATAAACACACACACACACACACACACACACACACACACACACACACACACACACACACACACACACACACACACACACACACACACACACACACACACACACTTACAGTAAACAGTGGAGGAAGTGGGGCAACAGCCAACCATATCACAATGGGTATAAATGGGAGCACAGAAAACTTCCCCTCCCACATACCTCACAAAAGCCGATCTTATATCAGGTCCCAATCTCTTTTCTTCTAAGGTATTGCTGATAATCCTATCTAAGATCTCGGTTCCCATATTCCTTACTCCAATTTCAGTGCATTGAGTCCTCAAAACTATCTGGAATTTACTCTGCGTGTAAAGAATGACCCGTGCGGTTCAGGTTTAACACACTTGGTATTTTGAGAGTGTGTAAAGGAGTCCTATCAGTGCAAACAAGGCTGCTGCAGCCCTCAGGTAACAGATGGTTCCCTGGAGCAGACCTCGCTCACACTGCCTCTCCACACATATCATATCCTATTAAAGCTCCGCCTGCACATGCATTCCAATTACAGGGTGAGATTTACTGCCCCGGAGTAGGCCTAATCCAAACAGGGTACAACAGGGGGGAAAAGACAGGGTGATGGGAAAATACAGCCACAGAAACACACAGAAAAATGTTTGTGTAAAAATGATTAACAAAATAATAAATGCAACAGCAAATTAAAAGTCCTGGAGTTAAGAGTGTAAAATTAAAAAATAATTATTGTGACGCTTATAGATTTGCCCAAAACAACCTCCACAGAAAGCCTATTTGTAATATTTGCAACAACACAAATGGAAGGGGAGCTGGGTGATGACAAGGATGAACAATTTAATAATCAGGTGCTTTGCAGCAGGACGTTTCCACTCTGCTTCTTACATATACTGTATTAATGAGAACAAGATGAAAATCTACATCCACTACAGAGCCCTTTGTGGTTGGGTACATTAGCACGCTTGACTCCGGTTTGACTTCTGTGCTCTCCATCAACTCCCCTGTAGTCCAGCGATGCATGCGTGATGCGTCATAACCGCCATTACGTGACCTAATGATGACTAGCTCCCGAAATATGACATAGGGAGGAGATATGAAGACAGGAAACAGAAACACTGGCACGCTCTCTTCCCCTCTGACTCCCCTCTTACAGGGGCCACATGCAAATGCATGTGTGGCGCCAGACACAGGAGTGTACGATCGCAAGCCCCAGGAGATCCTTTCATCTGCACCTCTTTACTGCTGCCTATAGGCACACTCAGTCATGCCCCGTGCTAGAGCCTCCTTCAACCTCTCTTTAGCTCTCTCTTTCTCTGGCAGACTCTCTCCATCTCAAGAGCCCTTAAACACATGACAGGAGGGACCCATAAAAAAGAGCCGTGGGCAACAGCAACAAGAAAGACCCACCCTGGCACATGACTCTGTCACTGTGTCCTATTAAGTAAGACCACTAACCTTTGACTCCCAGCCCTTTCCACATCCGTGGGCTTTTAAACAGAAAGATGTACCAATAGATTTACAATAGACATCACAATGTCTAAATTCAATGGGCTCATCAAAATCCATCAGGCAACTTTACTTCACCACACTGTTGAAGGCTCCAGATGCTAGAATAAACTTTGTTGGGGTAGGCTATGTTAGTATGTTGCACATGAAACTTCATTCCTACACTGAATTGTTATCACATTGCAGTCTGTTTCACTGAATGTAAGCTAGGGTTCTAGAAGTCAATGAGGTCTGTTGCTGTTTGCCTGTGTCCTGTCCATGGCAGCTGTCCACCCCCATAGCACTGAGTCACAGTGGACTCGAGTGGATGAGCAGTGAGTCAGTCAGTCTTAAGTCTGCTATGGTTTCTTTTGAACGAAATATTTTTCTTTTTAATCTTAATTTTTAATTCAATATATTTTTTTAATATTAATGCAGAGATCGAATAGTATTCCTATAGCCCTTTGGTAGTCTTTTTCATGTTATTATAATGCTGTCCGAATTTTAAAACACTCATAGATGCACTTCTCAACTGTCTACAAAACACAGACAACGACTAGCCTACATATAGCCTAGTCAAAGCTCATTTCAAGCGATGTTAGGATGGACTAAATAGTTTTTTTCCCCCTTCTTTTTAGACCTACTGTATAGCTAGTTTTTGCACATTAAGAATACATTTGAAAAGTTTTTAAACGTGACTCACCTCTAGCAAACGTACACAGGAGAACGCCAATAGCCACATGATGACCCAGTAACATTTTCTACGGCTTTTGTGCGAGTGCTGGGAAGTGACGGTGTCTGTTTTACTCCCGTTGTAACGGTCTTGGCAGAGAGACGCACTTGGCCGCTACAGGTAGGTCAGTCTGAGCGCTTAGAGGCTCTCAGAGCATTAAATGCTCAAGTCCCTCCCCTCTCAGGCTGCCTGTCATTCCGTCCGAGATTCTTCTTCCTCATTATGTTCCTCATTCAATGTAAGCCATGATGTAAGCCCTACATCTCTTATGTCGTATTAATGATGCACCGTTGAAACTTTCACCTGTCTTTTCCATATGCGCCAATGAATGGAAAAGCGTTTTGTTGTAACTTTAGTTACCGTAGGCTACATTGCACGGTAGACCTACCACACACTAAATTAAAATAGCCTATAATAGGGGCCTACTGTAAATGTCGAAAATAAATTCTGTATAGGCTATCGAGGAGCCTAGATGGTATCAAAGAATAGAGAGGGAGAGGCAGATACAAAATCAGTCAATCAATCAATCAATCAATCAATCAATCAATCAAAGATAAACAAATACAGGTAATTCCCTATGGTCGTTCCTAATATTCGGCGCCATGCCATTTCAGCCTAGAAACAGGATTTAAAAAAATAAATCTGAAATAGAGTCCATATGTTCAGCTGTCTGAAAAATATATCTGTCCAGATTAATTAATTATTTCCTAAAATATTTGACCAAATGCAACACACATGAATGGGACAAAGCCCCTGTGGCTATAACAGGGGGACCATAACAGGGGGGACATTTTATGCTATGGAAATTACTCCTCATGTAATGAAGAATATGGTAGCACATTGGGAACACTGAGTAAGATTTGTTATCAACCATACAGAATTGTGAAAATTTATCAATTTCCTCTAAGCGTAACAGCTTGTTGTTATGCTTTAAAGCTTGACCACAACAACAGTAATGCAACCTAAAACATTGATAAAAAGGAAAATTATTAAACAGTGATTGCGACCGTCAGGTCGCATTTACTACCAAAACCTCCACCAGGTGTCCGTGCGTCAGTCCGTCACACCTCACACGTCACACTTTTGCCCTGCTCATATCTCCACAACCGTGGCCCCGACCCATGCCACATTTTGCACACACACTCCTTCCCTGCCAAACTACAACCTCCAAGGACCCCCGGAGCTTCAGGGACCCCCAGGTCCCTGGGGGACCCCCACTCCTCCACCAGGTGTCCGTGCGTCAGTCCGTCACACCTCACACGTCACACGTCACACTTTTGCCCTGCTCATATCTCCACAACCCTGGCCCCGATCCATGCCACATTTTGCACACACACTCCTTCCCTGCCAAACTACAACCTCCAAGGACCCCCGGAGCTTCAGGGACCCCCAGGTCCCTGGGGGACCCCCAGGTGTAAAAAATGACAAAATGTGCAAACATTACCAAATGACCACCCCAACGGGCCTGCTCACGGGGATTTCCTGGGGACCACCCACTACTGGTGCTCCACAACGGATGCAAAAGTGGTGATGCCCCCAGTGGAGGACCCCCTCCACTGCAGCCTCCACTGCAGCTCACATAAAAGGCCCTACCTCGGGCTAGGAGCGTCCGGGAGAGCCGGGCCCGGTACCTATTCGTGCGCCAAGGCAACGCCGACACCCCACCCCTCATTTCTCACATGGCCCTCTAGCGCCACCATGAGGCCGATTCAGATTTTGCCCTAAAATCACGAAAATCACTACACAGTATGTCTACACTCATGTCATCAACATGGATCAGGAAGATTTTGGAAAAACAAATTTTTGCTCTATTTGTGGAGATAAGTGACCTACGGTTGCTTATCTCCCGATTAGGGAGTCTTACTGGTACTTATTGTATACTTCTTATTGCGACCGTAGGTCGCACTTACTACAGAAAGCTCCACCAGGTGTCCGTGCGTCCGTCAGTCAGTCCGTCACACGTCAGACGTCACACTTTTGCCCTGCTCATATCTCCGCAACCGTTGCCCCGATCCATGCCAGATTTTGCACACACACTCCTTACCTGCCAAACTACAACCTCCAAGGACCCCCGGAGTTCCAGGGACCCCCAGGTCCCTGGGGGACCCCCAGGTGTAAAAAAAAAATACCAAATGTGCAAAAATGACCAAATGACCACCCCCACGGGGCTGCTCACGGGGAATTCCCGGGGACCACCCACTCCTGCTACTCCAGAACGGATGCAAAAGTGGTGGCGCCCCCAGTGGAGGACCCCCTCCACTGCAGCTCACATAAAATGCCCTAACTCGGCCTAGGAGCGTCCGGGAGAGCCGGGGCCGGTACCTATTCGTCCGCCAAGGCAACGCGGAGACCCCACCCCTCATTTCTCACATGGCCCTCTTCTAGCGAGACCTACGGTCGCTTATCTCCCGATTAGGGAGTCTTACTGGTTGCGACCGTCAGGTCGCACTTACTATCAAAACCTCCACAAACTGTGAGTCTGTCACACCTCACACGTCACACTATTGCCCTGCTCATATCTCCGCAACCGTTGCCCCGATCAATGCCAAATTTTGCACACACACTCCTTGCCTGCCAAACTACAACCTCCAAGGACCCCCGGAGCTCCAGGGACCCCCAAGTCCCTGGGGGACCCCCAGATGTAAAAAATGACCAAATGTGCAAAAATGACCAAATGACCACCCCAACGGGGCTGATCCCGGGGAATTCCCGGGGACCACCGACTCCTGGTGCTCCAGAACGGATGCCAAAGTGGTGGCGCCCCCAGTGGAGGACCCCCTCCACTGCAGCTCACATAAAATGCCGTAACTCGGGCTAGGAGCGTCCGGGAGAGCCAGGGCCGGTACCTATTCGTCCGCCAAGGCAACGCGGAGACCCCACCCCTCATTTCTCACATGGCCCTCTTCTAGCGCCACCATGAGGCCGATTCTTGCAAAACACATTTTTGGACACTGCTCCTACAGATTTTGCCCTAAAATCACACAAATCGGTACACACTATGTCTACACTCATGTCATCAACATGGATCTGTCCCATATAGCGCCACCATCAGGCCGATTTTTTCAAACACATTTTTGGACACTGCTCCTACAGATTTTGCCCTAAAATCACGCAAATCGGTACACAGTATGTCTACACTCATCTCATCAATATGGATGTCCCATATAGCGCCACCATCAGGCAGATTTTTTGAACCACATTTTTGGACACTGCTCCTACACATTTTGCCCTAAAATCACGCTGCGACCTGACGGTCGCTTATCTCCCGATTAGGGAGTCTTACTGGTGGTTTTTGGTTTCCTATCAAAACTATATGCTACTTTCTGAAGTCATGTGTCTAGATAAATATCCAGGGGTATTTACAGGTGGATTTTGCATCAGCGTTACAGTCAACTCAAGATTTGAAACACACACACACACACACACACACACACACACACACACACACACACATAAACATTATTAACAATTAATGGCATTTGGTGAGAAACATTGGAATACAAGCTCACTGTCAATCATTCCTCAATGATAGTCAATGGAAGCTTGGGCTAAAAGAACTCAGCCCATTTGGACATATTTGGTGTTTTTTTTATGCTGTTACTGCTTTAGGTTCCACCAGCATATAAAAATATCTCTTCTAAAAAAAAATTTTTTCCCCCCATAAGATAGGAGGGGCTAAGCCCCACTAGCCCATATAAAGGAGCCGGCCCTGATTATACAATCATAATGTAAATTTTTAAGGATTGTATTACTTATATTTGTAACTGAAGCTGAGTAAATATGATCTGGGACGTGGCATTTAGCTTATACTTCTACTCAAACGAAATTAATGGGGACACAAATGGCACCGAATACTTGAATAACCCAAATACCGTACAGATATGAGATATCATAACCCAAGCTTTTATTTAGGCCTACTTTTTTATTTTATTTTTTGCAAATTGATGTAGGCCACTGCCCCTTTACGATGTTCTAAAAAATCACACTCGTGTGAACTGAGCGGTGGAGGCTGTGTGTGTGTGTGTGTGTGTGTGTGTGTGTGTGTGTGTGTGTGTGTGCGTGCGTGCGTGCGTGCGTGCGTGCGTGCGTGCGTGTGTGTGAGTCTGAACAACAGCGCCCCTCCCTTAACATGTGTGGTCAGAAAAGGTTACTGCAGGCTACAGACACGGACGCAGACAGACATACATACCCACACACACCGCCACGTATAGGAGCGTTGTGACCACCGCTCAAAAAGAGAAAGGTTTCACTGAATTCTTTTGGAAGTTTATTTGGATAAGCAAAGACAGAAGAGTATTGAGATTTGGGCTGGTTTTGACCATGAATGTGATGGTGTTAATACCATGATGCCTAAATGGGAAATAAGGCTTTAATTTACTGGGGACAAAACTGAACAAAGATTTACATTTGATTTTAATTTGCAATTGATTTCTGTTTTCCAACATGGCTGCATGTAACATAGCTTTGCTGTGTTCATATATGACCAATATATAAACAATTACATAATAATTTGGTAAAACAAGTCACAGATATGCCTTCTACACTACCACTGCATTACTGCAGTAATTATGCCTTTTATTTTGAAAGTGGTTACCAATGGTTACAGCCATTATGCTGGAAGGAAGAAGTAAACAAACATTCCGTGCAAGGCCTTTATTTCTTCACTAAGCCAATGTAACCACCTGGATTTGAACCTGGGACTCCTGTGTGGGAGACCAAACGTCTGCTCTGCAGGCAAAGTGGAAACCACCCTAAACATGAACATTTCAACAAACGCTTTGCTTTGGTCACCTAACCTACATTCAGTTCACATTACATGACCTAAGGTAATAACCTATACATATTCATCAGCAAGATTATTGACTTGAATAATCAAGATTATTGTCCATTCATTCTCACACTTTGTCTATGACCACCAGGATTCTACCGTATAAATAGAGCACGGTGGCAAATAGCGGCCAGGTACCAGCCGGGGGTCTGACACCATTTTGCGTATTAAACGCCTCGTTCAAATAAACGCTGGGGTCCCAAATAATTGTATTGTTATGCTATTGCTGCTATTATTTGCAGGGGGCTTTTCTTCAGCCTAAGTTGGGTCCGCCCGGGCTATTATTTGAGTTTCTTCAGCCTAATTTGGATCCGCCCAGACTATTATTTGCAGTTTCTTCAGCCCAATTGGAACAATAACCAAACCTATCTTATCCCACGGGGGAACTCCAGTTTTCAGCTTAACCCAGCTGAGTGTTGCCCACAGAGAAGCATGGGGGGAGCAGTTAGGGTTTAGGTGTCTTGCTCAGGCATGCTTGCTGAGGGCTGGAATCATACCTGGGACCTCCAGAGTCCTATAGGCGGACTCACTGACCATTCAGCTATGGCCGCCCAATAATGGCCCAGTGCAGGCCAGTGAAAAAATAAATAAAAGCCTGTTGCAAATAACCGCCTGGTTCTTTTAAACGCCTAGTGTCCAAATCAATTTTGCGTATTGAACTCCCGGGCTATATTATTTGGTAATATAGGCTACGGTATGTTTACAGTACATTGGCTGTTAGTACATTTTCGGGAACCACTCCTAGTGTTTTATCTTTATTATGTATATTTGTATTAATATTGACATATTTTTTATTAGTTTCACCCTTATTTGTGATCTTTATTTATGAACATTCATTTGTAATCTTCAATGACACACAAATGCATACCTTTTTGTATTTCTATAATAACTCACTTTTAAGTAAAGAATAATACTAAAATAAACAAAGACAGAAACATTTTGCCAATACATAGAAATAGACCTGTAAAATCTTTATTAATTCAACTCCAAAGAATGTACAAATGGTTCCATTTAGTACACACTCTTCTGAGAGACAGTAACACTGGGATTTGTACAGTGTAATTAGGTGCTTACGTCTTGTTGACTATGAAGGTGGTGATGTTAATTCCACTATGACTAAAAGGATTGCAACACATCCAACAGTCTGCATACATACAGTACAACAGTGGTGCCGATTAGGCCCACTGATGTGTCACGAGACAAGTCAAGGTGTAGCTTGGGATTTCGTGACAAAGACAAATTAATTACTGACTACTGATTTTGACTTGCCCATTGGTGTGTCTTAGGGCATAAAAGGTTTGAAAACCACTGCAGTACAGTATATTGGACTGGAAAATAAGTGTTCTCAGTAGCTCTCGATGACCAATTTATTGGGGACAAAACATTAATTTGGGGTTTTATTGTTGTTGTTTTTTCTTTTTAGATTTTTAGCGTGTGATACAATACAATAAATTCCTATGTTTGTTTGGTAGAAACACACATTCTAGTCACACAAATAATTTCAAGTGCCAGTAATACAATGTGCCAGTAATATAAAAACCACACCCAGTGTGACGTGAGCAGTGCTGCTGTTGAGTTAATTTCAGACGTGGGACAAATTCGGACAAAGCCAGATGTAGGAGCGGTTAGCTTCTTACAGGAGCACTGCTCAAAAAGCAAACAAGGCTATTAATAGTTCACTATAGATGTCAGGAACTGTATGTCATCTGTTGAAATGGGTCGAAATAGTTACTCAGTCAGCACTGTCATAACATAAAACATACATGATGGATTTCTTTACTGCTTGCATTGTCATAACATAACAAATACATTCATTGAAAAATTGATCGATTATGAAGGAAGTTTTTCTCTGAGAAGCTGGTAAATACGATTATACCTTATCGTTGTTTTACCAAGGAAGGGACATTAAACTTAAGTGTTTATTTCATACCGTTTCCCTGTATGACTGTATGGCTCTGTGACACATCAAACATCTTAAGAGGCAGACATGCCCACTGTCATTGTATTTCCCATCAGGATATTTTAAATGTTTTATGACGCTTTTTCGGGAACCCGGGCGTTACTTTACGTATGACTCCTTTGTGACAAATATTCAGAAGTATTACAACTATAAACACACCTTGCAGTCCATACTCTTATCTGATGCAAATAGCATGGATCATTGCAACATTTGTCCGTGCCTGATGTTGATTTTCCACATTTCAACTATCTGGAGTTGAATCTACGTGTATACTGCAAGGAGCAGTCCCAGGGGCGCAGGAGGCATTTTAAAAGTGAAGGGGACACATCTGGGAGGTATGTGCGCGCGCATAGCGCGCGCGAAAATTTTTGGGGTATCCCCCCCACTTTTGGTGATATCCCCCCCACTTTTGCCCCGAGGAGGGGGGGACATATCCCCTCCACTTGAGCTGAATTACACAGTTGTTTTACGCAGATTTCAAGGCATTTTTTTTCTTGTTACTGTATCCCCCCCCACAGTAACAAGAGGAAACGTAACTTAAAATGTGTTGACAAACGAAATTGCATTTCCATTATGCATCTGTTCAAAGGTACTTACATTGTTGCTTGATTTAAAGAACAACGTTATCGTTTTTTGGTTTTTTGACTGAGAATGATGTGAGACTAGCCTACACACACCAGCAGCAGGTCCAGCACCTGCAATGACGGTCTCCTTCTGCCACTGCCTGCCTGCTTGTCACTATCGCGTTGCATTAATTAAACTCATTCAGAACAGCTGAGCTGAGCTGACTGCACTGCACTGGTGGGACTGTGCCTCTAGAGGGCAGTAATACGCCTTGAAATGAGAACTACTCAGGGCCCAATTAAGAAGGCGGTAATTAACGCCCGTGCTAAGGAGATACCGACTGCCGACGATCGCGTTTGACGCATGAATAACGCTCAGCAGCTGATTATGTGATTTGCGATGATCGTAATTGTGCGCTCACCACGTGAAAAATTATTCATGGGTGTGTTTTCATGGAAATGTGTGAGGAAACCGATGGCATGACCGCTGTAGGTACATTCACCAATCAGAAGCTTGTCCGTCATTCCATTTAACTGGCATAAAACCTGAGGATGGGGGGGGCTAATGCTTATTCACATATCACAGTGATATCATGCTTGTAAATATCTCACACTCAATAAGGTCTGTTTTATTAGAACCGACATTGTTTGCGTATAGAGAAAAAAAGGCGAGAAAGAGAGAGAGAGAGAGAGAGAGAGAGAGAAGGCTATATTAATATAATACTTTTTTTTGTCACGTCCACATATCTATTTGTCTCTCTCATCTCATGCCAGCGTGTCAGTGTGACATAGGCTGGCCTTGTTGAGTGAACAATGGACGCATAGTGGCCTATTAATTAATAGGCTACGGAACGGCGGCCTCCTGCCAAAAAAAAAGGGAATCTGATGGAACCAGTAGCCTAATTAAACGAAATAAAACATATCCCACCTGATTTAGTTTGATATTGAGTACAGTAATAATAAATACATTTCATTTATTATTTAGAAATTTACATTTGTAAAATTAGACCAAAAATGACAGAGATGTAAAAGAATAGGGCTGTTTAATTACTTAATTCAGCGCCTAGGTAATGGCAGCCAGACGGCTGCTGCATGTCCTTGAACTGTAGCACATAGGCCTACTGTACATGTGTGTGTCCGAAAAAAACATATTTAGACTTAAAAGCTGTCAACATGCCATGTATAGCCTATAGTGCTTCGAGAGCTTTTTTTCTTTTCTTATTTGGCTAAATTGGCATGACGCATCGCGATCAGCGATCACGCATCTATATGAAGCAAAGCAAAACTGCAGATTGATTCCTCATAGATCGGGCAATTATGAAGCGATTTTAAAAATTTAAAGAGCTCCTGAACACTGGAGGGGATATCCCCCCCACCCAAAAAGAGTGGAGGTGTTAATCCCCCCCGTCCCCCCCTACCCCCTGCGCGCATGAGCAGTCCTATATCTTGTAGTTACACAAAGGATCCATGTTATATTTGGGAAACATCAATAGCTTCCCATTATGTCTACACCTTTGTGTTCTTGGTGGACTGCTCATCTAGAAAGCTGTTAACATGCTCTGCACACATCCTGTTATCAATATGGTTCCCGAGTTAAACTGTACACAGAGATCGCTGGCTCTTAGAACATAACATATTTTTCACAATCATACCGTTTTAAACTGACAATATGTACGTCATTTTGGTTTGTAATTGATTTCTTCCAAACATTTAACTTCATATTTGATCATGGTCAGTTCCTTGAACATCCCCACATTACTCTCTGCCTGTGGATGTAGAGATGTTCAATGCTCATGACCATGCTGCTGGGGATGATCAAACATTTCCAGTACCAAATAATCTCCTATTAAAATATCCCTCCTGAAAATCCTTCTTGCCATTCTGTCATCTTGCAGGCCAGGAATTCTGTTCCACAGCTTATCACATTAATATTCCACCTAACTTCACATGGTCATCATACAGCCAGCTATAGCAGCAAATTCCAGAAAATATCGAATAGCCCTATTGGGCACACTTACACTTTTGTTAACGTACCTGAATCCACAAATGTCAGTCACCTACTTTATGACACATCTATGACATTTGACTTGATTTCCATGAATACATTATATTACAAAACAGTATCTAACATAATGCAAAACAAATTATTCCAGCCATCTACTACTAGAGGGTCTGTGTGGACTGATCAACACTACATTTCTTGTGCACACTGTCACTAGACTAAAAGAGAATCACACTATTTGTGTTCAAATATGTTTGATATATTTAGAGATAGAGACAATATCACCCATTTCATTGTCACAAACAAACAAAGCTTGCCATGAATGGTTTCAGTAATGAACTACATGGGCTTAGCTCTGACAGTTTTAGGGAACAAGCTTCAGTACGTCATTGACGCTTGTTCTCGCCTTCAGTGGAATGGTTTCACCACTTATCTCCCTGTGTACACAGCACATTATGTAGGCTTTCTCCTCGTTGTGGCGATAACTATTACACACGCCACTCCTGTCCATACAGTGAGCAATGAGTGGTCAATAAGAGAGAGGCCACAAATAGATGCTTACCAAAGAACAAAAACTTTTTTTTTGGCAAGGTGTAACCAGCCAGAACTACCTCTTTCACATTCCTCTCAGGGAAAACTGAAGCCTTGACTTGTACAATGTCTTTGATGCTCATCTGTGCTTTCACGACATTAACAAACATCACACCTTTGTTATTTTCTCCACTGTGTTGTCAAATTTCTGCGATACAGTTTATTTGTGTGTCCCGATCTGACCGGTCAAACTCACACCCGGTATCTACCAATACCAAGTAATCTTGTCATAGACAGGCTTGTCAATGCTCCTGGATTTCCCAGGAGTCTCCTGGATTTGACCCCATCTCCTGGGAATCCCCTGGATTGGCAAATCTCCTGGATTTCTCCTGGATTTGGTATCAAACTCTCAAAATTCACCAGAACACACAAAATTACATCTACTATGTTCATTTTTTTCTGGGGGAGGACCACCAGACCCCCCGCTTTAGGGGTGGGGCCAATGCATGCAAGAAAAATCCTACATAGGCCTATTCACTTAGATGAGAAGTCATTATTAACACATCGGCTGCCCACGTGGTGTCTACAAGTCAATCTCTTTGATGTCGCTGGAGGCCCACGACGCGTTTGGCGCGTTTTACAGTAAACTATACTGTACTGTAGCTACTGCACTTGGCTGCCGCGGTGATGAAACAAACTCCATTTCCCAACATGCAGCGCGCAATTACGTCATCCGGACGCGCTGTGTGTCTCGTTGACTTCCTGTCTAACGGCTGCACAAAAACGTGGTTTTCTCCTAATCTAGCTTTTAAATCACTTTCATTTCAAAACGGCAGCCTCTTCTACCTGCCATAACACAAACAATGTGGCTTAGAAATGATAAAAAACGGTCCTGACTGAAAGAAAAGATTTTCGCGAAATAAACAGGACATACTCCGATTACATTTACTCGGATTACTTTTCTCGCCAGTACTCTCGCCGGTAGGTAGAATGACGCGTTGCCATGGGCACCAGCAACACACACACGTCATACATCCGGGCACTCGATGTGTTAAAGATGTCTTACTTTGCCTCTGTCATCAAATCTGTACACCTACATTTGGCACTTTAAGGCTGAAATTGTACCAATGCTAGTAGAGCAAGCCTGATAAAAGTATCAAACATGCACAAACATCAACAGAACACTGGAAATTAAATCTATTAAGAGGTTTTGGGGAGAGGACCCCCAGACCCCGGTTGGGGAGTTCTGCGCACCCCCCAAAAAATAAATCTCCTGGATTCTGACAGTCCAATGTTGACAACCCGGTCCCTGGTCATAGAAAAGGTAGTAAGGAAACAAAAATCAATGAATGACCGTATCATTACACCATAGGTAAATAAAGAGGTGTAGTATTTACATAGGAAAGGCCTATCAGCTATGAATCATGTTGGTTTGGGGTCTGATTAAAGTATATTATTGCTGTCGGGCAGAAACCTCCCATATTAAAACATTTATTATTTTTGTAAATTAATACTCTACTTGATCATACTACAGCGTCACACAAATGCATAAAAAGTAGCAGATCTACAAGCTGGAAACGTGGCACGAAGCGACGCGTTTTGAGTTTGAATCCTGAAAAGTAACATTTTTGGACATATGAGGTTTCCACTCGACAGAGACAATAAGGAAGACAAGTCATGGTTATGTATGTATATTGACATCATCACATACTGTATAATGTATTAGCATAAATGTATAAGAATGTAATATTGTCATGAGGCAATTTGCATGATTTCTCCAATTCAAATAAGTACAAGCTTATGTTGACAGAAATAAAATACCTATGTACAGTAAATATAGGAAAAAGAGTGCAATACTAAGTTACATCATAGTAATGCACCATGCAGCAACCATAGCAAGATGTTTGACAAACTCATTAGCTCATCGTTGCTGCTATACAAATATACACCTGTGAAGGATAAATTAATATCTGGGAAGTGAGATGCAACATTAGGTAACCCAACACTTATGTAACACTATGTAAATTGAAATCCACCCTCCACACAAGAGCTATTTTTTGAATACCTGTTGTTGAGCTATCGAATATCTTAATGGAAGTACAGCCTTTTGTGGTTAAGAGCTTGTGATGTGATGGCATTGCTAGCATGAATTGGCCTGTAACATAAACACATAATTGTTAATGCATATTGTTATACCATTGTTGAGGAAGCTATTGGGGATCCATTCCAAATAAACTAAAACACCATCAATGTCATTTAGAATTTAAAAACCAAACAGCTGTGAATGTCAAAGACTGGGCAATTACTAGTCAACTAATTTTAAAATATCAATTGATGTCAAACTCATAAGACTAAGCAATTTAAATCTACAAAAACAAATTTAAACCTGCAAAAAGATCTGTAAGGCGTAAGTTCATGGGCAGGGCCTATGGAGTAAAGGGTCTATGCAATGATATGCAATACTGAGAAGAATATAGACAGCTTGAATTCGAATTACATACAATCATTAGCGATGTACGCACCCTTGATAGGTGGTAATGGCAAACATTTCCTTTTAGGTAAAAACAAAAATGGATTTAGACACACGGAAACCATCTTATTTCACACTAAATAAGGAATGAAAATAAAGGTCCTTGATAACAGCATTTTTTATTATTTTTTTCCCTAATCAATTAATTGGACAAGTACAGCCTTGTGAACCATGTTCACAAGAAACTGAGAGAAAATAAAAATGGATAATATCAGCTACAAATTTGGTGGTGATAAGAAAAGGGAGAAAGACGATAGAAAATAAAAATCATGCGAATGATAAGGGGATTAAAATTAAGATGTAGTGTTTGTACATTTCTTTGTAAACAAAAAGCATACGCATTGCAACAATATGGCAAAATTAAATAGTTTTATGGTGGTGACAAAGGAGTTCCAATTGTAGACTGAACACTGGTAGGCATTAGACATTTACCGCAAGAACAGCTCTCAACAGAGGTCAAGTAAAAGTCAATTACACAACTGTTTAAAAATAGTAACACAGAGGAAAATGACTTTTTAAAACAGCATTTCTGCTACATACATCAAATCTTCACTCCTTTTGTCCCTGGTTTGCAGCGATATGAGGTATATGATAGGCAAATTCGTATACTTGTTCACCCCGCACCCATTCAACATAGCACATAACTAGTGGTCAGTCACTGTTCCCTATGATATTACAATGTTGCAGTCATTCAGCCATGTTTCATGATTGCTTAACACAAGAAGGGCATTGGGGGATCAACAGCGTTGGGAAACTGAATCAGCAAGAGTGATTTCATATCCAGCACTGAAGGCTAGTTTTAATAACGGAAGACAGTGCAATTATTGTTGGATTTACAAAAAGAAATGCGCAGAGTTCATATTTTTTTTTTAATCATTGTGTGGACAGCAAGAACACTTTCGATAACGTCCTTTGCTGACTCCGTCACGTAATGTTAGGCAACCAATATCTGAGGAGGAATACACATGGTAATGCCAAGACATGGGAGTTCAGCTCGTTACAAATGAGTTCAATTTAGCCAGTCACCCTTTCCTCATATTTGTCTGCTTCAGCAACAGCAGAAGAAACTCATCCACTAACATATTTGTCATCAAATTTGATAATAAAGAAAAAGCCGCTAAACTGGGTAACAATTAAAACTAAAACTAGGGGCATTGAATTACATTTACATTATCCCGTTTAAATGTTAATAATTTTCCTCAAAAGACCCCCCCACCCGCCTCCCGCCATCTAACCCTTCCCTAAATATGAGGATAAAAAGACGATGTTAATTAAAAAATAAAGATCCCACCATGACCAGGCCCTCCCACTGCTCCATATAAACCCCGCCCACCCCACCCAACCATACCATACAAAGCATGCCATCCAAACAAAGGGCATTGCAGTCGCAGACCAGGACATGATCAAGCCCAGAAACCCCTATCTGTATCCACCCAAACCCAACAGACATCATCTCGAGAAAGCCATTCCGTTTCTGATCCGCTTGAGCTTTCTCGATTCAACAGGGTAGGTTTACTTGATGTAATAAACGGCTCAAAGTGCTAATTGGATTCTTTTAAAGAAAGAAAAGAGACTGTTGGAAGAAGAGGGGCTGAGGAGGGGAAGGCCATTCTACCGCTGTCCAACAGCAACCTCTATTGGCCAAAGAAAAGCCCTAGCATCACTTTTGTTCTCCAAAAAAATAACAAGGACAACATTTACTCCCTGAACAACCCCCCTTTCTTCCTCTACTTCACCTGGCAGTTCCCCAGAATGATTAAATCTGTTATTTTACATAATATATATTCTTATAAATATATATATGGCCCTTATTGAAGAAAACGTGAGTTTCACATTGACAAGAAAGTACCATAATCTCTATATAGCCAAGTGGAAAGTGTTCTCAGTGTAAGTGAGCTGGCGGCAGTCCGTTATTGTCACACTCACTCACCAAGGAATAAAACATAACAGAAAAAAAAAATCCTCTTTGAAGTTGCAAACTTACACCATTGAAATGAGCGCACAATGCACCTCATAGGCTTCTCCATTTACACTTTTTTCCTGAGTAATACTTTTAACCTTGTAACAGACAATAACTTTTTTTTTTTTTTGCTATTTCAGTTCTGGGCTATTCCCTGCCATCGTTATTCTCCATGTCATTATTATTTTACAATTGTAACGTTGATTGCTAAAACACGTCAGCTCGTGGGAAGCGAAACAAGTCCATTGCTACTCTATGCTCGCTTAAAAAGTACTTTTTAATCTAACGATTAACAAGCAGACCTACTGACACTAATATGAAATGAATAAAAACAGACTCGTTACATACTGTAGTTAGCGTTTAAAAAAAAAGAGAAAAAGGATTCTGAAAACAAATTGCATTTGTAGGAGGCCAAGCAGGCTCATCCTGGGAAGAGGAGTGGGGCAATATAAACATAGCGGCAGTATAATAATTAAAATAAAACATCACTTAAAAAAATAATAATAACAATAATAATAAAATAGGAGCACTACAAAACATTTTCTCTTTAAAAACAAAAACATGAACTTTCAACAACAGAACATTCTCCCTCCCACAGCGCCCCTCATCTGTAGCTTTGGCTTGTTGGGGTTTTGGAACCTGTACTTACTGGCTCGTTGACGTCAGCTAACAAACTGCTATACCCTGAGAATTCAGACACAGTTGTCCGTATCCTGTGGTCCACCTCCCCACCCGAGTCAGCGCCGTAAGACAAGCCACGCCCGTCCGACTTGAACTGGGAGCCGAAGGCCTGGGCAAAGTTCTCTATCTGGTAGGAAGGCTTTGAGGAGTTGTCCAGAGAGGCCAGGTCCTGCGACGGGGCCAGAGTGAAAACCGTAGTGGTGCCGTTCTTGATGGGCTGCTGGTCCTTGTGGCTGCTCAGGTCAGACGGGCTGATCTGATAGGAGGAAGGAGGGGAGGAGGAGGAGTGGTCGGTGAGCTCCTGAGAGGGGGTGAGCTGCTGGTGTGTGGAAGGCTCCAGGCTGCTCAGGTGGAAGCTGTGCTGCGGCGAGGAGCTCGACAGCATTGCAAAGTGAGACTTTGGCACGGAGGAGGGTAAGGAGGGGGAGGCCACTGACTGGCCGTAGCCACACTCCAGAGGGGAAGTAGTGTAGATGTTCTTGTCAGAGTAAAGGGGGTTGCCCGGGTGGGAGCTGGTGAACGGGCCGGAGGAGGTGGGAGGCGCAGGGCCCAGGGGGAAGCTGGCACTGTGGCTGGTGCGCTCCAAGGCCTGCAGCAGGAAGCGAGAGTACTCGTGCATGATGACCGTCTTGTCTCCGGACGGGCTGGGCGTGTCGTGGCCCATGTCCCGGCCGTCGTCAGCGTGCGGATGAAGCTCCACGTGCTGGTCGCTGATGTCGAAGTGGACGTCGTGGTGTGAGCCGTCGGGTTTCTGAGTGTAGTGGTCCAACAGGCTCTGCAGAACCTCATCGGGGATGCCTGACTTGTCGTGCTTGTCCACCCCCATGGGGGAGGAGTCCAGCAGGCTCAGGGGTGCGTCGCCGTCCATCACCCCGGACACCACACCCTGGATGACTGACTGCTGGCTTGCCAGGTGGTTGACATCGTAGTCACTGCCGGCCCCAGCGGACACCACCCCTACACCTGGTGTGGTTGCATTGTTTGCTGCGTGAAGGTAGCGTCTCTTCTTGAGGAACTGCATGGCATCATCGTAATTGCTGCTGGTAGGGCCCGCTTTGGCGCTGTTGGGCTGCATGAGCCCGAGGCCGAGGCCGTCCATCCCACCACCGCTCTGCTCCATGGAGTCCGGCCTGGACTGGCCCAGTCCCACCTTGTCCAGGCCCTTACGATTGGCCTTCTTGAATGCCATCTTTGGAGCTCGGCCCTGGTGCATGCTGGGTCCTGGTTCAGTAGAGGAGGACACCGTTTGATTCTCCATAGAGTAGTCATGGACGCTGTATCCTCCCGATACCGCACCATGAATGTGTGAGGGCCCCAACCCCCCCACTGCAGCTGATGCTGCTGCTGCTCCTCCTCCAGCGCCCTTCTTCCTCTTGCGCTCCCCTGCCTCTCCGGGGTTTTTGGACCGTCCCCTCTTTCTGCCGGTGGTACCGGCATTTCCCTGAGTGATTCCATAGCTGCCGTGGCCCATGTCTGCACATCCCAGGTCCAGCATTCCCGGCTCCAGGCCCTTCTTTATGGCTTCTCCACAGGTTCGCTTGTGCTTAAGCAATCGGTCTGTCCTGGAAAAATACTGCAAGACAGGAAAAAAAAATAAAAAATAAAACATGTATGCTTTGAATCATAATATAAAAGAATAATAATAATGAACAGCAAAATGTGTCTAGGAACACAAATAGTCTACTTCAGTTAATAGTTAATCCGGATGGAAACTCAACAATTGACTTTCTGAAGCCCTCTGAAAGCTCACTAACCTGTTGGCAGGTCTTACATCTAACCTGAAGCCATTTGAAAGTAGGGCTGTCACGGTTATGACATTTTACACAACGATTAATTGTCACTCAAATAATTGCGATTAACGATTTAATTGTGTTTTTGTCGTTGACAATTACATTTCGGTTTGGCTTTTAGGCTTTGAAGTTGCACTTGGTAGATATGACACATAATCTAAATATACAAAGAAATCACTGACATATTTGACAACTTCATAATTAAAAAAAGAACACTGATAGTGGAAATAGCCGATCTACAAGCTCACAACGTGTCGCGATGCGACACGTTGTGAGCTTGTAGATCTGCTATTTCCAAAAATAAAAAATAAATAAAAAAAGATGAAAGATTTTTCAACATGGAAACGATTATTAAAATTAATCGCGAGTATGTCAAATAATTGCGATTAGACGATTATGTAATAATTGTGACAGCCCTATCTGAAAGCCAGTGTTGGTTTCGTCGACTAAAACTATGACGAAAAATGTGTGTCGACTGCGTTTTTTTCACTGACGAAAACTAAATAAAAACTAAGCTGTGATGACTAAAACTAAGACTAAATATATTGACAATTTCGTAAACAAAATAAAAACTAGACTAAAACGTTAAGGAGGGACTAGTGGAGGAGAAAGTCATTTTATGTTTGGTTGCTCTCAGGTGTTGCTTGTGAGCTTGTAGATCGGCTATTTTCAGCATGCAACCAAGTGTAAAATCAGTCATTATGATGCCATCAAGGCCTGCCAAAATACATTTTAGTTGACTAAATCAACTGCAGATTTAGTCAACTAAAATCTCATGATATTCAGTCGACTAAAATTAGACTAAAAATAAAACTTTTCAGGAGACCAAATTATGACTAAAACTAAATGAGATTTTATTCAAAAGACTATGACTAAAACTAAATAAAAATTTGCTGTCAAAAACAAGCTCACTAACCTGTTGGCAGGTCTCACATCTGTATGGCTTTTCTCCGCTGTGTGTCCTCTTGTGCCGCTCCATGTGGTACTTCTGAATGAAGCGCATGTTGCATTCATCACAGCAGAAAGGCTTCTCTCCTGACAGCCAAAAACAGCACATGTCCAGGTTATATTAGTCCAGGTTATATTAGTCCAGGTTATATTAGTCCAGGTTATATCAGGGCCACCGATAGGGGGGGCAAAGGGTACTGTTGTCCCCCATCCCGGAATGGGGGGGCCCTGCAGTGGAACGGGACTCGGGAGCAGTCTAGTTTGTGTAGGAAAGATTTGCGTGACTGTGAAAGAACTTTCTCCCAAGGTAAAATTAAGACATCATGCTTTATATAAACCCTATTATATTAAGCCTAAACGGTTCTGCCACCGTGTAGAACTGTTTTTAACTGTTTTCTTTTTTTTACTTTAAAATTCCCCATGAAAAACCCGTATTTTTCGGCCCGTGGGCGAAAAACAGAGGGAGGCCCATGTGGAGGGGGGGGCCCAGGTCTTTGATCTTGACCCCCCTCCCAAAAATCTGTAGGACGGGCCTGGTTATATTATAGGGCAAAACCTTCCTTTATTATTTTTATAATAATAATTGTGCAAAACTTTTGTATGATGAAGGAGGACATTAGTAGAGCACCGAAGTCTGACGTCATTTACACATCCTATCTGGGTCCCGTTCTGAATTCCCATAGAAAATGTTCCTATCGCGTCATATAAGTTGATGATTTCGTCGGTTGACTCATATGGATACGAAAAATCAACTGACGGCGAGAAAAAGCTAATGTTACTGCCATCAAATTAGTTACATTTTCACCAGAAACTCACTGTATCAAATATGAGTGACAGAGCCACCTCCGTGACAACGCCCGTTTCGCATTTATTTTCAGACCAGGGTTTATTTTTTTCCTGATTTTCGCAGCTGTCGCCACTGAGTCCCTTGCTCTCTCTCTCTCTTTCCTCTCTCTCTCTCCCTGGCCTCTGGATTTCGGATTTCCAAAACGCAATGAAAAAATGCAGTGCAGTCAGTGTGCAACCAGCTTAACGTCAGGACATCGCTACTCTATTTATGGTGGAAAAGAAAACGGTAGGCAGAATTAGCAGGTACACTGAATCCAGACACCAGGGCTTAAAGCAAAAAAAATCCCGAGACGGAAATGTACTTTTGCACCCCCCCCCCCCCCCCCCCCCCCCCCATAACAGATTTCGGACACCAGGACCTGAATGGCGAATGGCTAGCCCGTGTCAACCTTTTCATCCAGCCAAGTCGACCCGTGCTGAGCAGCCTTCCTTGAGTTCCTTCACAACTAAACTAACCGCTATATTGTCGCTGACTGAACCAAAACCACACGTGGGTAATGTTATGAGAGAAACAATGCGACGCAGTGGAGAAACCTCCGCCTACTGCCATGAACACCATCATGATACGACGTCGCGTCGTTCCCAAATGAAACACCACCCCGGCCTGAAGTATTGCATTAGCATCTTTATGGATAACTTTTAAGAGTGACAAATAAATACCCTCGAATTTCTGATTTGCAAACATAACAAGTGTTCCGTTGCCTATTTTAATGCAAGATAACGTAAGCAAACATGTATTGTCAATTACGGCTGCCTTCTCTGTAAACACACTTTTAGATAATATAGCCTACCTGCTGTTTACATGGCGTAAAACTCCAGTGACTTCCATTATTCCTGTGATTTCTTTTGGACACTGCTATCCATACATAGAGAGCGACGTCTCAATTCGCCCATTACTTTGCAGCATGACATAATAACACCACCAGCGCAGCGGAGCGGAGGTCCCAAAAGTTTAACACACTTCCAAACGGTGTACATCGTTTAAGCCATAGGAGCATGATTTTCTATTCTTATGATAAATATGAACTTTAGCCAAACTATTGCGAGTAATCCATGTGATGTTTTGTTGTGCATCGTCGTAGCTACTAGCTTCCCGGTACAGCTGCAACAACCTTGCTAACAAACAGAGCCATTTACTCTCAGTACAGTGAGCGGATTTCAAAATAAGAGCTACCGGTTTTATTTTTAAGTCTACTTACAGGAAGTAGTTGGACTGAACTGAATTAGAAGTACATGACACACCAGCACTCTGTACCGCACCACAGTGGAACTGATGCTATAAAAATAATTAGCGCAGATGGCTCGACTTTTTTATTTTTTTGCGAATCTGCTCTGATCTCTTAAATAGCCCCTAGGGACTCCTCAAGACGGAAATCCGTCCCCAGGACGGAGAACTTTAAGCCCTGAGACACTGTCCAGCCTATTAACTTTATAGTTGCCGTTGACATGTCAGCTCGTCAATGAAAGGGTTAATACCATGACGCCGTTGACATGTCAGCTCGTCACTCTTACTGTAAATACAGTAACACTGTTATGACTTACTGTACGTCTTGGCTGTCCATTCTGCATTAGCGATGTCCGCGATTTGTTTATAACGCACACAGGGCGTGCACGCGAAGTGAAGCTCCTCCATTAGAAATCCATTGATCTTCCCATAAAGAGACTTCATTTACTCGAAAAAATACATTTTGATCCCAAGGCTGGCATGTTTACAGCTCAATCTGCTATCGCATGGGGGCCGCCATGACATCCTCTCATCTACACACTGTCACTTGACTAGATGGGGTAAACGTTGAAGAAAAAAAAAGTGAAAAGAAATAGGCACAAATTCCCACCCGGCCCTTCAAAATAAGAGCGACGGCCTATGGAGGAAGCGGCGCGGCAGCAAGGAAAATTCATCGCTTCAAAATAAGGGGCAGCAAAAGTGTTAATGAATGGTTGTTATGCAACACTCACCACTGTGGATCTTTTCGTGCCGTTGGAGAAGGTACTTCTGGATGAAACTCATGTTGCATTGACTGCACCTGAATGGTCTTTCACCTGAAATGTTTTACATGTGGTTAGAATGGATGAAATGTGACCAAAGGTGCTTTTATTTGGTTAGAATGGATTTTACCCTCGTATTGCAATACCACTAATCTGAAAAGGGCAATAAATGTCAATACGGTACATTTCTTTATCAAAAATGGTGCATAACACGCCATCTTCATTATTATTATATTCTACATCCTTTTATATCTCAAGAATGTCTATGATCTCAGGAAAGCTTTAAATCTTTGGTTCGGCAGTAATATTAAGTATACAGTCAATAAGGTTAAGATGCCAGACCACCCATATGGTCCTTAAATGCACAAAATGCTGAAAAACAAACTTGTTCAAGTGATGTTGGTGCCAAAGCCCTAAGCCTTGTATCAATTCTGCCTGTGTACGTTATTCTGTACAAGCGCATTCACTTTTGGACAGAATAATTCCATGAATACAATAATATTGTATTCATGGAATTTCATATTATGAAATTACAAAAAACATTATGCTGCTATATACTGTACATGGCAACAAGAACCCCAAAAGGGGTTCCTGTTCTGAAGGGTAAAAACACCAAAAGCGGTTCCCGCCCAAAATGGGTGAACACTGAGCATTTTACAGAGTGGAGACTATCCTCCATCTTCAGTACCTGTGTGGATGAGGACATGTCTTCGTAAGTGATAGGAGCTCCTGAAGGATGCATTGCAGTGCTCACAGATGTGTGGCTTGGAGCCGGGCGACAAGCTACCTCCATCCGCGTCCAGCATCATTGATTGCTACAGACAGACCAAGGAGAAACATAGTGTCACATGCTGACAGTCAACTCATGAGCCAAAAACGTAACATTCATAATCATATATTTTGCAAGTAACCTATTAAAAATGCACATATGGATTTTTTTGGGCGTGACATGTCATACATGCTCTCTTTGCTGTCTAATATTTGGATATAATGTTCTGCAATTTCGCCTCTGGGGATTAATCAAATCTATTCATCATCATATACCTAATCAGTAAGGGTTGTAATTTTGCTGAATTTTATGTGTGCATTAATTTAGATAAGTGTTCTCAAATGGATTACTAAAGGAATAGAATGGGGACATAACCAACCCTTGCCTCGCTTCGTTTCTTCCTGGGCTTTGCCTCCTGTCCATCACCATTTGACCTTCGACCTTTTCTCCCACTGGGCTCCTTTCCTAAGCGACTTGGCAGCTGTGACAATGACAATGGGAGAGAGAGAGGCGTTGAGAGCAGGCAGACAAATAGAAATCAGTTGATTGAAGGTTAGGGCCTCGAGTCCAAAACAAACATATGGACATGTTGGTGGCAATGCAACCACCTGGATTTGAACGTAGGTATGCCGCAAGGGAAATCCAAACTCATCTACCAAGTCTTATGGTAGAAATTAGGCTTCTGGTATTCAGGCAGGGCTACTCCGATAAATTCACCTCCCGGAAACCCAGATTCCGGTTGAGCCTCTAATGTAACCACCTGGATTTTAACTCATTCGCTGCTTTTTAAAAAATCTCTTTGAAGTTCCAGGATGACACCAGTCTCCATAGACTTCCATGTAATTCATAGTGCACGGATCATGCACGCCCATGCCTAGATCATGCACCACGTGTGAGCACACTGTTCACGGCTTTCAAACAAAAAAATCTGCTTGAAAATCAGTTCAGGCATTCATGAGATCGCAGCCATTATGTTTTCTTCATATGTAAACAAACATAGCTGCCATGTTTGAAAGATGGGGTTGGTATGGGGGTTAAACATGCAATTTCGTCACAAAAACGGCCCGAAACTCAGGAAACTCGAGCCTGGCGGCCTGGACATATGGGATAACTCGGGAAACTTGTGGTAAAGCAGTCAATAAGTTAAACAGGTATCCCACATAGGAAACAAAAACATCTACCACGCATTCATCCAAAGGGAAATCTCCCCCTCAGTCAAGATGACTTTTAGTCTTTAGGGCCACTCTGCTACACCAAACAACAATACTAGGATACTCGACTCCTAGTATTAATTGTGGTTCCAGAGAGTCGAGAAAGCTTCAATTCATCTCTCCATTATTGAACAAAGTGCCTGCCATTCACTGTGACAAAGCTATTAATCTGGAAACTGAAACACCTAAACTAAAAATTCAGAATGAGACCCTATATGAGAATGTATCCTCACAGAACCTAAGTAGGAATTCATTTGTAGAATGAAAATTTCAACAATGCTTTTGGACACAGACACCCATTTGATATTTTGGTACTCCTGTTAGAGCCAACTGCTCCTACATCTGGCTTTGTCTGTTTTTCCCGAGGAAAAGGTCGCCCAGGGTCACTTAATGAAATGAACTCATAAATAGCACTTATATCACTTCACACTGCTGGGTGTGATTTCTCTCAATATTTGGGACCCAATATACACAATAAATACCTCAGCATTAAGTTAACCAAGTGTACAAACGGAATAAATGTTCCATCTGTGCTCTGCACACTAGGAATTGCAGGCAGGTAAAGTGTTTATTTGGTTCCCAACTATCAATGATTTATCTTGGGAACTCAGCAAAACTGACATTTCCGTTTCGATTAAACTTTATTACTTGAATAAGCTGCTCTCCAGTGCCATATGGGGATAAGTAGAATGTCGTTTCACATGCAAAAGTTCTCAAATATCAACCGAGTCATTGGGATTAGCCTACATTAGGAGCCAGACCAGCCAAAACAAAGTCTGATTTCCTCGACCTAAAAAGCACATGCCTCAGGGTTTGCAAAATGGCTACATGCTCAAACAAATGTATTCATGGCGAGAATAAGCAGCACAAGATTTGGGGAGCATGCCAAAATGAAAATAATTCAAATAACTGTAGGCCTTATTTTCCTCAAAACAGCTCTCGTCAGTGTGAGCACATTTTTATCCTAATTATATGAGCAGGCTTGAAATTCTTGCTTCATTATGTTTTCTTTGTGCTGCCAGACAGGCAAAAGGGCCTCAAATTATCTGCAGTCTTGTTCTCACATAAAATCTTACCACTCAAGTTGCATGTAAAAAAAATATCAAACTGCAGGATGGTCTTCTCTGTTGTCC
Organism: Nannobrachium achirus; assembly: GCF_963921795.1. Classification (NCBI taxonomy): domain Eukaryota; kingdom Metazoa; phylum Chordata; class Actinopteri; order Myctophiformes; family Myctophidae; genus Nannobrachium; species Nannobrachium achirus. The sequence goes on from NC_137813.1 coordinate 38,708,916, forward strand.
GTCTTTTTATAATCAACATCGAGACCCTGTTGACCATCAAAGCCCATCTATTGTTACACAAAGGTGTGTATGTGAAATTAACCCATTTAGGCCTGAACACATTATGACGCAATATTTTATGCTTTAACTATTGAAAAATAGCAGATATACAAGCTCACAGCATGGCACCGAGTGCCGCGCTGCGAGCTTGTAGATCTGCTATTTTTGAAAAATTGTGAAAATTAGGTTTTGACCCGATTACATAAGTGTCTTTTGAATCCTTCTAAGATTTTTTGAAAAACCGATGTTTGTATGTCAACAATCTGGCCAGCCATCGTCAAAGAAAAGTTCCTTTTCATTTAACTGGAGCTCAGTTAGTCTGTTCTTGAGAGACTACTATGTCAGTGGTTCTCAAACCTTTTCATGTGAAGGACCCCCAAAATGATATTTATTTTGCCACGGACCCCCATCCCAAAATATTTAGTTCCAGGGACCACCCAGAAGCAAAATTTGAGTTACAAACGTTCGCTTTTGAAAATACATATATTCAAAGATTTGCACACATTTTCACGACTTTTTCAAAAATAGCAGATCTACAAGCTCGCAGCGTGGCACTCGGTGCCGCGCTGTGAGCTTGTATATCTGCTATTTTTCACTGGTTAAAGCATTCAATAATTTTAGGCCTAAAAAATGGGTTAAGTGAAATCTCAAACAAGACACCCACGTTCCTGCCAAGATGTTTTCATTCATGCCGAGGCTGGATGACATCATCCTTCTGGCAAGAAGAGATGGCAGTGGAGGGAGGAGGGGGTGATTTATAATTTGCATGTCACGCCTTCAGCAGATTTATACCACCTTTGCAGCCCCATACAGGCTCCTCCCCTGATCCCCTCCTTTCTCAGGCTCCTCCTCCTCCACCACCACCCGTGTTTTAAAACATCAGCTGTTTGACAAGTTTGGCACCCTTCAGCATTAGAGGTAATAATGATAATAATAATCACCAACATTTATACCTCCTTTTCACCACTCGTATTACTCTTGTGAATAAGAGTTAAAAAGTTAGGTGGGAACGCCTACTGAGTGGCAAAAAAAACTACTTTCTGGCCTTTGCAGCTCATACATCCAAACAGAAAAGTCCTATCTGATTGCATTAAACGACGTTAAACTTACTTTGTCACTCGATTTGCCATTCTCTTTATGCATGCGCATACACTCTATATTATATTTCATCTAGGCTCTAGATTCAACAGCATCAACTACACTGCTGGGGGGGGGGGGGGGGGGGTATTCTACCTGGCCCTAGACCAAGGGTCTTCAACAGGGGGTCCTCAGAGTTACTACAGGGGGTTGTTTTTTTCTCCTTTTTTATATTAACCACTTGAACCCTAGCGTCCTAGAACTTAAGCCAAAAATAGCAGATCAACAAGCTGTGAGCTTGTAGATCGGCTATTTTTGGCAAAGAGGTTTGTTGTAGAGGAGAAAAAGAGCAGACAGAGTGAAAGGTCAAGTTTATGAAGTATTGACCGTTCAAGTCGTTGAATATCTGAAAACACAAATTGACATGAATCCAAAATACACTGATGATTGTGCTGTCAAACGATTAAACTATATGGAATCTATGATAAGGTTGTGGGGGTCACTGCTTCATCTCTCTCTCTCTCGACTAAGGGGTCCTTGCCCTGAAAACGTTGAAGAGCCCTGCCCTAGACCTCAGATGTTTGACAGTGTTGGTGTGCTGGTCAGACTCTTACATTGCCCATGCTGAGGTCATGCACCAGCAGACCCTGGTGGTTCCCCACGGACACCTCCAGAAGCTCTGTGCTCTTGCCGGGCCCTCCGGGGTAGAGCGGCATACGGTAGTCGTGCTCCGTCAGCTTCTCCTGCTTGATGCCCATGGCGTGCACATAGTCTCCCACCCCCCCACACCCAAGACCGGCCCCCAGGACGCCCCCACTGCAATCGGGCGAGTCCCGCTCCTTCTTGAAGATCATCTCCTGGGGCGGAAGGTCCTGCATGACAGACTGGGCGGCCAGCCGGGTGAAGCTGGTCACCGGGGGCAGGTGGCTGAACATGATCATGCCGGGGCCAAAGTTGGAGTCCATGCCCCCGTTGGAGCGCAGGTATTCATTGCCTAGTTTGTCTTGAATGATGCTCATGGTGAATGTGGGCGGGCCGGCAGGAAAACTACAGGGTGCCAGTCGGTGTCATCCTGAGAAAGAAAAGAGAAAAAAAAGGGCAGGAGTCAATTATAGAATCAGAGGTGATGAAAAATATACTATATACTTCTTTTAAGAAGTACACATCAGTAGTAATCAAGAAAAAGTATAAATACAGATGATAGCTGACGAGACAATAATTATGGACTTAGGTAATCTAGGCCCTTAGGAATCATTCTCATGTCCTCTGATCTCTCTACCGAGTGCTTAGTCGGATTAAAAATGAGCGTTTGTGGGTCAACAAAGGACTGCAGTCTGGATCCATGACATGTGGAAACATGCAAAACATTGGATACACACAGCACTAAATTCCTTCACTGCAGACAGTGTGTGTGTGTGTGTGCATACATTTTTCCCACACCAAAAAGGTCACTGCAACTGCAGTAGTGGACAATATCAAATGAGGACGAGAGCAAGGATTGAAGCTCCACGTTAATCTGTTTGATGGGCCGGCTCACCGGGACATCCTATTTGAATGCACTTATCTGCCAATGAGAGCCTGCTGACTGCATTTGAAACATTGTTGCTGTGAATAGTGTATAACAGTGGTTCTCAAACTTGGGGTGAGGAGGACCCCAAGTGGGGTCCCCAAATTAAAATGAAAAAAAATGTCTCACTCAACGGTAAACAAACCTACATAAGTGTATACAGGGTATCTGTACAAGGGATGGGACGACATGAAAATGTCATATCACGATTATTGTGACAAAAGAGATCGTGAATTCGCGATTTACGATATTATCACGATCAAAATATCCAAAACATCCCGCCTGGGGCAGAACATTTGCCAAAAAATAGCAGATCTACAAGCTCACAACACGTCGCAAGAGATTTGGTAGAGAATGTGGTACCGGATATGCAGCTCGGCAAATAGAAGGTGAATTGATCCCAGTGCATGAGTGCACAATACGATTATCGCGAGTGTTTTTTTATCGCGACAGAAATAGCAGATCTACATGCTCACAACGCCTCGCAGTGCGAGTCGTTGTGAGCATGTAGATCTGCTATTTTCACAATATTTATCTGTGGAACTGGGTCACATTAAATGTCAGAGTGTGGGTCCCCAGTTCATATGCGTTTATTTTGGGGGTCACGGCCTTAAAAAGTTTGAGAACCCCTGGCGTATGACAAAAAATTATAATACTATAAATGGATAATTTAACAGAGGATTTTACTGCTTATCCTTACTAAGGGTATTAGGAATTAACACATGTATCAAGAGTTTTTCATAGCAGACTATTATATTTTATTTGTATTATTTAGTACAATTATAAAATATAGACAGAGGCAGATATGTACAAAACAGAAAATAAGGCAAAGATATAATTATGTTGCAAAACCATGATTTTGGATTCCTTTAAACTATACCAAACATGTTTTAGAACCATGCATTTGGCTGTTAAATTAACCGTTTACTCTCTACCTGTGCAGTGTAAACTAAACACCACAAAACATCTGATGCCAAATCCCAATAACCTGCCTTAATACCAAGTTCAAACATACAGGAACTTTTTAACCAAATTGACCATAATAGGTCCATTTGGTTCCATTAGTTCACTCAAGAGTTAAATTAACATTGATTTCACAAATTTAATTCGTAGCTTATAATGCATGTCAAACTGGGGGTCCTTGGTGGTTGTGAATCACTGCTAGAGCCGTACAAATCTTCTCTTATGGGGGGTCCCTGGCGTATCTTTTCAAATGGGGGTCCGCGGGCTAATACGTGTCAATTTAGGGGTCCTTGATATGAAAACGTTTGAAAACCATTGCCAGTCAGTCATGCAATTAGCTAGCGAGTTAGCCATTAAGGCTAACCACTCTTGCAGGGCCCTTCTTTGTGATGCAGGATCATGCAATTATTAATATGGCCATGCAATAACGGCAGCTAGTGGACGTCTGCGCTGATGGAGAACACACCGTCAAAGCGTCAACTAAAACCTCCCTTTACCAAGAACGCCAAGATATCGCCTTAACGTTATAACCAATTGCATCGTGGACTTAATTTTTGATAAAATAATAAGAAAAAATGGTTTAACGTTAAAACGAAGTGCGAGTACACACACACATACACACGGCAAACAGAACAGGCAAAGAGTCGGCAACAAGATCAAGAGGAACGTTTACGTTGATAAATCTCCCTCATTAAATACTCGCTTTAGAGATGTATTCGCGGTTGCAAACGTGCCGTTTTGTTTAGGCCGCTCACAACTGATGGACAGTGGAGCGACTGTAAGTGATGGTGCAGTAATGTTGACTCCATAACAAATGGCTCCATGCAACTCAACAGAACAATGATGCTCGTCAAAGCTATGCTAGCCGAGGTTAGCCGAGACGGCTAGCAGCAGGCTGCTAACTAGCGGTAATGTAACGTTACTGCTGGCTGGCTGCTGCTGCTGCCGCTTTGTTGTCTGTCCCGTAACACCGCTGCACGTTCCGGCGGCCAAAGCCCCGTCGGAATAGATTATTGTAGTTTCCTCTTACCGGTGCATGACCACGATCGGGCGTTTTGGCTTCTTTAATTCACCGTCGGCTGTTCGTTTCGTATCTTTAGAGCCAAAACATTGTTCTCCCGCAGCTGCTGTGTTCTTCCATCTTGCCTCAGCGCAGGGGATTCTGGGTCTGGCGAGCGGACGGGTCCTGCGAAGAGTCACGGATTGCACGGAGTCTGGACTCCTTGATGATGATGATGATGATGATGATGATGTAGGGCAGCAGAGCACAACACTACTGACCTACTGCTGTTATGATGATAGACTGCAGTGCCATGAATGAACCCTCCACCCTACACATATTAATGGATCCGAGATGTAGTGGAGTGGAAGCAAAAGTATTGGAAAAATTCAAAAGTAAAGTACAAATACCTCAACAATTTAAGTACAGTAGGTTAAGTAAATGTACTTAGTTACTTTACACCACTGCCAGTGCCTTATGATGATTGACCCTCCACTCCACACATTCATTCACTCTCTCTCTCTCTCTCTCTCTCTCTCTCTCTCTCTCTCTCTCTCTCTCTCTCTCTCTCACACACACACACACACACACACACACACACACACACACCTCACCTATCCTTACCTCCCCCTGACCTTTCTATTGTAAATGCCATTTATTTTGCATTGTGATTTTTTAACGGCTGTTTTTCTGATATCTTCTGCATAGTACTGTGTTCTGTCATTCAATGTTATATGATTTTCTTTTCTCAATTGAAACAAGCCATAAGCTTTCTTTGGCGTATCCTTTTAGTTGACCTTGGACCAGTGAACTGTACTGTCATGAAACTGTACCTTTTCCTATGCAAACTTCTAATAAAGTCTTCAATCAATCAATCAAACACAGGCAAATCCCAGTGATGGAAAGTAACTAAGTTACTGGTAGGCTACTAGAGTAAAATCTTTATTTATTTTTTATTTTAACTTGAGCATAGGACCACAATGGAAACAAGCCCCCAGGACTTGTTTGTGTTATCATTCTAGCCTTGACGTCTGACAGTAGGCCTACCTTGTGCTGTTTACATTTCTGACTATTAAGTATTCAATCAATCAAAAAGCATCAAACAAAACAAACAAAGAAAGGGCACTTATTTGACAGTTGTAGTTACTATATTACTTTTCATATTTAGATTATTATTAAAAACAGCCTACTTTACTGTAGCCTTGGATCAATACTGGGTCATATGACAGTCTTGTAAGGCTAACTTTACTGATACATTATGATGTAGGCTATTATTATACTGTAGGTTAAGCTACACAACAGTCACACAAAGTCAGCACCACCTTTACCAGCTATATCCTACTTACAATAATAATATGATGATCCATTTATGAGGATCATAAAGCAGTTGGTACTTTTACATTTGGTACTGTCAGAATATTTGGATGCCAATACTTTTGTACTTTTATTCAAGTTAGAATTTGTAACAGAGTATTTGTGGTATTGTTACTTTTACTTACTTGATAGCCTACTTCTTCCACCCCTGTAAAATCATCATGAGTAGGCTATATATTTAACTCTGACTATTACATGATATACAACTACATTCTGTTTACCCTTGCACAGAGAGACCATTGTATACGTTCTCTATGGGTCTTAGTAATTTTTGTTGTTTTCCCTACTGGAATCCTTTGTGTCTAGTAAATACAGTCTTTTAACCCATTAAGACTAGAGGCCAATTCCACGAATGCCTTCTAAACCAGTTCTTCTCAAATCACTTTGACATCGTCCATGAACGATAAAGTAACAGACTATACCACCAGTAAGACTCCCTAATCGGGAGATAAGCGACCGTCGGGTCGCAGCGTGATTTTAGGCCAAAATGTGTAGGAGAAGTGTCCAAAAATGTGTTTGTAAAAATTGGCCTGATGGTGGCGCTATATGGGACAGATCCATGTTGATGAGATGAGTGTAGCCATACTATGTACCGATTTGCGTGATTTTAGGGCAAAATCTGTAGGAGCACTGTCCAAAAATGTGTTTGAAAAAATCACATTTGATGTGGTGGTGGTGCTATATGGGACAGATCCATTTTGATGACATGAGTGTAGACATGCTGTGTAGTGATTTGCGTGATTTTAGGGCAAAATCTGTAGGAGTAGTGTCCAAAAATGTGTTTAAAAAAATCGGCCTGAAGGTGGCGCTAAATGGGACAGATCCATGTTGATGACATCAGTGTAGAGCAAGTGTGTACCGATTTGCGTGATTTTAGGGGCAAATTTGTAGGAGCAGTGTCCAAAAATGTGTTTTAAAAAATCGGCCTGAAGGTGGCGCTAAATGGGACAGATCCATGTTGATGACATCAGTGTAGAGCAAGTGTGTACCGATTTGCGTGATTTTAGGGCAAAAATTGTAGGAGCAGTGTCGAAAAATCTGTTTTTCAAGAATCGGCCTCATGGTGGCGCTAGAAGAGGGGCATGTGAGAATTGAAGTGTTGAAGTGTGACGTGTGACGTGTGACGGAGGGACAGACACAGACGGACAGACAGCCGGTGGAGGTTTTGGTAGTAAGTGCGACCTGACGGTCGCAATTAAATCCTTAAAGGTTAGGAAATGTGACATTTTGGTCACAGTGGGATCTTCATCAGACATACACCAGTATGTGAACGTTGGTCATGTTGAGGACAGCATGCTGGAAAGTAAACCTTTAAGGACATTTGTGTAGACAATTTTGTTTTGGTCGTTCTGGTTGATACTTCAGATACCAATGTCATACCGGTATGTAGCACAAAGGGAGTCAATTCCTTAAATAGCTGCACACACTAATTAGAGTTGTGGTCTCTTCTGAACAGAGTGGCCTACGAAAACAAGTAGTTATCCTGAAAATAGGGAAGACATTACAATAAGAGGAGTAAGGACAGATTAACCACTGAGACGATATTAAGAAATATAATCTCATTTGGATGCAAATCTTTAGAGGTGCTGGGTGAATGAGTGGGAACTGGGCACACATCTAAATGCACATCACACTGAATTCCTTTTATTTGGGACTTGCTTCCTCACTCCTAATTGCCTGTGCTAATGAACCAATTAATTCAGAGAGAGCAGCATAATTGAAAAGGAGCCTGTAGCCTTAATGTGAAGAAGGTCAGCCGAGTCCATTTTTGATGTCCCAAATCCTCTCATATGCATCCTTGATGACAACCAACACCGCTGGCTATATCTTTGAAATGACTCATCTCAGGCTGTTTAAATATGCAATAGAGTTTCATTCATCAAATCACACAGTGTGACAATTCTCGCCTGGGGTGTATTTTAAGCCATGCAACCACAGGATAATCAGAGATAACCTCAAGTATCTAGCTTTTCTCTGCCTCATGTATGGCATAGGATTAGTGACTAGCCTGCACTTAATGTACAGTAGTAGGCTATTCATTGGAAATGTTTGTTTTACTGAAGTTCCCTCGTAGGATGAATACATCAATCTATTTATCATTTCAATATAAATTCAATTGAGCAACACACATATTTTGTATTTAGTATACAATATATGCCTAACTGTGTGTTGTACAATGGCTGCATGCTTTTGGCTTACAATGTAATATGTGTGTGATTTTTGTGGCTGTGTATTTTTGGGTTATTTAACTTATATTAGCTGTCATTATATTACTGTAGCTGTCACTGAAAATACTACTTAAAGGCTAAGCACACAGTGATTTCTCTCTCTCTCACACACACATGTACACGCACGCACACACGCGCGCACACACACACGCACAAACTCACGCACAAACTCACGCACGCACGCACGCACGCACGCACGCACGCACGCACGCACGCACGCACGCACGCACACACACACACACACACACACACACACACACACACACACACACACACACACACACACACACAACACGAGAGGGGGGGTTACAGCTTGCAGGTATTACTGTATGTCACTTTAATGTCATCTAAGTCAGTGTAAAGCTCAGCTTGCATCACTGAGGTTAGAAAATGTCAGAGGAAGGCTCCACTTTCTATCACTGGTTACCTTCTGACAGGCTGTGTGCACAACATGTGACACTGAGGTCAGAGACATTACGACTCCACGACAAGTAAAGTCATCTCTGTAGAAGGGAAAGAGACAAAGACAATCTGCCCGCAGAACTATGAAGCTACTAGGTGGCTGAAAACAGTAAACTGTAGCCTAATCCATTGGTTTCTCTGTTATCTTAACCACTTGAACCCTGCATTCTTTGTTGTACATCGACATCAGGTACAAACAGGTGAATATTCACCGAAAATAGCTGCAACTACAAGCTCAAAACGCATTGCACTTTTGCCTGATGTTCACCTATTTTCCCTGAATGTTCGCCTATTATGACATGCCAAGAATAGGGACGCTTTATGTGGTTAAGACAATTTGTGAGTCACATGACTTAGATGGTTATCAATTCTGTCTCTTCATCAATAATTCAGTGTGCATAGCATTTCAAGGCTGCCTTTTCTCTGCTCCCTCGTATACATCCCAACCTGATAAAACCCCATCCACAATTTTGAATGCAAGCATCATATTCCATTCCTCAATCTGTTGGTGGGAAGGTTCAATGATTGGTCTTTGAGTGTCTCTGTTGTTCCTAAATGGGAGACCTACCTGCTAGCAAGAATCATTTGACAGCGTCTGGCATTTCTAATTTCCATTCACCATTTGGATCATAGCCATACTTGGGCAGCTTCTGAGCAATTGAACAAGCATGAACTTCCGTATCTCCCCCTTTCAGTTATTGTAAAATGAATAGGTGGTGGTGTGACCGTGTGGCTGATGTTAAGTTGGACCTACAGCAGCAACACAAAATGTAATTCAGTGCATTTATAGTTTGTGTGTTTTGGACCATGACGCCAGTAAAAAAAGAAAGAAAGAAAAAAACTTCCATTCATTCCAACAAAGCTTCTCTGCAATTGGTTCCAGCTGATTGGGTGTAATGGGATGGAGTGAGGTATGGCATCACTGCAGGGTACTCTGTATCGGCCATGGCATTGGTCTGAAATCTCATTGTTCCTACATCCCACAGATCCCAGTAGTCAGAATCTGGTGATGTTAACCTGGTGAAAAATACTATGCCTAAACCCAAACCTAACCTCAGTAAAACTATGCCTAAACTTAACCCAAACCCTAACCCTCACCCTAACCCTAACCTCAGTAAAACTATGCCTAAACATAACCCTAAAACCTAACCCTAACTAAATTCAGACTAATGATATGTAGGACTAATGAGATTTCAGACTTATGGGCAGTCCCCCTCTGTATCTAGTCTGGAAAACTTCTATCATGCCTGCTGCTTTAGCTATAGAGACAGAGCTTTCTCCTGAGTCCAAAATACTTTGGCCTATACCCTGGATGGCATACTTCATAGTACAACTGATGTATGTAAATTACACCTTAGTGGCCATGAAAGAGCAGGCTGGCAGTTAAGTTATTTAAAAATATAAATAAATGAAAAATAATTGAACCCTGTTCAAAATGATTGGGCTCGATTGACATGTGTAACTGATCAACAATATTCAGTGCCTTGATCCTGTCTTAAAAGCTTTTTTTTTATTATTATCTTCATCCTTCAGCATTGTTCAGGGCTATACCAGACAACAGTCATGCTATCCCCATGTAACCTCTGGTCTTTGTGGTGAACGATTTGAATAATAATTCTCTCTCTCTCTCTCTCTCTCTCTCTCTCTCTCTCTCTCTCTCTCTCTCTCTCTCTCTCTCTCTCTCTCTCTCTCTCTCTCTCTCTCTCTCTCTCTCTCTCTCAGACCTGTCTAGGCTCTGAAATTCACTACTGGTTGAAGAGCAACTCAGAGCCTTTGTCATCTTCTTTGTCGCATCCGCTACCATGGTAACCAGCACGTATAATTTTCCTATGAACTAAACATAACCGGTCTTAAGGATTTCTCCTGTTCTACTCAAGCTCGAGTCAAGTTGTCTGGCAAGTATATGTCTCTAAAAGTCAATCATGTCTCCACCAGGCTGAAGGCAGGTCAATTCTTTTAGGCAAACAATTATTTGTAACAAAATGCCTTAAATCATGAATGCAGCAATTGCCATGAAAGGCCTAGGGAGAAATGGTGCCACCAGCAGCTTGATTTGAACAGAACACATTTTTGGAACAAAATGCCTCAAATCATGAACACAGCGATCGCCATGAACCGTCTAGGAATTGCACCCTTTTCACATTTGCTAATTATAGCGCCACCAGGAGGCCACAATAACCTACCTGACATGGCGGAGACCTGTGCTCCGAGGAGCACTTTTTCTAGTTTACTCTGTGCCTCCAAGCCCCCTATGAATCAAGAAGAGCAAATTTCACATAATTGTCCCAAGATGTCAGGAGTTAGGACCCTATCAGGAATAACTGTCAGGTAGCCTAATCATGACAAAACAAATAAATCCTAGACAAGACAAGAGCACTATTCAATTCATAATTTGATAGGAATAATCCATAATTTCAAATAAATAATGAGTCATCATGACATGCTGTCATCGTTTCATTGCTATGTCAGACAAGTAATTTACATCAGGTATTTTTTTTCTTTTTTCTTATCCCATCAATCAATTTAGTGTAGTTCATCTGATCAGGGAATTAATTAATTGTATTTTTAGTCTCGTGAATTACTGATGATGTGGAGAATGTGAAGTCCAATCTGTATGCCTATTAATGGCCATTGTCATACTGGTGTCCATGGGTACTATTTAGTTGGGAGAATAGTAGTAGTAGTAGTAGTAATTATTTAAAAGATGATACCTCTTTAAGTATCTATCAAGTGCTTGTTTTTCCACATCAGGTCTGATTGAAGATCTGCCATGAGATTGTAATTATGAATGATGCATCAGCATGCAAAACAGTGGACCTTGGTTGTAGTCTATAGGCCAGTGGTTCTCAACCTTTTCAAGCTAACTGGAGACCTCCAACAAGCACTTGGAATTGTTTTGTAGGAGTTGAGGCATTACATTGAATATTGTAAAAATAGCTGATCTACAAGCTCACAAAGCCTTGTCACTTTACTGTCATCTGGGACCGCCACAGAGGCCTACATCTGGCCTACATCTGGGCACAAACGGCTCAAAGTTTGTTGTACACCCAGGGTCCCATTAGCCAAGCTTCTTTTTTGTAAGTAGTGGCATATGTTCTTCACCTTAGATCTTTCATGGCAATCTGATGCTGCATGCATGATTTGAAGCATTGTGTTCCAAAAATGAGTTTTACTAAAGTCTACCTGCTGGTGGCGCTATAACAGGCCAATGTGAAAAAGGTAGCATTTGTTCCTTGACCTAGTGGGAATATGTGTGGCAAATTTCACGGTAATCGCAAGCTGCGTTGATGATTTGAGGCATTTTGTTCAAAAACGGAGCAATCCTGCAAGCTTTGGAAGCCAATATTAGCCAATCAGGATGGAATATGAAATACAGACGGATCGGACTTGATCACATGACTATAGAGATACTGTGTACCGATTTGCGTGATTTTTGGATAAAATCTCAAGGAGTAATATCCAAAAATGTGTTTTACATTAGTCGGCCCAAAGGTGGCGCTATAAAAGGCTGATGTGAAAAACTAGAGGGTCGCGGCCCTTCGGGCCGCTCACATCTAGTTAAAAAAAATTAAAAAAAAGGAAAAAAAATAAATAAAAAATTTAAAAAAAAAGTTAAAAAAAAAAAAAAAAAAAAAAAAAAATTTGGGGGGGGAACTATTGTGGTGGAACTATTGTGCCGCAGCACGTTTCCGGTCGGACATATTTGACCGCCGGACGCACTTCTCGGAGGGGCTGCGCTCTCTAGGGGCTGTGTGTGTGTGTGTGTGTGTGTGTGTGTGTGTGTGTTCTGGCTACGCCCCCCTCGGTTGAAATTGGATCCGCCGGTCCCATAGCTGGGAATACGAGCCAATCACCGGTCACCATGGCAACGGGGGGCCAATGATAGAGTTATGGGCGGTATTATTCCCTACGTTCTCCCTACATCTGATCTAGCTATGAGTTGAAGTGGAGGCGAAATGGGCGTGGAAGTGGGATCGGCCCAAAGGTGGCGCTATAAAAGGCTGATGTGAAAAATGCAGGGTAAAGGTTTATCCTTAGCCTCTAGGGAGTGCGCTTACAAAGTTTGAAACTGATCGGTGGAGTTATAGGTAAAACCACAAATCGGCCTGTTATAGCGCCACCATGAGGCTGATTAAAAAAGATTTAAGTGGTATTTCTTCCTCGGCCTAGTGGGAATGTGTGTGCGCGATTTCATGATAATTGCACTTTGCGTTTGTGATTTGAGGCATTTTGTCCAAAACGGCTCAATCCTACAAACTTTGGAAGCCAATCTTAGCCAATCAGGATGGAATATGCAAAATCGGACAGATCCGTGTCGATCACATGACTGTTGAGATACTGCCTACCGATTTGTAGGATTTTTGGACAAAATCTGTAAGAGTAGTGCACAGAAATGTGTTTTGCGAACATCGGCCACTAGGTGGCGCTAGAAAAGGCCCATTTGAAAAATGTAGGGCAGAGGTTCTAGATTGGCATCCAGGGAATGTGTGTGCTCACTTTGGCAGTGACCGGGCCAACGGCGACTGAGATTGGGATGGTGTTTTCCTCTGGTGTTTCAGTCCGAGTGTATCAAAGGGTGCGTTCGGAAATGCACACCGGGTGGACTGCGCGGGCGTTTATCGTGGGCTTGCCCAGGCCTTACGGCCTGGGCATAAATATAACGATTGCATTCACCACGGCTTCGTAACTCGCGCGGCTTCGCGCCGCTTGCAATGTCGTGGACAATAAAACGAGCGCACCCTTTGATACACTCGGACTGAATCACCAGTAGAAAACACTCTCTCGACTGAGATTAGCTGCACACAAACTGCGAGGACGCACGGACGGACGCACGGACACACGGACGGACGGACGGACACACGGACGGACGGAGGGGAAAACATACTCTCCCCCATGCCTTCGGCTGGTGGAGACAATAAAATATTTATCTTAAGTCAGGGCAGGCATAAATAAAATTGGGGCTGTTAAGTATGACATCATTTTGTAGGCAGAGGAGCATTTCTGCCCCCAGTTTCCGTGAATCTTTTTACTATTTTTACTATTTACACATTTTTCTTCTCTTTGTTGTTGAAAGGAAAGTGTTAGAATTATACTTTAGTCGTTATTTTTGTCTCGGATCTGTTGAAAATAGCGAGGGACAGAAAATGCTCTGGGGGCAGATTCTCCTCTGCCTACAAAATGATGTCACGGCTTAAAAGCCCCTATAGGTGCACAGCATGCACATAGATCCCTCCTCCAGTAGATGGCGTAGTCCAACTAAAGTGCAACCCAAGAACCATTCACCTCCAAAAAAACTGCATCGCTGCTTCTGAGCCTTTCTAAATGAACCGTTCAACTTCACTTCCTCCTCCAGGCTCCAATTCACAGATTTTCTGTGCTATTAAATTAATTCACCTTGAGTTTCACTGTCTTCCTTTTCTGAAGATATAAGCCCGATATTTAAGGTGAGGACTGAGGAGTCGAGGACCGATACAAAGAGAAGAGCATCGTTCCCAATCCTGACTTCTGTCACAAAGAGAGAGAGAGAGAGAGAGAGAGAGAGAGAGAGAGAGAGTTACGCTTGTATTTATTCCCATATATTATAGGCCTATAGCCTAATATCACATTTTACATTTTTTTTTATTGTTTTTTTTTTTGTTTGTTTTTTTCACTTTTGCTTTGGCATGTTGTTTTCTATGTCAGGCAATAAAGCTCCTTTAAATTGAATTGAAAATCCAGAGAGAGAGAGAAAGAGAGGGAGAGAGAGAGAGAGAGACCTTCAGTTTTCTCCCTCCCTTCCACAGATCGCTCACTACACTCCTCTTTGATCTTCGACAACCCGCATGTAGCTGTGAATGGGAGACAACTAGGATAGGCCACTCGTAGGCTACCTCGCTCATTGCACATCATTGATTGGATCTGAGCTGAACTTCACAAAACTCACTTGTCTTGATTTTTTTATGGCACACCACACATTACTGTGAGATAACTCAGGGAATATTGTTTAAAAGTATTTAAAATTACACTGGTCATTTTGAGGATTTATCCTTGCGCTCTGGGATGGCCACGGCGCATTTTACGCACTGCAGTCTTTGGGACTAACAAACATAAAGATGGATTGAAACAACAAAAGCAGGAGAACTCAGGTGAAAGCATGGCTGCGCTCCGTAGAAAATTTGGCGAAGACTATCAGGTTGTAAATACAAACAGGGACACCACTTTTTCAGCGCCTGTCAAAAAGAAACGCCAGCGCTTCGTGGACAAGAACGGACGCTGCAACGTTCAGCACGGAAACCTTGGCGGAGAGACCAGCAGATACCTTTCTGATCTTTTCACCACTTTGGTGGACCTTAAATGGCGATGGAACCTGCTGATCTTCATCCTAACATACACTATAGCGTGGCTGGTCATGGCATCTATGTGGTGGATCATCGCCTACATCAGAGGAGACATCAACCATGGCCACGACTCATCTTACACTCCGTGCGTGGCCAATGTTTACAACTTCCCCTCAGCTTTCCTATTTTTTATTGAGACCGAAGCCACAATCGGGTACGGCTACCGTTACATCACAGAGAAGTGCCCTGAGGGGATCATACTTTTCTTGTTCCAATCACTTCTGGGCTCCATAGTGGACGCCTTTCTCATCGGCTGTATGTTCATCAAAATGTCCCAACCCAAGAAACGCGCAGAGACACTGATGTTCAGCCAGGACGCAGTGATTTCTCAGCGCGATGGTAAACTGTGCCTCATGTTCCGCGTCGGCAACCTACGAAACAGCCATATGGTGTCAGCGCAGATCAGGTGCAAACTCATAAAGGTAAGGCAAACAAGCGCCAGATGCGCTCTGCGCCACGGCGCTATTTACTGACCATAAACTGCATGACCCAAGATGCTTGTACCCAAAAAAAAAAAAATAGAAATAGAAATAATGCTATAATTCCCACTGCTGTTCCATAAGGAATTAGGTGAAGGTTAGGACAGAATCGAGGGAGGGCGAGTGACTTGTAATGGCAGAATCCTTTCTCATCCCAATCAAAACATGCTATGTGGGACCTGCTTAAATTAAATGGAAAATATTTATCCTGGTCTTTCATAATATGCAATATTTTCAGTTCCTTCTCATCCTAGGCTTGAACTTTTAGATGAAATGAGGATGCAAGCTGGCACTCAAGATCTGAGTGTATACAAATAATCAGTGTTGTGGACCTTTCAATTTCAATAATCAATTTGCATCCTCATTTCATCTAAAAGTTCAAGCCCAGGATGAGAAGGAACTGAAAATATTGCATGAAAGACCAGGATAAATATTTTCCATGCTTAATTTAAGCAGGTCCCACACACACGTCTGCCTTGTTAAACAAGGCTTTAGATGGCATTATTATAATCCATCCCTGTGGTTGAGTGGCAGCCAGGAGCTTCTCAGACCACTGTGATGAGATAATGGGGAGTCTTTTTAGTGGGAAGAATCACCACTGTAGAAGCCTAATTTAAACTTTAAAAGGACCAAAACACAGAAAAACATGAATATAATGGAGGCTATTCATTGTGCTGCGGCTTGGATGACTAAAGTCACAAAACAATTACTAGTGGGCCCTTCCCTCTCTTCCTCTGCCTTAATTTGTAGGCAATCAATATACACTAATGAATACTGTGGCACATCTTTACATATACCATATACCATAGAGTTAATGAACCTTGCATAAAAAATACATGCAACCGTGAATCATAAACCGTGCAGGGCATTTCCATGAAAAATAAGGGCAACTGTCATTTAAGTGCTTATTTTCCTGGAGCTGTTTTCAGTCACATCTACAATTATGTTCAATGTGCAAAATGGACTGTAAAGAAGACAAACAGCTTTGGCGAGGTGCTTGGAGCTTGTTTATCTCCATGTTCTGTCGCACATCCACATCAGCACAGCACATTGAGCAGAGTGTTGGTCAGCTTAATGATGCATGCAGAGGGACAGGGAGGCAGGGAGAGCCCTGGTATTCCGTGTAGTCACAGGCAGACACAGAACAAGCCCTACAGCCATAAAGTACATAATGATTTCACCTGGTTCTCCCATAAAGTTGTGCCTCAAATTCTTAACTACATAGCCTACTGTGAAGTGAATCTGCACAACGCACTTTTAGTCGAGGTCTCCAATGTGTTAGTCAATTTATACACATGGTTTTATCAATGGATAAAAAAGACATACAGAGCCACAGAATATGAATAAGAGAGAGAGAGAGCAGCTTTGTTGAGGGGAACAGAAGTAGTCTATGCGCTGGAGAACAACCTCTTCAAAGGAAACACATTTGCAACCCCACCTGCCTTTCCCCACTCATGTGTTTGTGAAGTACATTAGACACAGCACATATTGTTTTCTCCCCTGTATTTTCTGTAATAGAATAGCTCTAGGGCTTTGTGGCCCAGCATTGTTCTTTCTCTTCAAAGGCCTTTTGCTGTGGCAACATTGAGCATCCGAGAAAACGCATCCTTCTTGAGCTTCATAATGCACTAGTGCAGGGGTCTTCAACGTTTTCAGGCCAAGGACCCCTTAGCTGAGAGGGAGATACAGCAGGGACCCCTCTATTATACTATACTATTGTATAAATGTGTGATGCAGATTTTCATCGATTTCATATATTCATAGACTTGTTTGTTTGACAACACTGTCATCAGTCCATGTTGGTTCACAAAGTTTAATACAGTAAACTAGCAAGGGTCAGAAACATGCCGCAGACAAACTTAACCACATGAACCCTAATAACCATATTCTGGGCATGTCATAATAGGGAAACATTCCAATAATTTGAAACTGGTGAAAATGTATCATCTCTGCTATTTTCGACATACAGTACATGAAAGTATATATGGTTAATGGGAACTTAGAAAGGATCCAAGGCAGCTCTGTTCATTTCAAAGTAGAAAAAGGTTTATTTTAATTCATGGCAAGGAAGATTAAACCTGATGAAGGCCAGACTTGGCTGAAACGCGTCGGTCGTTTTTTAATCTTCCTAGCCATGAATTAAAATAAACCTTTTTCTCCTTTGAACTGAACAGAGCTGCATTGGATCATCATTGCACTTTTTGATACCTTTATAACAGAATGGAACTAGATATTTTGTCCTAAGTAACTATATCCTCTCTAAAGGGCACCCGTTTACAGCTATATTACTCACGGACCCACGCAGCGCTTCTTCTTTTATCTACATATATGGTTAATAACCGTCAGGGATTAGAACCTGCAGATCAAGCAGTGAAGACAGACTTGACGAGCACGGACCAGGCAGGACCGCTGTCCGAGCATAATGCAAAAGACAATCTGGTGAGGAACAGGTGGAGATGGACCCATACTGAGGGAGTAATGAGAGATTGAGCTGCAGGTGGGGAATTGGGTGGAGAAAATTAGGTGAGGGAATGTGGTGATGACACTTCAAATGATTAGTGACAAATTGAAGATGAAAACAAATGAGTAAACGGGATAAATGAATGCAGGGAGATCAGAAGGATTCATGACAATAGCATTGTTTGAGAATGACTACTGCTATTTGTCACTGAAAGAAAGAAAAGAAAATCGAAAATAGCAATTGCGGTTGAGCTTGAACGCTTACAGTGCAGTACTTATGGAGAAATGGTGGTGGTGCTCTTGAATAGCTACCTTCTGTCTGATGCTTCCAATTTGAACATAAATGTAATTACCAATATTCCTCTTCATATAGATTAGTTACTGGAAGAAGTACTGTTATTTTTTGTGCATAATTTTTAAAAGAAAGCTGTGTGTGTGTGTGTGTGTGTGTGTGTGTGTGTGTGTGTGTGTGTGTGTGTGTGTGTGTGTGTGTGTGTGTGTGCGCGCACATGCGTCCATGTGTGCGCATGCATGTGTGTTCTTTATGGACAGTAGACTATAAGGATCTCAAAGCTCTATGCAAGCCCGAGTCAGAAGTTATGCTTGGCATTTTTTTCGTTGTTGGCATGCCGGGCTTTTGCTTGGACCAAGGGGCGGCATAGCTTAGGGGTAGAGAAACCGTTTTTAGAGCACAAAGGGTTCCCGAAGGGTTCCCAGTTCGAATCCGGGCTCCCCCTGAGTTAATGTCGAAGGGTCCTTGGGCAAGACTCTGAACCCCTAATTGCTCCCGGTGAGTAGGTTGGTGCCTTGCATGGTTTCCTCCGCCACCGGTGTATGAATGTGTGCGTGAATGGGTGAATGTAATGCACAATCTCTGTAAAGCGATTTGGATAAAAGCGCTATATAAATGCACCATTTACCATTTTATCTTTCTTCTGTTTTGGTTGTCAGTCCAGACTTAGCTAAGTTCACACATTTCACACCAACTCCCAAACAACGTAACTCTACTGACTTTCCTCTAGTCTAGTGCCACCTTTAGGGCAAAAGATGGGACACAGAGGGTGGATTGCATTAAAGTCACTGAACACACTTGCTGTGTACAGTAGACATTGAGTGACCCCATGAGGCCTACTCCCCCCCAGGCCAAAATGTCTTCTTTGCACACGAGACATGATATAATCGAACAGGCAGATTACAGGATGATCCCTAGTACTGATTTTGGGCCCCCGCAATCCCGCATGGCCTTTCCTCTAGTCAGTGATGCTCTAACACCCCCCCCCCCCACCCCCCCACCACACACACACACACACACACACACACACACACACACACACACACACCATAATCTACCATGTTTAATGTGAGTATTGTGAATGAATGAATGAAAATGTATTTCCGTGCCTTGTCAAAAGACCCATCGCTTACGGGATTATGGATTTTAGCAATGAGCCAACAAGATAGCAATGAGCCAACGATGCACCAGACACCTATTTTTAAGACCAATAATGCCCATGGACTCCCTGATGAGCCAAATGGTAATCTAATTATACAAAGTGGGCATTGGGCATGAAAATAACAACTGCGTCAGTAGTAACGGTAAACTAGCAATGGTCCCGGAAGATGCAAGATAGAGCCCTTAGTCTTTTTCCTGACACTTTGATTAACGTACAACTTTGATTGTAAGCTGACGCCATTTAGAAACACAGCTTGTTTGTAGTCACTGGTCGTATATGGTGATTTACCGCGGTTATGCTAAAACGTCGTGGATGATTACAGGAAGACAGTAAATAGCAGAGGAGACAGACCAGCGGGAGCTGTCTTGTAGAGTCACACCATAAGCTGTCAAAAGCCAGCCTCGCAGGGCATCGCTGTCGGCTGCAGAGGGCATTGTGGTGGAACGCCTTGCCAAAAACATGACACCAGCATGGCATGAAGAGGCTTAAGAAGCAGAGAGACAATATAGTTTAGAGTGAGGAGCAGGAGATAGACAGTGAGACAGGGAGAAAGATGGAGAGTGACAGACACACAAACAATAATAAAAGAGACTTTTTCCTCAACTCTTCTCATGGTATTTGCAATGCTTTGTGCTCCAAAGGTGTAAGAGGAATTATCATGGGATGGGCTGGATAGACTATAGACACAAGCACTTAGATTGATTTCCACTTCTTTTTCTAATGAGAGACGAGACGCCGCAATTATACACTGGCTCAATATACGTGAGCTGTAGAGGTGATGAAAGGATAGAAGATGGCTTTGTATGCATTAATTAGTGATTGTCCTGGCATTTCGCTCTCCTCCTCACAGGGAATGTATAGTTTATATATGGTTGTAAAAAAAAAAAAAAAAAAAAGAACGAGCGTATGAGTGTGGGCATCTAGGCAAGGCAAGGCCATTTTATTTACAGAGCACATTTCAACAAGGCAATTCAATGTGCTTTACCAGGCCAGAACATCAAGCAAAGGAAACACAATTATATAATTACTAGGGCTGGGACTTTAACTGATTAATTGAGATTAATTAATTACAGAAAATTAACGTGGTTAACGCATTTTAATCGCACTTAGTTTTTGCAACACAGAACCTTCAGTTTCTGGCATACCGATCATAGCGATGCACCAACCAAGAAGAGACAACAAACGAAAAGGGAGAAGTTGCCGATCAGAGCGCTTTGCTTGGCCCAGTGGATGCGAAATGTAGATTTAAAAAACTCACTCCTTGATTCACTCGTACAACAAAATGTGTTTTACTTGAAAAAAATGCTTCTCGGGTCAAATATTAATATGCGATTAAAATGCAATTAATTGCGATTAATTCATTACAAAGCCTGTAATTAATTTTCCCAGCCCTAATAATTACATTAGGATGCATACAGTAAAACAAAAGCAGTTAAGTAGCGTTGCCTTTGATGGAAAACACCACTGTGGATTCAGGGCACTGTAATGTACAAAGTTGCTCCCGGTCTTGTGTTCAGTGGGGAGGAAAACTGGGGAAGCTAGTGGGAACCGGCAAAAGTTACACAGAGGGAAAACACACACGCAAGCATTCACACTTCACTCACACAGCACACATAGACATATGCACGAGCGCGCACGCACGCACACACACACACACACACACACGCACACGCGCACACGCACACACACACACACACACACACACACACACACACACTCAATTATCTTCCTGTTATTATATTCTGAGGCTTTCTAGGAAACCATGTGTGAGGTTTGTAATGTGAGGTGATGTGATGTTAGCGTTCCTGCAATCTGTTCTTTTTTTCTCCACCATCACCCTCAATGTTGTATCAAAGGTTATTTTATGGACATAGAGAATTATCACAGAAGCAATTTGTATTATTCATGTCCAGTGGGAATGAAGTCTCAGTCAAACACAAAGAACACACTCATTTGTGGCAATAAAAGCAGATTTCAGATTATGTGAAAATACTCCCCCCAGATGGCCTTTATATGTTAAATGCCCTCTACTTTGTCTAACATTTCTGCAAGTGAACCGGCGTCCTCCACAGTCCTCTAATGAACATGACCGTGTCTGCATCCTGCTGTCACCTCCAAGCTCCTCCACTCATTCTCAGCCAACTGATTGATGAGGCTTTTCAGAGAAATACAGGTTTGGGCCGCTATGCAGCCCTCACAGAGAGAGAGAGAGAAAGAGACAGAGAGGGAGCTACAAGCAAATACGTATATAATAGCATCAGGCACCCGGAACTGGTGGCAAGAAAACTGACATTGCGGAAGCCAACACAAGGCACACCCAGGAGGGGAAGGGCCACATCACCTAGATACACTGCAGCATGACAGCGGAGTTAAAACGCTGCTGAGCTCAAGACCCTGATGCTAGACAGGTATTGTAGATGTGGGGGGCAGAGATTCAGGGATCCCGAGTTCGTCTTGTCTAGTGTCGACACTGTCGTACACTAATAATAAGTAGTAGCAATAACAATAATAATGAATAATAGTCTAATATAGTATATCATAATATAATATAGTAAAACAATAATGATGTATAATATATATATATATATATATATATATATATATTTATTTATTTTTTCACGATTTTGTAACCCATTTTATCACCCAATGCCAATTACCAAAGCTGTAATCCTGGGTTCTTCTCTTACTCTGCCGCGCCTGGGGAGACAACGGACTGACCTCATGCTTCCTTCTATGCATGAGTAGTCCGAGTTGCTTCTTTTCACCTGACAGGGGGGATTTCCCCGGTTTGGACGTAGCGCGTGGGAGGAACACGTTATTCCAACCAGTTCCTTTCCCCTCCATCAGGTGCCCCGGCTGGACATACAAGGTTTCCACCCGACAACAACGATATATGTTTATGTCTGAATCGCAGTGCGGCCGGCCATTAGCCAATTTTAGGATACAGGCATACGAGTGAAGTTGACTAGAAAGCGCAGATCTTCTTCAAACCAGATGGATTTCATGTGGCACCTGTGAGTTTCACCCTTTCTCCTCACGGGCATGAGGCCTTCTTAGTGCAGTGGTGACACAAGTTTATGTGATGGGTAAAATCAAGTAGTAGAGAAACCCCTGTACCTGTGTGTGTGTTCAATATGTAGCCTACACCTATATCTAAATTAGTATTTCCACCATGTCTTCTGACTCCACATCCCATTTCACAACCGCAGTTTTCCCGGTGAACCTGAGCGCAACGGTGGGGCCGCGGGAGTGTGGGGAACACACACACCACTGACTATTGCCGATGATGGAGAGGTTATATAGCTTTATGTATTGTAATTGAGAGGCACTCTTGCCGATTTCGGAAGAGACTCGTCGCCAATTGCAAGATATGTAAAAGTTATTTGGGGCCATGATGATAACATCTTCTTCCCACTAGAAATGTATATTGTCTGTGTTATTGTTTACAACCACAATTATTCACTTGTGGCAAGATCTCGGTTCCACTAGTTTTACTTGTATTGTAGGCTAGTGTAGGCTTAGAAGCCTTTTCATAAGTTAATTTAATGTTTCCCATTTAATGATTTCCTTTATCCTCATCTTGCGCTAATGCACGCCACTGTTTTCACCATAAAGCCTAGTAGGCTTTTCAGAAGTTCATTTAATGTTTTCCATTGAATGGTTTAAGGTCTTATTTTAGTTGTTTCTCATAAGCTCGCAACCCTCCTTGCCCATCGGCCCCCACCGTTGCGCACAGGCTCACCGGGAAAACTGCGGTCGCGTGTAGGAGAGTGCCAAAGGGACTTCTGTATGAAGCTTGTCAGTGTTTGCTTACACTACACTACAGTCATCCATCTTTTTAATCTTAACCGACAGAGACAAGGAGCCAAGCGTAGGATTGCTCTGAGCCACTGTAGGATAACCTATACAGAAGAGCCAGTGGCAAAATGGTCAGTGTACGTAATAGCATTCATTGGCATATAAACTCCTGATCAGCAACGGCACCACCACCCACCCCTCCCCTCCTTCAAACCTGAAGGTTGATTGATTCTATTTTGGGGGCTTTTCTGCCTTTATTTGGATAGTACTGTGTTGACAGACACGCAGCAAAGGTTGTTGGGCTCGGGAATCAAACCCGTGACTCGCTGTCAGGCTGCATCAGATTCTATATGTGATATGTGCCTTAACCACTAAGCTATCGGCGTCCCCTGAATGGACTTATTTGTTGATGAAAAGAAGAGAGCACATCAGCACTTCCATAATATATAACACATGCAATGTCACTGAGTATAAAAACACAATAAAGCTCAGTCTTATTTTAACTGTAGTAGGCTACTCTAAAAAACATAAAACATTGAATTACAACATAAAAAAACAACCACATCATGTAACACTAAGACAGTAGCAGCAGCAGGCAATAGCAGCAGCAGTTTACTGTCAAACAGTCTACATATATTTACGTACTTACTGTAGGCTTCTGTAACATAAATCCAAACAAGCGACTCATTGCTATTCATAGGAGATATAAATAAACAGTAATACTCTATGGCAACTGCATTCATTCACGGTTAGCGTCTTGGGTGGATACACTACAGGGCAATGTCACCAAGAGGTCAGGATAGGATTGTGTTATAACACATAATATAGTCAAGGAAAGGCACGGTAAGACTTGTTTGGATTTCAGTGTGCGTCAGTAACAAGACTAGAAAAGAGAAATGCTTCTGGAGGAATGATGTTTGATACATCAAGATATCTATGACAGGTGTTTTAATTAACCAATCCATTATTGAGATAAATTATCAATCTTTTCATTTTCAACGCAGCTTTTGAATAATTCACAAGAATTGTCTGCTTGTGTATATTTCGTCATTACTGCCACTGTAATCGGGACTGCGACCCACTTGTGTAGGACTAATCATGAAAGTAGTGTAAGTTATATAATATATCACTTTTAATATTTCCCAGCCAGCATTATATATGTTTATTCAGCTTTCACAAATAGTAGAGGCAGGTTGGAGGCATGTGGACATGACAACACTGGTCATACACGTGTGTGTGTGTGTGTGTGTGTGTGTGTGTGTGTGTGTGTGTGTGTGTGTGTGTGTGTGTGTGTGTGTGTGTGTGTGTGTGTGTGTGTGTGTGTTTGGGGGGGGGGTGTCACCAGTGGTTCTTAAAGGTGATACACCATGAAAAGTCACTTTTCCTATTTTAAAACCTTTTTTGGGGGTCCCACTAGCACCTTCTATCCTCACAAAGTCCCATTTCAGACCGTTGTGTCTTTCTCTGGTTTTGGGAAGGTGGAGGTTAAAAGCATCCCACGGGTTCTCAAAACAGGCTGTCCAGATTTGCTGCCGTTTGTGACGTCATAAACGGCCGTTTTTGAAGAAAAACCTTTTTTTTTTTTTTTTTTATCTTTTTTTTTCTCAAAAGGATTTTGGGGGGGGGGTGGCGCAGTTCAGGCCAAAGATGGTACTGCAGCTGAAAATGCTCTGAGAGTCATTCAAAAATGAGAGGCTCTCTATTCAGGAGTGGTAATTTAGCCTCAAACCTTTTGAAAAACGTTTTTGGGACATAAACAATATGACATAAATACTTTTTAAATGCATGGTGTATCACCTTTAAGTACAGTATAGTGTTGGATTTTATCAACCAAGACTATACACGTTTTGCCAGAGCTGTGGCACACAATGATCATCGTTCCAATACCAAAGTCAGGCAACATTATCAAGATGGATAACTACCGGGGCATCAGCTTGAGCTCACAAGTCGCCTAAACACAACAGCCAACCAGATGACCCTCAACAGTCTTAGACTTGTCTTACACCCTCCACAGAGAAACTCACAGAATGGCTATAGCCCTGAGCGAACAACTGTCGGGCAGACAGTTGATCTGGAAGGTGTCAGGAAGCGGAACCCGTCAGCGGTGATCACCTTCATCGACTTCCAAAAAGCTTTTGACACCATACACCGGGGGAAACCCATGAAAAAAGGTTGAGCCTACGAAGCCTGAGAAGATGGTTCAGAGGATAGAGGCAATCTATAGTCGCACTTGAGCCAAGGTGTCGCCCTTGCATGTGATGAGGAGAGTGTGAAAATCTGACATGCAGAGATGACCTCAAGAGGCGTCTGTTCGTAGATACAGTGGAGTCAGCTACTGTACGGCACGCGTCAAAACAGCTGCCCCCATTATTTTCAATGAACATACCCACACCGTGGCAGCGGCAGACGCACGCAGGCGTGTGTTCACGCCTCCCCTTCACGGTCACATGGGCTGACTACATCAAAAACTGGGGCTTCTACAGAGGGGACAGAGACAGAATGATGAGGCTGGGTCTCGGGCCTAGTGGTCCAGGCACCTCGGCTCCTATCTAGCCTGACAATGAATTGCGGGTTTGAGTCCTTTTACCCACGATCTTTACTGATCTCTCTCTCCCTGTTTCCTGTCAATCTCCACTATACGCTATAAATAAAGGCATATTACCCCCAAGAAATATATATATAAAAAAGGCTGGCTGAGCATCAGGCTGGCTGAGCACCCGGAACTGGTGGCAAGAAAACTGACATTGCGGAAGCCAACACAAGGCACACCCAGGAGGGGAAGGAGCCACATCACCTAGATACACTGCAGCATGACAGCGGAGTTAAAACGCTGCTGAGCTCAAGACCCTGATGCTAGACAGGTACTGTAGATGTGGGGGGCAGAGATTCAGGGATCCCGAGTTCGTCTTGTCTAGTGTCGACACTGTCATACACTGAAAACAGCAGATCTACAGTACAGGCTTATGTGTTGCGCATGCAACAGGTTGTGGGCTTGTAGATGTACTATTTTGGTGTGTGACACCACTGTACGACGGGGCGTAAATGAAAGGTGAGCTATACTGTACTGTATGTGTGTAAGTGGCTGGTGGCATACTGTACATGTCAATTATCAGGGAGTTTTGTTCGAAACTCTGAATTCATTGTCCTTACCGTTATTTTCTTGACTAGGTCCACAGATCTCAGCCTTTATTGGTTTATTGTGTGGCTTTAGAGGTCATCTTGACATTTGAAGATAATGTTTTCATCTGAAATCAAATCACCCAGAGAAAACCAATTTAGAAACACATTAAAGTTATCATTTGATTTCCTTATTTCCAGATGTGTTGATACTGAGAGAAAGATTACTCTGTGTAGAGTAGGCTGCTGTTTTTCAGTTCTTTTTAATGAATGGTTTTTCTGATCGTTTTTGTGTTCATGTGTACCGTACCTTTTTTGACATGGTGATGATCTTGTACACCGTCTGGACAGCAACGAAGACCAGTTAAAATGTCAAATTCTCTGCAAGGAGTTTCATATTGAAGTAACCTCGGCTTCAGAAAATTACTTGAATGCCCTATGATGACATGCACACTATGTTCCCTGTCAGAAAAGGGAAAACTTAAAGAGGAAGAATGGAGCAGGAAACAGAGAAAGAGAGAGATCTCATTAAAGGGGAAATAATATAATGAAGTCAGGAAACAGAAAGAGAGAGAGATCTCATTAAATGAATAATGGTGAACAGATTGGTACAGGAAACTAACAGATCGGTTATGGTTATGGAGGACGACAGAAAGAAACTTCTTGTTCAGACGTCAGTGCCGTTACCCCACCATCATCTGGGCAATTAAATGCTTCCGCACCACTTAGCACTCTGCGGGCAAGACCTGTCCAAACATGGCTGTCTTCTCCTACACCCCATGGAAGTCCTGCAGGAAATCAATGTGAAGGGCCAAGTCGGTAGCCAATGCAAACAAAGCATCTATGAATATTCAGGAGAGAATTACTCATCTGTGAAGAGAAAAGCCTGGTTATGACGTGAGGCTGATATGGCATAGAACGGTGCTACAACGCAGCACTTCCAAGTTCCGCCACTTCAGTTATGCAGCCCATAGTGGATATTGTGGCCAGGGTGGGAGAGAATATACCTTCAGGTTGGCAAGATATATATATATATATATATATATATATATATATATATGTGTGTGTGTGTGTGTGTGTGTGTGTGTGTGTGTGTGTGTGTGTGTGTGTGTGTGTGTGTAACGGAGGAGATCGCTTTTGTTGTTCTACTAGTCTGAGCTGTACTGAAAGCAGTCCTACCCTTTTGAATTCATAACTAGCAACATGAGTTTGGGCGGTGGCCGGGTGCATTTACTGATAATATTATTTTGTTTCACCTGCAGTTTGTTCCTTGCTGTCAAACCACTGTACCAAGCAGAACATGCATAATTTAAATAACTGCAAGGTGCTTGATCTTCTCTGCTTAAGACAACAAGCTCCTTGCATTTACACGTATAAAGTAAAGTCATCTATTAAATAAAAGCATCATTCCATGTATCAAGCAAACCGAATTGCTGTAACTCCACACTGTAAAATCCTCAGGCTTAATTTACAAATTGATGCTAAATGATACAGTGTGCATGTAGTGATATCATGCATCTAATTACTCCCTCCTTCATCTACTGTATCCCTCCCTCTTGTTCTCTGTCTCTGTCTCTCTCTCTGTCTGTCTCTCTCTCTGTCTCTCTCTCTCTCTAGTCTCGTCAAACCCCAGAGGGGGAGTTCCTGCCTCTTGACCAGTGTGAGTTGGATGTGGGTTTCGGGACGGGTGCGGACCAGCTCTTCCTGGTATCCCCTCTCACCATCTGCCATGAAATCAACCCCAAGAGCCCCTTTTTCGACCTGTCCCAGCGCTCGCTCAAGAACGAACAGTTTGAGATTGTCGTCATCCTGGAGGGCATCGTGGAGACCACAGGTGAAGAATCACCCTCGCAATTTCCTTCATGCCTTCATTGCTCTCACTCACTGTGTAGATACAGAAGTTGTACTACACACCGGCTTACAGTAACATCATGTCTGTCTAGACTCTGGGTACTCCAGACTTGTAGAATCTCTTGGCTCTCTCAATTTAGTGCATTTGAAGATCGCAGAGGCTGGAGAAATGACGAGGGTGAAAACACAGGCGAGCGGCTTCCTGATTGAATTATGAGGGATGTCGGTTTTATGCATATTATGCAAAGCCTGTGACCATATAGACGAGTGTCACTTTGATAAATGTGCAGGATGGGTTTCAGGGAGAAGTTCCACTCCATTTTCAAATGACAGCAAAGAGCAGAGGCATGACAGATAGCGAGAGATGATGTGTTACACCGCCAAGGCGGTAAAATGCAGGCAGACACACTGCTAGGTCTCCAGCAAACAACACCGACCTTCCGTCCATGGGAACACATACATCGGTACTGGAATTCTTTGATTTCACTGTCTTTCCTCACTCAGTCCCTGTCCCTCAGTGCCTCCATCCGTGCTTCTCCTTATCCCTGCATAACGTGACTTTGACATTGTCCTATAGGAAGAGCCACTGTGCTGAATAGGCTCAGAGAACAGAAAGGGATCAGCACAGAAGGCAAGCAGGCAGCACGGTCTGTGCTCTGTTGATAATGTCATTAAATCAGCCTCTCTCTCTCTCTGTGTGTGTGCTCTAATATGAGGAGCCAGACTGAGACACTATGACAGTATCACCCTCTGTGCGCTAAGACCTCCGCGATCATCCTTAACCCACCAGACAGGTAGCCTATTAAGAGAGACTATTATCCTCTCACATGGAACCACTCCTATACCCCTAATAAACATACAACCCTGTCCCCTGCTGACAATTAAACGTTGTCATAGTCTCCCTGACTCTTTCCAATTATATCAGCGAATTGTCATCATACAGTAATTGGCCTAATGGCTGATGCTGTTTATTATGTCCAGGAACATTCTTCATCTTAAAGGTCTGAACTCTCTGTATACGTCTATCTCGAGAACCGTCCGTCCGGCTGACTTCAAACTTGTTGCGCATCGCAGATGACCTGAGAGACAGGCGGATACAACAAGTACATCAGCTATTGCATAACCGTGTGGGGCATGCATTTCCGATTTGCATTGATTAACTAGATTAAAGTTTCACATACACACGGATCTACCAAATTAGAGGTGTCTCTGCTTGCATTGAAAAAATCACACCCGTGTGAAGTGGAGCTGTGTGTGTGTGTGTGTGTGTGTGTGTGTGTGTGTGTGTGTGTGTACCGATTTGTGTGACATTTGAAGAAAATATGTAGGAAAAGGAGCAAAAAGTGTGTTTTGGAGAAAATTCAAGATGGCGGAAAATCTATCATGGCGCAAATGGGCGTGGCCTATATGGGGAGATGCGTCATGACCCAAGGAATCCAGGGAAAAAATATTTTTAATTTTCCGACCTACGGTTCAAGAGTTACAGGCCAAAACGTAAAGTGGGGTGTTATGGCGCCACCATGCGGCCAAATGACACAATTATTTTTTATTTAATCCTTGAAACCATTATGAACCTCCTCTCCAAGTCTTGAAACTCTAGCCCCTATGGTTTGCGAGAGACAAATAATTGAATGTGAGTTTTTGCGATTGCCATTATAAGTCAATGGGGAAAATTAATTCACTAATAAATTAATATCAATTAAACTATTGAACCTTTCTCTTAGCAAGTTACTAGCCCACTATTCCCGAGTAAGCCGGTCGATTTGACATATGGCGCGAGTGTGTGGTGGCAAAACTGTGGGACTAGTAGCGTGCCGAAGTCAGGCTACATACAGACACACACACAGACAGACACACAGACAGACAGACCCACAAAGCTACGTATAGGGAGCCTGTGTTTCACACAGCTCCAAAAATACAAAAATAATTTAAAAAAAAAAGAAAAGAAAGCTTCAAAAGTTGTAATAATGTTTCAATCCTTTTACATCTGGCGGTGCATATTAACTAAACAACACAATTATTTCAATACAGTTACATAATTAACCAAATCGTCATCTTATCTTAATAACCAGTCCGTCAAATCCCGACTGAAATGTACACTATCACCAATGTCTGATGAAAAAAGCTAAAATTAAATGGTGTTTGATTTTCACAAACTAATATCTGAGAAATCAAATGCAATAAAACTGCTGGGAATTCATCTTCTCTCATGCATACGATTCCCTGTCATTTCTCTCGAAGCTTTATCAAAATTAATTTTGTGCGGCAGTGCAAACCAACAATCTCCCATTTCAATCTAGTGCCTCAAGAAGCTTCTGCCTCTACTCATGGAGACTTGCATTCAGCCATAAATGGACGCACTTAGCCGTGAATCTATACATTGTACTTCAAGGCTGCAACAAAGACCTCAGTATTTTATGATGACTGTCATTTAGCTTTAAATGAGAGCTTTTCTTTAAGTTAAAATGACCCCAGGTAAACAATGGCTATGGAACCTTCGTCCCCCTGCTTTGCATGACATACCATATTCTATGTCTCAAACTCTGTATGATGGCATAACAATTTGACCCACAGTTTGAGCTTTCCTCTTTCAATTTACATATAATATATCGTTGTTGTCTGGTGGAAACCTTGTATGTCCAAAACCTTCCCTTTTTTGTTATTTTAAAAATAATTTAAAATAGTGAGAATAGCCGATCTACAAGCACACAACGCTGTGTGCTTGTAGATCTGCCATTTGCTTTGCTTTACAAAATAAAAAATTCAAATTTGAAACTTGGAGATACAAGGTTTCTGCCCGACGATATATAGTGCATGTTCCATCTTTTCTTCTGTGTGTGTGTGTGTGTGTGTGTGTGTGTGTGTGTGTGTGTGTGTGTGTGTGTGTGTGTGTGTGTGTGTGTGTGTGTGTGTGTTCTTGCATGATTCAGATTCTAGTAACATATTAGCGGTTAGATTCCAATACAGAACAGGCACAGCATTATTAGACCCACACCATTTAGCAGTGCCAGTGAAGGCTGGCGGCTGGCGCCAGACATTTTACATAAAGCCCTCTTCAGGGATACCCTTCTCTAATTTTCTGTCTGCCAAGTTTAGTCGCTCAGGGGCTTTTTGTATGAAACATACTTAACATTAACAGGCGCCGGTAGAATGTTCACATGACAACACTAGAATAATACCACAAAACTGGCATCAATATATGGCCATATATTGCTGTGGAATCAGAAAGACACATGGCAGATAGTATAGTATATAAAGTAGAGATGGACCGATTGCAAAATTCTTGGCCGATACCGATCCACCGGTTTTATGAAGGTCTGACCTGCCAAAACCGATTTTTCTGATACCGATTTCTTTAGCTAAGAACTAGAAAATAGGTTTGCTCCAATAACCTTTTTTTCAGGCCAAGTAGGCCTACAAGACATACTTCAATTTGAGTACCAATAAGCTAGAAGAACACTAAAGCTAAATCAATCACAATAGTACAATATCCAAAATCACAGACAATATCCAGTCTAATATGACCGTCTGGACTAGGCAGGAGGAAAGCAGGTGACGCATGCTTTTTTCCCCCCTTCTTTTTGGAGACAACATTGACACAGGATTATGGAATATATCCTTACATTGCAAAGGTAATCAGCACCATCTGTATTCTATAGGCTGCCACTAAGTAGACTGGCTGCTACTTGCTAATGTTTACTTTAGTCGCAGTGCCATAGACACAATTGGCATAAAACCGGTATTTATGTCAGTGACCTGCCGGTCACCGATTCGGCCGGTTTGATATAATACCTGCCGATTTTTGATATTGGCCGATACCGATGTCCATCCCTAATATAAAGTATAATATATATAAAGTATAGTATAAATATTGAATTTGTTCATTATTGGCGCAACAGCCTCTACAGACTGTCAGCATATATTTGCTGCTGTAGGTTGCACTGATTTTGTTTTTATTAATGAGTTGTGTATCTTGTTATTTTTTTAATGTGATATGGACCTTGAGTCTGAAATAAAGATTGAATTGAATACGACAAATATAAAAACCACTGCACCCTTGGTTGTGCTAATGAAGGAAAGAGGGACAATAGTAAGGTTTATTAACTAGCCTTGTTACTGTACTTGTTAAGTTGTGAGAATGGAAGAGAGCAGACCGAGGTGTGATGTGTGTACATATAAGTATACTATATATGTACTGTATATAAACTGTAGTGCTGTTGTGATAGAGAGGCTGTGGTCACAGCCCCGCCTCGGGTCTAATTAAAGTGACCTTTGCTCAGATGTAGGGCACTTCAACCCTCTAGAGTCTAGAATTAGTAAACTGGAGTTGGCTCTGTACTTGGACTGTTTTTTTTCCTGTCTACACTAAATCTCCAGGAGGGCCGTTGTCACACTCATGCCACTATAGCCATTTCAAGAAGAAAAGCCTGGGCTAGCCCCCCTGTAACTGTGGTTCACAACATTTTAATTGTATATAAAATGTATGTAGCCGTTCAGATATCTTATTAATATACATCAGTATTGTTCATGTGAACTCGTTTGTTTAGGCTAATCCATTATAATTATAAAATCTCTATGATTTATCACTCGTTTTCCACTGCGGATCACTTCCTCATTTACTCAAAGCGGACAGCAGCAAGAGTCATGTCCCCCTCCGCGTCCATTCCAGACGCCGGAGGACCCGGTGAGATTTGCCGGGGGGATAGAATGTCCGCATTAGCTCATTGTAATGTCACTATGACTCAGTCAGCCATAACCATAAAAGGAGTTCCCAGTACAGCTACGCCCAAATATGGAGTGTGTTGTCTAACCTCGATGTGTTATCATGGCATCAGGCTCAAACAATTCGGTCAGCTCCATATATGGGCACAAAGGGGGCATGCACATATGGGCATGTACTGATGACATCACTGATCTCCATATACTGTATGCACGTATTGGTTGGATCGGTGGTCCAACTTAAGCATGAACTCTAGATGTGACATGTGAGGGGCCCAAACCTCTAGTCTCCAGAAATAGCCGATAAACTCATAATGCAAGGCATTGTGAGCTTGTAGATCTGGATTAGTTCTGGGGTTTTCCCCAGAATAGGGATGTTATGCTAGGGCTCAAGTGGTTAACAAAACAGTTTGGCTGTTAGCATAGTCATACGGGTACAGGAAAGGCACTATTGAATCATAAGTGCCTATCGATTGGGAAGAGCCCTTGATGCAGACGGAAATGTCAAGGGAACTATTTTAATAGTTATGAGAGCTGAGGTCAAACAGTTTACAGTTTACAGTTTTAGTAGGCATTTAGCAGACGCTTTTAATCCAAAGCGACTTACAATAAACAGGTAATACACATCACTATACTGTAATAAGCAAGATAATATGTCAGTACATCAATATAACAATATAACAAATGCATAGGAATATCAATCTAGAAAAACAATAACCAAGGTAGACCATGCACCTAATTAGTAAAACACTTCTAAAAACCTAAAAAAAAGCGCTATCTAGCTTCATGTATGGTCATTGAAACAGAAATGTTAGACACAAATTGAAGTAGCCACTGCTGTCATTTGAATGTAAGCTTTCATTGGTATCATACACTCCTACAGTCCTACTTCTGTTTCTTAAAGGAATTACTAATCGCGCTGTTGGTGTGCATTTCAGTTAATTGTTATTTGTTGATGGTTTTCATAGTCATACAAACAGCACTATTTAAAGGTTATGATACGAATCCATACTGACTGAGAACATTCTGTTGTTTTGGTATTTCTCTGTGTCCAGACAATTACCACAATATATTTTGGGGGCAATTAATAATGATATCAAGACAACTATTTTGCTGTAAAAACAGTAAACAAAGACAATGTCACAGCCCCCAAGGTTAGCGGCAAAAGATCTGGAAGATAGGTTTTTGTCACAGGTTTGACCACAGTGACATCACAGGGGTAAACATTTCAGCTTTGCGATATTTCAGGGACACGAAAGAAGGCTGCTCAGTTTTATGGCTGTTAATGGAACATTAAACAAATATATAGAGATGAAGTCGGGGAGTAGTACTAGGTGCTCTTTGGTAAAAGAATGATGTGTACGCAATAAATATAGGTTGTCAGTTGAATGGTATGGTTTAAAAGCATGGCTAAAAGCTATGGAAACTGGTCTTCATCAGTGAATATACTGAAATATAGGGAGATAATGCTGGAAATTGAGCTCAACTTATGAATAAATTATGTTTTTTTTTTCCAGCTCAGGGGCAATTTAAACCATTAAAACGGTGTGAATGCAAAACCATTTAGTTACGTAAAAAGGCTGAAATGATGGTTCCTCCTACTGATGTATTGAAGCATGAACTGTACAAGGAGAGAGTGCTAATTAGGCTGATCAGACATAAACAACTGCCAATTATCACAACTCACACAGGAAACACAGATAAGTTGTACTGTATGACTCACTTACCTTAACCTTTATGGTAGAGAAGGTCTGTCAGAAATGACTCACCATGGAGACAATAACGCATCTGTGGATCCAGGAGTGGCTAGTTGAACACAGAAATGCCCAAAAGACACACATTAAAGAGATCCTCAGCCACTCATTATGCACTTAATTTGATTCCATTAAGTTAATTCATGCAACGTGCCTGGAACTGGATACAATACAAAATAAGGAATCTTTATATTTTTATTCCATCCCTACCCTTCTTATGCCTGTCGTAGTTGACTTGCAAAGAAGCTATTAAGAGAAATTGATTTATGCGTAAGACCAATGTAAAAAGGAAAATAACCTTTTTGACCTTTTTGTACCTTTTTGTCACATTGTGATTATGTGGTCGACGCAGTATTCAGTCTGCTACCAGCATGTCTTGAGGAAAAAGTAAATTAGTCCATCATGATCATGTCTCTCTCCATCTCAGGTATGACCTGCCAGGCACGGACGTCATATACAGAGGATGAAGTGTTGTGGGGCCACCGCTTCTTGCCCGTCATGTCCCTGGAGGAAGGTTTCTTCAGGGTGGACTACTCACAGTTCCACAACACATTCGAGGTAACCACTCCACCCTACAGTGTCAAGGAATACGAGGAGAAGACCTCTATACCCTCCCCAATGTCAACTCCCAACCCAGCACTCGGAGAAAGCTGCGGAGGCGGCCGGCGAAACCGCGTGTTCTCTGTGGACTGCATCCACACCGCCGAGGAGGGCGGACGCCCGGGGCGGGCCGGGGGCCGACTGCCAAGCAAGCTGGAGAGGATGAGCTCGTCTGGAAGGGAGGATCTGCAGCGGAAGGTCCTGCTGCTCAGCTCCCAGCACTCGGAGAAGGCCTGCAGCACCGGAGATCTGCCGCTCAAGATCCAGCGCCTCAGCTCTCCCGGCCCCGTGGCTGAGACCCGCCTCCAGCTAAAATCTCTCACGGTGGGCTTTGAACCGATGACTCAGTCCACCGGAGACCTGTACCAGCAACACAGTCCGCCGCCGACGCCGACCACCAAGGCGCCACTCCCCGCGCACAGCCCGTTGCTGTCAGCCGGACGGAGGCCGGAGGACAACCTGCCTGCCAAGCTACGGAAGATGAACGCTGAGCGCTGAAGCTGCCTGAGCCTCTCCCAGAGGACCAGCAGGCAACCCATACTGCCCCTGACCATAGACAGGCATAACGAGATATGAATGGAAACATGAGTTAGCACTGTACTTTAACACGTCAAGGACCGGTACAGACTGATGGTTTACTGACTAATTATTGTTTTTTCTTCTCTTTTTTTTGAGAGACAACCTTTACTGGAATTACTGTGATTTTTGTGTTCAATAACAAAATAATTCATGCAGGCTTTGTTACAGACACACACACACACACACACACACACACACACACACACACACACACACACACACACACACACACACACACACACACACACACACACACACACACACACACACACACACACACACACACACACACACACACACACTTCAGCCTTGATTCTAAACAAATGTATGTATGTATCATAATATTGAGTACACTCAAGGAAATGTTCTTACATGTGCATGTGTACACAAAATGTATATGTTTGCACCATTGCACTTCATCGTTGATCTCTTAGTTTTAACACAATATAAATTATATTGAGATGATAATAAATGCGATGATCTTTCACCTCCTTGTGTTTTAGTTTTGTTGAAATCATTAATAGCCTATATAGGATAACAAAGCTTTTTTTTTCTTGATTTAGAAATCCTTTTAGGTCTTTGGTGCATCAGTTCTTCATTCATTCATGTGTCATGTGTTGTGGTTTCTAATGTCCTCATTTCAGCTCCTGCGGAAACAATCTCATCACTTCTTTTTCAGAGTTGGAAAAAGTACTAACATGTCTTACTTGAGTAAAAGTATCAATACTGCAATATAATAATACTCTGTTACAAAATGTAGCCTACTTGAGTAAAAGTACAAAAGTATTGGCTTCAAAGTGTACTTAAAGTACCAAAAGTAAAAGTACATTGTTTGAAAATAGCCTATGTAAAATAAGGCTAAAGTGGATTAATGTATGTTTTATAATATAATATTTTTTATCTGCAAAGTAACTAGTAACTATAGATTTCAAATAAATGCAGTGAAGTAAAAGTACAATATTTGGATCCGAGATGTAGTGGAGTAGAAGTATTGGAAATCGGAAATACTCGAGTAAAGTACAAATACCTCAGAATTGTACTTACGTACAGTACTTAATTAAATGTACTTAGTTACTTTACACCACTGTTCTTTTTACGGCGTGGTGCCAAAGGGAACAGATCCGACAGAGGGCAGCAGTGGGGTCAATTGGAAAATTAAATTCATAAGATTGCTGCCATTCCTATTTTGGTCATGTCATGTCACTACTGTCAAAATTTCCAGAAATCCTTGTAGTCAGACGCTATTGCTATTCGGAGGTCCTCGGCACGGAACAGTTTGGTAATGTTTTTTACTTTTATGTCCCCATTAAAGTAAAGCAATCACTGTGAAACTCATGCTACCAGACTGCAGATTACATATGGCTTCTTTAATTACAGTTTACAGTTTACAGTTTAGGCATTTAGCAGACGCTTTTAATCCAAAGCGACTTACAATAAGCAGGTAACATCACAATAATAAACAAGATAATATGTCAGTACATCATCAACAATATAACAAATGCAAATGGATATCTATCTAGAAAAAACACAATATAATCAAAGTTCTAAAAACCTAAAAACAAAAACAAATGCTAACTAGCTTCATGTATGGTCATTGATTATTTTCTGTAGTGCTAAGGGTTTAGGTGGAGTCTGAAAAGGTGAGTCTTCAGTCCACGGCGAAAGCTAGCGAGTGAGTCCGTTGTTCTAAGTGTGACAGGGAGTTTATTCCACAACTTGGGGGCCAGGAGGGCAAACTGTCTCGGACGAGTGGATTTTTGCCCTGGAGTTTTTAGCGAGTGTTCTGTCAGCATCCCTGTGTTGGCTGATCTAAGTGAACGGGTGGGGGTGTAGGGGTTGATCAGGTTTTGGAGTTATGGAGGAGCCATACCTTTGGCTGCTTTGAAGGTCAGCATCAGTGTTTTGTATTCAGTGCGGGCCGCAACCGGGAGCCAGTGGAGGCTGCGGAGAAGGGGAGAGACATGTGAGAACTTAGGCTGGTTGAAGACCAGTCGTGCCGCGGCATTTTGGATCAGTTGGAGAGGTTTAAGTGCACATGCCGGGAGACCAGTGAGGAGAGAGTTACAATAGTCAAGCTTTGATATGACAGATGTCTGAATGAGGAGCTGGGCTGCCTCCTGGGTGAGGAAGGGTCTGATTTTACGGATGTTATAGAGTGTGAACCTACAGGACCGGGTGACTGATGGAATGTGTGCCTTGAATGATAGCTGGCTGTCCAGGACCACACCAAGGTTTCTAGCAGTAGGAACTGAAGTCACCAATGCATTATCTATGAATTACTGCCCACCCATTGTAAAATGAATAGCTTCTCCTACCTTAAATGAAGCCATGCATTTCCATTAAATTCTATATGGCCCCTAAATGCCTCCTATAGCACTCTAAAAGGAAATGGAGGATGCATTGTAGGTAGGCTATATAGACACAGAACACATCACACACACATTAAAGGTCTTTATGGACCTACATTGTGAGACTCTGCATAAAAGAGAAACATGCCCACAGCACCACAAAGGAAAAGAAATCAATGGAAGGATCACTTTTTTCCTGCTTGAATGGCACAATAGTACAGACATCCCCTGTCCATTTATGAGTCCCTGCCTGGTGTGACAGCACACTCAGAGTTTACAGGGAGCATAAGTAAAACTTTTGGTATCTCACTTGTACTTGAAAATCAGATGTTGTCAGAAAGCAAAACCTTCATACCTGTACGTATGAATTAGGCTTAAAGAAAAAACATCACTGTGTGTGTGTGTGTGTGTGTGTGTGTGTGTGTGTGTGTGTGTGTGTGTGTGTGTGTGTGTGTGTGTGTGTGTGGTCACTACTCAATACATACTCAAAGCAAGTGTCAACATAATATGTTGACACTTTATTATATTATAATAAAAACTGTTGAAAAAGGGGAACATATACAGTTGGCGGGGGTACAGTATTGTGTAAACAGAGCTATTTCACATACGGTACATACAATGGCTTACTACTGCTCACGCTGTGGTTGTTGTAGTGCTGGTTGTTCAATTACAAACCAGTGAATACAAATGGTCTGATTACTATAAAACAACAGCATGGCTCAAAACAGTATCTTACTGATGTCATTTAACGTACTATAAAACAACAGCATGGCTCAAAACAGTATCTTACTGATGTCATTTAATGGTCTGCATTTCTATCCAAATCCGTGTTCCGTTTACACGTAATATTCACACGACGGCGGTCGTGTCAGCCATGCAAGGGACCAACTGCTCGTCAGTTCAGTGTCTTGCTCGAGGACACGTCGTTGACTGGAACCAGTAACCTTCCAACTCTACTCTCTGAGCCACTGCCACCATCGACACGCTCCCTAGTTCAGTCAGACATAACTCTTGGATTGAAAAAGAGGCAGAATATATTTATATATTAGAATATATTTTCATTGAGCATAACTGAGCATGGATATACTGTATATGAAGCATAGTTCGGTGTCAGGCCTCTGTCTCTATTTATTCCCTGTAAGCATTAACATTTTTGTTAAGTTATATACCAAATAGAATTACAGGGAATGAATTAAGACCCCCAAAGGGATAGAAACAGAGCCTACAGGTGGATGCCGGGGAGGTGGTGGATTGCAAAAACATCAGCAGCCGCACACTCACACAGCCAGGAGAGCCAGAATGAAGAGGCAGGCAGAGAGGTTTAAATACCCAGAGGGAATTTTCAGAGGGAATCGGTCTTGACTATAATTACCCTGACACTAATGCCATTGTCACTGCAGAATTAAAATACCTGGAAGGACATATGAATACTTAATAACTGAACTGTGGCACCGATGGGTGCAGCCTCAGCAGCACTCATTAGACGAATGTCTCTGTCTTGTTCTCCAACTCAGACCTTGCCTCTGGCACTGACTTCTCATAGGCTTTTGAGCGGTGCCTACCGGCCCAACATTTGACCAAGTGTCTGTCTGTCTGTCTGCATGTATGAGTACGGCTGCAATACCACTTGGTGACCTACCTTCAAGTGGCGCTGTTGAGCAGCCTATGGCACCGCTCACTCGCACTGGGTGTTCTTCTTTTTTTTTTTTTTTTTTTTTTTTCGCCATCATTCAGGGGATGGGAATGCTTCCATGTGAAACAGACTTGGTTCAAACCATCACTGAGCCCATATAACTGTGCTGTAACTAAAGGCCATTTGGGCCACTGATTTGGTTAAATAAGGAAGTGTGCTAGTATGTCACGCCCACACCCGTCAGAGCTCAAGCACACCTGTGTCCACACCTGCACCTGGTTCCACTGAGGAGGAGCCACAGTATTTAATGGCTCACTCGTGCCATTGTTTCCTGCCTGCAGATCAGACCAGTTTAGCTCTCGGTTAGCAAGCTTTAAACCTGACTATACTGTATATCTACCTGCTTTGAAACCTTGCCTGTACCTGGATTTTCCCTTGCCTAACGCCTTTGTATCTCTGCTTGTTTGGACAGACCGCCTGTGTTTTGGACCCGGATCGAACCCACGGATAACGCCTAAGCCTAACCCCTCTGAACCTGACGCCACGCTGACTGACCCCCCCGGAACTCTGACCCCTGCTTCCCCTTTAACTCTGCCTTTGCCTGCCCCTTGTCTGATTAAAACCCGTTAAACCTGGTACCTGCCTCTGTCCTGCTTTTGGGTCCTATCTTGTTTGGTGCCTGACAGATCTGCAGGCCAGACATGGACTCAGCAGGCAGTCCCGACTCTAACCCGTCCGCCCTGGACTTACAAGGCCAACTACTGGGTAAACACGACCACGACCTCAAGGAAATGCAAGCTGCCATCTTTAATCTAAATGCTGCTGTAAATCAGTTAATTGCTGCTCACCAGGCCCAGCCTGCCCAGCCACCAGCCTCAGCAAACCCACCTGCCTTGGCAACGCCGCTCGTTCCTTCTAACTCCGAGCCACGGCCCAGCAGTGAACCGAATATTCCAACTCCTGCTAAGTACTCCGGTGATCCTTGTGGTTTTCGTCAGTTCATGGTCCAGTGTGAGTTCACTTTTGCTGCTCAGCCTTCCCGTTACACCTCTGATCAAAACAAATTGGCGTTCATTATGAACCTCCTTGTTGACAGCCCACTGAACTGGGCTGTCGCGCACCTGAGTCTTCTTCCTTTGTCCGACCGGACTTATGATGGTTTTATGGCAGAGTTCAAGCGTGTATTTGACCATCCTGGTTCTGGTCAGACGGCTGCTCGGAGGCTTTATGCTGTTCGTCAAGGAAGACGGGATGTGACAGCTTACAATATTGAGTTCCTCACCTTGGCAGCCGGCACGAAATGGAATGGAGATGCTCTGCTCACCGCTTACCACCATGGTCTCTCGCCCGAATTGCGGGACGAACTCGCCACTCGGGATGACGTCGACGACCTACATTCTCTCATGAAGCTGGCGGTGAAGATTGACGAGCGCCTCCGTGAGCGTCGCAGCGAGCGCTCCTTCCGCGTTCCCAGCAACACCGCAGCGGCGGGTCCGTCGTTCACCGGTGCCGTCCGCGTCACCACCCCACCCCCAGCTCATTCTGGAGCCGAGCCCATGGAGATTGGACGGGCTCGTTTAAGTGATGAGGAGCGCCAGAAGCGGTTCCGGGAGAAAGCCTGTCTCTATTGTGGCCGTCCGGGCCACATTGTGTCATCCTGTCCGGCAAAAGGCAACGCTCACCAGTAGCCAGGGAATTATTGGTGAGCAATTTTCATTTCCCTAACTCCCCTACAAAGTTCCAGCCTGTTATTATTAGTTGCAATGACTCTCAATTGGAAACCCAGGCTTTAATTGATTCTGGTGCAGATGCTAATTTGATTGATGCCACTTTAGCTCAACAGTTAAACATTCCTGTCACTTCTGTTGATAAACCCTGTCAAGCCAGAGCCCTAGATGGCAAATCTATTGGTTTGGTTACTCAGTCAACAGTTCCTATTAAGCTCCGTGTATCAGGCAACCACTGTGAGACTATTTCACTGCACCTTATTAATTCGCCTCATGTCCCAGTCATTCTAGGACGTCCCTGGTTAGCTTTGCATAACCCCTCCATAGACTGGTCATGTGGCAAGATTACCTCCTGGGGGCAGTATTGTCTCGCTAACTGCCTGAGGTCAGCTCAACCCCCACTCCCCCCTGATTCTGCTCTGTCTAATTACTCCCCAGACCTGTCAGGGGTTCCGCCTGATTATTGGGACATAAAGGAGGTTTTCAACAAGACTCGGGCCATGTCTTTACCCCCACATCGCCCTTATGACTGTCCCATCAACCTGTTGCCTGATACTTCTCCCCCTCGTGGTCGCCTGTACTCGCTTTCTGCCCCTGAGACCGATGCCATGGAGAAGTACATATCAGAGTCACTAGCCTCGGGAATCATCCGCCCCTCTTCCTCACCCGCTGGAGCGGGGTTCTTCTTTGTGGAGAAGAAGGACGGAGGTTTACGGCCCTGTATTGATTATCGGGGCTTGAATGACATCACCGTCAAGAACCGCTACCCACTGCCTCTCATCTCTTCTGCTTTTGAGCGTGTCCAGAAAGCCTCTATCTTCACCAAGCTTGACCTTCGCAATGCTTACCACTTGGTCAGGAT
The DNA here is from genome assembly GCF_963921795.1 of Nannobrachium achirus. NCBI lineage: Eukaryota > Metazoa > Chordata > Actinopteri > Myctophiformes > Myctophidae > Nannobrachium > Nannobrachium achirus. The sequence continues at coordinate 38,751,384 of NC_137813.1, forward strand.
CCGAGAAGGTGACGAGTGGAAGACAGCTTTCAACACCCCTAGTGGCCACTATGAGTACCTCGTCATGCCTTTTGGCCTAACTAATGCTCCGGCTGTCTTTCAAGCTCTTGTCAACGATGTTCTCCGTGACATGTTAAATCGGTTTGTCTTTGTTTATTTGGACGACATCCTGATCTTCTCCTGTACCCAGCAAGACCACAATCGTCATGTGAGGCAGGTGCTCCAGCGCCTTCTTGAGAATCGCCTCTATGTGAAAGCAGAGAAGTGTGCTTTCCACCAGACTACTGTCCCTTTCCTGGGCTACATCCTTTCTGCTGACAGCATCCGTATGGACCCAGAGAAGATTAGAGCGGTGGTTGAGTGGCCGCAGCCCACAACCCGGAAGGCTCTTCAGGGTTTCCTTGGTTTCGCTAACTTCTATAGGGGTTTTGTGCGGAACTACAGCACCTTGGCGGCCCCCCTCACCGCCCTCACCTCCTCCAAAGTGCCATTTGTCTGGTCACTGGACGCTGAGAAGGCGTTCCAGTACCTCAAGACCCGGTTCACGTCAGCCCCTGTCCTGATCCACCCTGAGCCGAACCGCCAATTCATTGTTGAAGTGGACGCTTCTGATGTGGGAGTAGGAGCAGTGCTATCTCAGCGCTCCTCTGAAGACCACAGAATCCATCCCTGTGCCTTTTTCTCTAGTAAACTTGACCCTGCGGAGAGGAACTATGACATTGGAAATAGGGAACTGTTGGCCGTGAAGTTGGCCCTTGAAGTGTGGCGACATTGGCTGGAGGGTGCTGAACAACCGTTCATTGTCTGGACGGATCACAAGAACCTGGAGTATATTAAAACAGCTAAACGGCTCAACTCCCGCCAGGCCCGGTGGGCTTTGTTCTTCTCCCGGTTCAACTTCACTCTGTCTTATCGTCCTGGATCCAAGAACACAAAACCTGATGCTTTGTCTCGCATTTTCAGCCCCAATCCGGGGAACCCCAATCCTGAGCCCATCCTTCCTTCCGACTACATAATAGGAGCCCTGACTTGGAAGGTGGAGGCAGAGGTTCGTAGTGCTCAACGCCAGCACCCGGATCCTGGGAATGGCCCCCCCAATCGCTTGTTTGTGCCGGATCCTGTTAGGCCTCAGGTGCTACAGTGGGGTCATTCGTCTAATCTCGCCTGCCACCCTGGTATGAAGCGCACCCTTCATTTTCTGAAACAACGTTTCTGGTGGCCCACCATGAGGAAAGACGTTGAGTCGTTCGTTGCAGCCTGCCCGGTATGTGCCCGGAATAAGACTTCTCGCCAGCCCCCGTCTGGCCTTCTGCTACCACTTCCTGTCCCACACCGGCCTTGGTCCCACATCTCATTGGACTTTGTCACTGGTCTTCCTCCGTCAGACGGCAACACTGCCGTTCTCACTATAGTGGACCGGTTCTCTAAGTCTGCCCACTTCGTTGCCCTTCCCAAACTCCCCACCGCCAAGGAAACTGCTGAGCTTTTGGTTCAGCATGTGGTTCGTCCTCATGGGTTTCCACTCGACGTGGTCTCGGACCGGGGACCCCAGTTCACCTCTGGGTTCTGGAGAGCCTTCTGCTCCTTGGTTGGTGCCTCGGTCAGCCTCTCATCTGGTTTTCACCCAGAGTCTAATGGTCAGACGGAAAGGATGAACCAAGAGATGGAAACCACTCTGCGCTGTCTGACCTCTGACAACCCGTCCACCTGGAGCCGAAAATTGTTATGGGTGGAATATGCCCATAACTCGTTGCCCACATCTGCTACTGGCCTGTCACCTTTCCAATGTGCTCTAGGGTATCAGCCACCTTTGTTCCCTGACCAAGAGAAGGAGGTCTCAGTTCCCTCTGCCCAAGAGTTTGTGCGTCGCTGTAGGCGGACTTGGAAGAGAGCCCGTTCCCAGCTGCTCCGCACTGTCTCCCGATACCAGCATCACGCTGACCGTCACCGTGTGCCGGCGCCTGACTACCGTCCTGGGCAGAAAGTGTGGTTGTCTGCAAAGGACCTTCCTCTTCGAGTTGAGTCCCGTAAATTGGCACCCCGTTTCATTGGGCCTTTCCCCATTGGGAAGGTTATTAATCGCTCTGCTCTTCGTCTCAAGCTGCCCCGGACCATGCGCATCCACCCTACCTTCCACGTTTCCCGTGTCAAGCCAGTGGTCACGAGCCCCCTGTCCCCCCCCACCCCGCTGCCTCCTCCGCCCCGCTCTATTGACGGCTCGCCGGCGTACACTGTACGTCGGCTCCTTAAGTCCAGGCTGCGGGGTAAAGGTGTTCAGTACCTGGTGGATTGGGAGGGCTATGGTCCGGAAGAGCGGTGCTGGGTTCCTACCCGTGACATCTTGGATGCCTCCCTCATCCGTGATTTCCATCAGCAGCATCCAGACCAACCTCGGAGGACGCCAGGAGGCGTCCGTGGGAGGGGGGGCTCCTGTCACGCCCACACCCGTCAGAGCTCAAGCACACCTGTGTCCACACCTGCACCTGGTTCCACTGAGGAGGAGCCACAGTATTTAATGGCTCACTCGTGCCATTGTTTCCTGCCTGCAGATCAGACCAGTTTAGCTCTCGGTTAGCAAGCTTTAAACCTGACTATACTGTATATCTACCTGCTTTGAAACCTTGCCTGTACCTGGATTTTCCCTTGCCTAACGCCTTTGTATCTCTGCTTGTTTGGACAGACCGCCTGTGTTTTGGACCCGGATCGAACCCACGGATAACGCCTAAGCCTAACCCCTCTGAACCTGACGCCACGCTGACTGACCCCCCCGGAACTCTGACCCCTGCTTCCCCTTTAACTCTGCCTTTGCCTGCCCCTTGTCTGATTAAAACCCGTTAAACCTGGTACCTGCCTCTGTCCTGCTTTTGGGTCCTATCTTGTTTGGTGCCTGACATAGTAGGCTGAACAAATGGGCAAACATGCGTGCAGCCGTGCACATGCACAGACACACAACACGACACGCACATATGCGCACACACACATGCAAGCGCACGCACGCACGCACGCACACACACACACACACACACACACACACACACACACACACACACACACACACACACACACACACACACACACACACACACACACACACACACAGTCACACACTCCCGTTTCTTGGAGTGCACAGCCTGTCAGTGTGACATTACGGTAATGAATGTTGAATGCATGAGGTTATGTTTGCTGCAGCTCACTAGCAGCACATAATAACAGCATTCATCAAACAGATGCACCACATGTTCATCAAAAACGTGTCAAGCGGGATACTTGAATTTCATGTAATTGTAATATTATTGATGTATTTTTTTAATGTAATTCTAATTCTAATTTGGAGCACATTATTCAATCTGTCTGTCTGTGTGCGTGCGTGCGTGGTTGTGGATATGAACCGGGGACAGACTAGACTATGCACACACATTGAAACAACAGTGCTGATTCACACAAGCACAAGATATTTGATATCAGATCTCTATCACTGTGATTTATCTTTGCTTATCCATGGAGAACAGTCTCCAAGCGACTGCTAAGAAAGGTCAAAAAAGGCAAATAAACAACATCTGTTTAAATCTGCTACGGCAAGGCATTTGATAATATCTGGTTTACAGTACAATGGAGAAAAAACACTGTCAACAAAATAATGAATGGCTGACTGACTGCATAGATTTTTTTCCATGCATACATTACATAAAATATATCGTATAATACCTGCCCGTGGGCTGGGTGTGTGTGTGTGTGCGTGCGTGCGTGCGTGCGTGCGTGTGCGAGTGAGAGCAGGCACGTGCACACAGACATCAAAGGGGGCTGGAGCCCCTGCCCTTTTATCCGACTGTAAAAAGTGCCCTCTCTGTAGTTTTTACTATGGTGAAAGAATTGCAAACGTCCCCTTTCCATGCCATACCTGAAGGCAGCATTCAAGAGAATTGCCTTGTTCAAACTCTCCTGAACATGAATGAAGCATCTTATGTTGAAAGAATTGCCCTCACTGTCCAGAATTCCACACCACATCTCCAGTATTGCCTTTTTTATGTATAGTTTAGTTATGAAGTAAAGAAAATAGCAGACCTCCAAGCTCACAACGTGTCGCAGTGCGTCTGCTATTTTCAATATTTTCACCACAAGTCCCTTTTAGAAATTTCAGCCCCTGCCTCTCTAACATTCTCTGCACATCCCTGTGTGTGTGTGTGTGTGTGTGTGTGTGTGTGTGTGTGTGTGTGTGTGTGTGTGTGTGTGTCTGCGTGCGTGCGTGCGTGCGTGCGTGCGTGCGTGCGTGCGTGCGTGCGTGCGTGTGTGTTAGTGGAATTAGTGGCTCACTTCATAGACAGCACACGCACTTTCCCAGCCGCCCTCCCTGGGGAGGACCTCTCACTGCTCCGCCCTGCGTAACCAGGCCACAAGATCGAAAGATCAATCAATAACCGCCTTACCGCGGCAACCCAGCCTTTTGACCCTGGCTGCAACACAATCCTACCTGGGTAATCACTCCCCAGTCCCCACCCTGCACAGTGCTGTAAGAGACGGAGGGGGGGCTGGGTATAGGGCGCAGGGGCTGGAGGAACACTCTGAATTCAGAGGGAATTTTAAAGCATGTCAAAGCCAGTGGGAATTGGCCTCAGATACCCTCACTAGAACTGAAATGCTATGAAGTCTCCATTCATCACAGTCACTCTTACCGGACCAGACAGTCAACGCAAATACAACTGTAGGCAATATTTTAAAAATGTCCAACCACACTCGCCTTACTGGAGAAATGTCTGTTTCATATGAGATGCTTGGGCCAGATGGCACTCAGTAAAAGCAGTGTTTGTGACATTGGGGAGTGTAAGTACGCAGGGATTGATTTGTAAAAAAGATTACATGGGGGTGGGGGTTTCTTAACCACGTTAGCTCTATATACGCTATTATGTTATTGCACAACAAACAGCGAAACAACTGTCACACCCCGATGCTTTGTGAGCTTGAAGGGCTGCCATTTTCTGTGTTTTTGAAAAACACATTTGAACATGTGCCCAAAATATGGATCGTTAAACATACGCTTTTACATTTAAACTGTGAAATTGTGATAGTATCAAGCAAAGATATTAAACATATCAGACATATTTTTGAGCGCTAGAAGGAGCTAAGCTCCAACATCTGGCTTTGTCTGGACTCTGAAGCGTGGCCTACAGTACATCTGGCCTACATCTTGGCACGAAGCGATCAAAGTTTGTTGTACGCCCAGGGTCACAATGGCCAAGCTTCACGTGACGCTTAATGAAATTAAACTCATAAATAGCACTGCACACTTCACACTAGGTGTGATTTTATTTTTTGTAGAGTAAATGCATGTATTTAATTCAGTGTGACCAGAAACATGGATCAAAAAAACAAATGAATGACCAGAGGGGGGTATCAAAAGCAGAAGCACAGATTCCTACCCAGCCCACCCTGCAAATTGAACCCTGAAACTACATAAAATGACATTATAGCTATTGTTGGTAAATGTTGTTCCTCCCTGTGAGTTGCATGGTGTACAAAGGGGATAATGGATATGGTCCACATAAATAATGAGCAGCCTAGTCAGATAACAAACCCGTACACAGTGTCAACTACAAAAAACATCCATTAAGCAACATCATTTCATTGACTTCCTGCCTAAAAGGAGAGGCAATCTATATTTTCAAATCTATATTTGTGAGTGTGAGATTCAAGTATGCATGGGATTTAGATAGCAGGGCTAAATGGGGAACTGCATTGATAAAACCCCAAGGACCATCATAACACCACAATTAGAATAGGCCCCTATACGCACAACATAGACGTGTTAACCATTCATATGCAATCAGATGCACACATGCAAACACACACAAACACACACATACCGGTACACACACGTTTACATACACTATACCTCAGGGTTTTGAACAAAAAGTAATGAGAGTTCCTCATAAGAGGTGTGTGTGTGTGTGTGTGTGTGTGTGTGTGTGTGTGTGTGTGTGTGTGTGTGTGTGTGTGCGTGTGCGTGTGCGTGTGTGCGTGCGTGCGTGCGTGCGTGCGTGTGTGTGTGCATGTGCTGCCAAGTTTAATCTTATTCACCAGTAGTACACAGTAAAATCGTGAGTGTTCCAGGTCCATTTGGTTCCATTTGTAGACTTAAAGAGTTAAATTAACACTAACAATTTTACGGTGTATCTCTACTAACGCCTCCTCCGGTACTGCTGTTTCAAACCTGTAAACATGAGTAATGGCTTCACACCATGCTCCATTTATCTATTTACTCCTGCTCTTTTCTGCTTACTTATCTATTTATTACTATTTTATTCCCTTCCGCCGGTTTATGGCTACCTGCTTCAGGCTATATTGTGCCTGATAAGCATTTTTCTCCCCGGCCAAGTCATTTGTCTGACGGTATCTCGTCTGTGAAATTATACTCGCCACGTGCACGCGAACACATCGATAAAATGTCATTGCATAAATTGCAAAATGTGCGCACATGTACTCATACCGTGCGGCGTGCGCACGTGCAAACGTGCACGCACACATTCACATACATTTTGAAATTACAAGAAGTATTAAAATGTTCAGAGGGTTCATGTGGTTATCCTATCACAGCACAGCAGTGAGAATGAGAGTTCCTGAAATCAAACCATTGCATTACAACTACAGTGCCTAGATGGAGGATAGTGATGCTACAATGCTGCAGACAGTGATACATTGATACATTGATACAGTGATCGCCATAGTCAGCTCACAGAATTGAGGTTTTGAAAGGACTCAAAAACAAAGAAATGCTATTGATCTTCACATGCCACACTTCAGAACCGTAATCATTGCCAACAATGTTCTCCTTTCTGGCAATGCCTGAGTCATATAGCAAGACTGAATCGCTTTTATGTAATTTATGATACTTTCCAACCACAAAAGAAAAAATCTCACAGGGAGGAAACACGCATTGACAAATGTATTCTTTGGCAAACAGATGGATGATGTAAGTGAGCAAGGTGCATACAGTACATCAAGGAAACAACTAAAACAAATCCTGTTGTTTGTTCTGTCACCATTCTCACAAAATGTGCCTTTCTCAAAGACCCAAACAACACTCCCTCACTCTACTCTACTGCCCATGTATATATTGCTTGCTGAATTGAACTTGTATACTTTAAAAGCTCAGAAGAAGGCTCTGTGCTGAAACGTGTTTAAGCATTTTTTTATATGAGCCAAATAAAAAGAACCAGATATTGGATTTTGGGTTTAACACTCCACAGGGAATCCTATTGTTAAAGCACAACCTACTTTTCTAAATCAACATTATTTTTCTCTCTCTCTCTCTCTCTCTCTCACACACACACACACACACACACACACACGTGCGTGCGTGCACGCGCACACACACTCACAGACTCTCTCTCTCTCGCTCTCTCACACACACATACACACACACACACACACACACACACACACACACACACACACACACACACACACAAATGTGTATGTGCACACACGCACGTACACACCATCTCCTTTGTGTATCCTTCATTCTGTTGCTGTCTGTCTTGTCTGCATCTGTCTCCCCTCTCTGTCAAATCCCAACTCATTATCCTGCAGGAGCTTCACTCCACTGGACGGCGTTGTCACAACGCACCAAGACGAGATCACTATGCCTGATGTGCAGTCGCTTCCTCGCACCTCCTGAGCTTGGATATGCAAAGCCCTGTTCTGTGTTTCCTTCTCAGGCTGACCCACTAGTGCACAGCGTGCTGCTCATCTCCATTACACAGCCATTGTTTTGAAATGCAGCCAAACTCTCCAGGAAAACACAGGCTACTTGAACATCCACCACCCATCTGTCAGCCTGCCAACTCTCCTGTGTAAAAAGGTTCACCTTCACATTAAATAACCATACTACCATCAGTACAATATGTTTACAGTATATGCACACAAGAAACAAAGACACTGTGAGTACACTGGTTAACCAGGAAAATGGGAAACACATTTACATACATTGTGTCTCTCTGGTTACTCTACCAGTAAGACTCCCTATACGGGAGATAAGCGACCGCCGGGTCGCATACACAAACTTTAGAAGGCAATGGTAGCCAATCAGGAGGGAATATGGACAAGTGGCTTTGAAAACACTTGGAAAAACACATGGACACAAAGTCATGTATTAGTGGTTAGAACCGCTCAAATAATATGACGAGCATATGAAATTACACTATTGTAATCACAAAAGTAGATCAAATCAATCTCTGTCTGACTCACATGAAGCACACGACTGACCAGCTCTACTTAAAACCATAATATAATAACCATAATATGCCATGTATCGGATCTTTAGCCAAACAGTTATGATTAGGCCTACTCTGCATTCTCCATGTTCACACCTCAAAAAGCTGGATTCATTCTTCAAATCGACCGGATCAAAGACGCAGTGGGCAGTGGCTAGCCTATGAGGTAACGAGCGATTCACACCCAGTAGGTGTTTATATTGGATGTGATTTCTCCATCGTGATGCTTTCCCATCAAAGCACTCACATAAACTTTGCTCTTAAAAAAAGGGGGGAAAAACAGTGTCTGTAGCAACTTTTAAGAGTAAGCAGGCTAGATTCACTCACTGCACTGGGAAGTGAACGATGCCAGGCAAAGGCAGAAGACAGGTGACCAGCAGTACACAAAACATTGTGACAGGCTCTGCAAATCAACTGTGGCAATAATACTTAATTTGCTCATGTTACTTGTCAAAAGCAACATTTTATTAAGACATGACAGTGCAAAATGGAATCTCAATCTCAATTGGAAAAAAATAGAAGCTGTATTCCAATGATGTACTTATTAGTCACAGGTTCTCGTTTACATTTTTCATTGGTTCAATATTTCCACAGTCACACAAACCATTTCCAATATTGCAAAAATTGCAAATCTACAAGCTCACAACGCATCGCACGAGGCGCGTTGTGAACTTGTACGACCACTATTTTTGCTACTTTTGGGGGCGACAATCTTGTATGGTGAATAGGGCAATAATTACGACAAAAAACACAAAGTTAAAATATTTATGTTGTCAGGTTTCTGCCTGACCGCAACAAAATAGTCCTCCAGACGGCGTTCAGAGCAGATGATATGGTAGGTGAAGAAAGCGAGGCTGAATTCAGCATGAGTGAGGAGGACCTTGTAGGGGCTGCTGGGTTAGGATGGAGGAGGATGTAAACGGTGGGGGGTTGGGATGGATGTGCAGCCTGAGGGACAAGGCAGGCACGTGCACACATAGACATCAAAGGGGGCTTGAGCCCATGCCCTTTTATCTGTCTGTAAAAACTGCCCTTTCCAGACCATAAATGCAATTTTTACTATGGTGAAAGAAATGCAAATGCCCTCTTTCCATGCCATACCTGAAGACAGCGTTCAATCTTATGTTGAAAGAATTGCCCTCTCTGTGTAGAAATCCATGCCATTACGCCACATCATCAGTACTGACTTGGTTATGCTTAGTTCAGTGTGGTTTCACACACCGAAAATAGCCGACCTCCAAGCTCACAACGCGTCGCAGCACGACGCGCTGTGAGCTTGGAGGTCTGCTATTTTCAGTGCTTCCACCAAAAGGCCCTTTTGGAAATTCACTTCTTCGCTCACTTCTCGCCTGTCTATTGGAGAAGTGATAACTACCTCCTTCTCTTGCCTCCTGAAAGGTGAGTTTTCAGGGACGTTTTGAAGGATGCCAGCAAGCTACATGTTCTAAGGGAGGTAGTCAAGGAATTCCACACCTGGGTCTGTGACGACAAAACCCTGCACAGGGCTGAATGCTGGCCCTGGCAGTGGCGTCGTCAGCACTGGAGAATGGAGGGGTAAATCTCAATATTTCTACAGTATGTGTCATATTTCGACTAAGTGTTAGGGTTAGGCATAGTTTTACTGAGGTTTGGGTTAGGTTAAGGCATAGTGGTTAACATTCACCAACTAATGGGACGTCGAACAAATGATACGTCGCAATATCGACACGCTCCCGAATGGAGTGGGTCTGTAGTGCGTCGATGTGGCTAGAATGGTGATCCTGGATCAGATCCTGGTGCAGAGGTGGGGTGTCGGGAACACTGATGGACATATCTGAGGCAAAGAGAGCAAGGGCACAATTTTCGTCCATGCCTTACCCCTTATCCCTAACTTCTTTGCCTTCTTTTTACTATTTTGAAAAACATTTTAAATAGTTCAAATAGCTGATCTACAAGCTCACAACGTGTCGATGTAGATCGGCTATTTGAAGTATTTATTTTATTTTTGTTTTTATTTATTTTTTATTAAAAATTGTAAAAAAGGCAAATAGGTTTAGGGATAAGGGGGAAGGTATGGAGAAAATATAGCTGCAAGACTCATGTCAGAGAAACCAGAGCAGGTATTCTTCTCCCACAGTGGATGCGAGAGCACAAAGAACTCTGGGTTGGATTAGGTTGTGTTTACTTTAAGTTGAACCCATGATTCCTGAGCAGGGAGATGTAAATCAATTTTAAGTACGCTGTTTTCAGTAATGTATACATAATTGATTAAATATTAAACTGTAGTAATATGAGGAGCTGGAGGCATTTAGACCTGTTAAACCTACGTTGTTGTACCTTTCAAAAAAGGCTCTTCATCTTTCAATCCGGGACAGCATCTGTGTCATTTGAGTTGTTGCTATATGTATAACCTATATAGCTAAATTTATTATTTTATAGTTTGAATAAAACATTTGAATCAGCCTCAGGTCTAAATGGGAATGTGTCTAAGACCGTTGTTTCGGTATTGGTACAGTTACTGTATACTATAAATGCTAGAAGCAGTCTCTCTCTCTCTCTCTCTCTCTCTCTCTCTCTCTCTCTCTCCCTCTCTCCCTCTCAGAATTTAAGGATATCAGAGTTTAGAATTTCTAAACATAAGGACAACTTTTCTAGGACAAACGAGGCGATTTTCGGCCCGTCAGAATATCGAGATTTAGCCTAAGAGGGCATAGTGTTGATAAACTGGTTTATCTGAACTTTCTCCTCATTCTTTGAAGAAAGCAGACTTGTGTTTGAAGTGAAAGTGGATTTACTGTGCTAGTGTTAATCTTTTCGCTGTGGACAAACTTGTTTTGAACGTGGACATACCACGCTTCACTTCTAACCCTAACCCAAGTTTTAAGTTGCAATATTTACACTCATTCAGACTTCATATTATTCACTTCTTTTATGCACACATTTGGTCTCACTCAAAAAGTGACTTTAATTGCCAGTCACAGTTAGTTTGCAACTTAATTAACCCAAAGCCTCCACTGTTTGTTTGGATTTTTATTCCTGATGTGGATCGAGAGCTCGATGTCTGCTTGAATCCATCAAGTTATAATTGCCCACTTCTGCACGCAGCCCACACTATCTCTTTTCTTTTACCCGAGCATTCTCTGTGTGATCGCGGTCTGCCTGTCTAGATACCTCTATTTTCGCATTAGGAAGAGGATTTGTAGTGATCCCCAAGGGGAAATCACCTCTCTCCAGTGGCTTGCCCAGAGTGAGTGCATGGGGGAGCAGTGTCTTGCTCAGGGACTCTTAACCAGGTGACATGAAGCCTGGAGGAGCCAAAGATCTAACGGAGACCTTCTGATTCCCAGAAGTCTGCTCTGCCTCCTGAGCTACTGCCTTATCTGAAGGTAGTGTAATTGATAATGTTTGGTAAAAAACAATCTCCCCATCAGATACCTGAAATATAGAATTTCAGGTGGGATGCCAATTTCAGCCAATCAGGTAAGAGTATCCACCAACTTCAATTTTATAGTGTTCCAGTTCCAATGTTGCCTGCTCACTGCTTTTTCACTTGTTTATCCTGTATCCTGTATGGCTTCTCTCTCCTGATTGATTCTAATTGACATCCCGACACAATGGGAGAAATGCAGTTATGGTTGCTGCCACATTCCACCAACAAGCATTTAAACTGAGCCAATACTAGTGGGTTAGGGTTAAGTGCTGTGCTGCCTTTAGCGACTGAATTTCCGATGGACAGAATTTCCCCCGCAAGATCAATAAAGGTCTCATATCTTATTCTACATCTTATCACTTATCTCAAGAAAATACATATACGTATCTGTATTTCTGTCTGGTTCTACAGCATAGTATCTGAAAAGCCCCAGAAAAGTAATTTGTCTTTGTGCAGGATGTGCAGACTTGTCAACAATGAATCACCTCAAACAGAGCACCAAGATCAGATGATGGCAAATTAGCTTGGGAGGAAATAACAAATGCAGTTCAGTCAGATGACTCACGAATACTGATTGAAAAACATTTTATTTATGTTATGTAAAAACAAGTGACAGCAAGCAAGAGGAACAACAGTGAATGACGTCGACCGCCAAATTGGTCAGCTGCTTGACACGGCACAGATGTGACACCTTATGTAGGCTATACGAACCCACATAAAGAAGCAAAGTCCTGACTTCACTCGTTCATACCCTGCAGCTGGTTCCCGAAAGCAACTATTAAATAATAACCAATAATAACCATCATATCAGTAGAGCAGAATCACAGGTTATTGGTGAGAAACCAACCAGGGCCAGTATGCAAATGTAGGTACCACCATTGCGCTACTCTGATTGGTTCTAGGTCTAATCAATAGATTCTGTTTTAATCTTTTTGTAACCACCCCATGGGGAAAAAAAATAAATCAAACGGTTTTCTTGAAAATCAAACAAGCTATGGCATGGTTTGGAAAATGGCCAAGGATTCTGTGAGTTCCTGCCAATGGGCTAACCCATCGGTATGGGCCTTTAATCATGCATGCCTCCTCAAAAAAGAAGGGCTCTGTAGCGGATTCAGAGAATAGACTCCCCCATTGGATGATGTGTATTGGTAAATGAGCAGGCCAGGGGCGCTGTGGGATGCAATCCCAGCGAGCCCTGGCTTCCCTGACAGCTGTTATTGACTATTGGCTTTCCAGTCATTATAAGAGCGGGTTGTTTCTCCAACACCACTGCTAAACCCTGTGTTTTCTGCAAGGGAGACATAAAGCAATGGCTTATTTTCCGACCTGACTCAGCCGGGCCTACATAACCCAGTGATCTGTATGAGTAGCCTGCCTTATCTTAAATTCAGCACCGCAGGGCATTTAACCTGGTGTGAAACCTATTAGACACCGTGAGAACACACAGGTATTAAACAAGAGAGGATAGAGGTGGGATTTCTAGAATTGATTTGAGAATGTTATTCTTCTGTCCACCTAGTGAAATAAAAAATCTGTTATTCACACTTTTAGAGCTTATCCATATGGGCATTCCTAACACTAGATGCCAAAGAAAATGAAAATAAACCATCTTTGTGTTTCCATCCACTGATGAAATGCTATTCTCGGGAGACCTGCTGTAAATGACTTCCCGCGGGCCTGCACACTGTGGCAATGGCTTGAATACCTGGCTTGTTTTTTTTCTTTTTTCGATTAAGCCCCAAAATCCTCCTCCTCTAAGCGATTTATTAGAATTTTCAGTTGTTTCCATTCAAGATTTATGCGCATAAGCCAAAATGCACGTTAAAAAAAGGCTTTATGTAAACGCAGCTACAGACAGGGTTCTTGAATATAGATGAACCTTTTGATTACATTCACCTTGATTCCAATTGCTGAGCATTCCTCCAACAACACGGTCTCACTCCTACTGCCCAAACCCGACCATACCCGAACCGACCCGACATTTAGGATAGGGTAGGGCCTAAAATGTATGCTAATTAGTCGGGCCGAGTAGGGCTCGGGCTCAATGAAAAAAGAAAATATATTTTTTTTATAATTGTATTACTATTACTCTGTGATAGATTTCTCAAATTCTTTCCAAACCCGACCATACCCGAACCCGATCCGATATTTAGGGTAGGTTAGGGCCTAAAATGTATGCCAACTAGTTGGGCCGGGTAGGGCCTCGGGCCGGCCCAGTTAGGGCCGGGCCTTCATTTTCAGGCCCGTTGAGAACTCTACTCCAAACACAGCTGTTTTTAATTATAGAGCTACTCCGTTTTAAATGTCATTCAGGATGTCAAGACTGTGTATTAGTCATTGTAAGCTTATTGTAAGTCACTCTGGATTAAGAGCGTCTGCTAAATGCCTAAACTGTAAACTTAATCAGCACACTAAAATATGTATCTTAAAACATTATTGGTTAGAATAATAAGTAATACTTCAAAATAAAATGCCCCAAAAAAGCTTCTTTCTTTCACAAATCATGCCTGGTGACATCCTGTGACAAAGATTGTATGTTATGCCAGACCAGGCTGACAAAATTAATTTCACTTTGCATTACCCTTTCCCCTTATGTAACTATTAAATAATAACCAATAATAACCATCATATCAGTAGAGCAGAATCACAGGTTATTGGTGAGAAACAATATCCTCAGTGAGCACAGACTCCCAGGGAGATTTTCCCTCTCCCGTTTTCACATTATTGGGCGCAATATGCGTGAGATGTGATTATCAAGATATTACAAAGTACCAGTTATTAGACATTTTCTACTCTGGGACCATCAGGAAACCCAATCAAATGTCATAGGAAAACCTGTTTCCACTTTATTCTTCCAACTTAACTACATTTTTCTCTGGAACAATAGCCTCATTTTCTAATCTCCCTTCATCATAATATAGTCATGAGCCATTTTCACACCTCTCTTTAATTCATATCATAAGGACATTTATCACATCTACACTTATATATTAAAATCAACCGCATATGTGATCTAAGCTCTAAGGAATCCAGGGGATCTGTTTTCTTCCTATCACCAAAATAAAAGTCTGGGTTTCCGAGGCTATATTGTATATGACCTTACAGTTCAAGAGTTATACTGTATGTAAAAAAAAAAAAAGCAGCCTTTTAAAAAAAGCCCCATAACCAAACCTAACCCTAACCTCTGTGGGGTGAGTAGCGATACCTGCCGACGCTCCGTTGTCGAAATGATGTGCGTTCGAAAAAGTGAGATTTCCCCACCTTTCTCCCCACCCTCCAATGGCTCCAAGCAGCCAGGTAACAATAATCCTTCAAAGAATGAGGTCGGAGGGCCTGACCATCAGGACAATCTGCAATGAGGGAAGCAGAGGCAGGCCAACATAGTTATATTTTCATATTTCATATTTTTAAGACATTCACCGCCAACAGCTTTTTCAGTGATTCGATGAAAGCACGCTCTTCCGCAACCGTGAGTGATCCCAGGACAACAAATCACAGAATACAACTGGAAATGACGTCATCCAAAAATAATTCGCTCCGCCCCGCTCCATGTTATCAGACCCCTAGTGTGAACACTACCTGGGTAGAACCCACCCTCTGGAGTGGTGTGCAGTGTGCACCACTCAAAAACACTGAAAACTGTGTCTGAGGCAGATGAATCCATTAATACCTGGCAGTTGATGTGTGAACGCGAAGACCTAGGGCGGTCCCAGGTTGGGATGAGAGAATGAATCTTACCCTTGCCTGATGTTTCAAACACTTCTGATTTGAATATTCTAGTGCCTGGAGCAAAACAACCAAAATGTAAGAACTGACACTGACAACTTTTATCCAACTAAAGCTATTTCCCCTCCTGCCATTTCTCCCATCAAAATGACAAGCTTTGCACATTCAACTGCCTGAAAGTTAAAACTCAGATGAAAGACTCCCATCAGAAACGCAGTTTGTTGCTAATTCTGGTGTTTTATACAGAAAACATGTTGTCACTGTTAGGGTTGGGTTAGGGTTAGGGTCACTAACCCTAACCATAACCCTAACCCAAGTTTCTAATTTGCAAGTTTTTTCGTAAAGCAAAGCCCTGCTTCATCATACAAGACTGTTGCACAAAACTAGTGGTGCGAGGCGTTGTGTGCTTGTAGATCTATTTTCACAATTTTAAATTGTTTTTAAAATAACAAAAAAGGGAAGGTTTTGGACATACAGGGTTTCCACCGACGACGACGACGATTTGCTGGCTGACAGATGTCTCCAGACAATTCATTTTTTGCCGTCAGACACGGCTGGCGTTTACCAGTGGGAGGACAGAGAGATACAATACTACACAGATGCCTGTCTTGACTTTTAATGAGCCCCTAGAAGAGTATCCATTCTCTTAATGTATAATAGTGACTGACAGTAATTAGTTATCACAAATGGAAAGAAAATATATTTTGAATTAATTAGTTTTACTTATTTACTACACATTTGTTATGCTTGTGTGAGCATTTATCACTACTTGCGCTACTGTAAACTGGACATTTTATGATGTTTTAGAAAACAATATTGTATTTTAAAGGTCCTTAAACACGCTCTAAACATTTTTTAGTTGGAAGCAATCATAAAAAGTCTTTGTCCTGGTCCCTAAAGCGTGTATTAAAATGTTAAAACTGAGAACTCTACTCCAGGGAGCCATGGCAGGGTTTTTTCTCTCTGTGTTCTGTGGCCTTTTGAGTAGCAAAGATAATATACCTAGTCACCAGAGATGGCGTAGTTCATGTCAATCATCGCCTCTGTGTAATTGAGGTCAGGAAAAACATGAAGTGAATAAAAAGTGAACTAGAAGCAGTGCTCTTCCGAGCACAGGTCTCCACCAGGCCACACAAATCGGCCTGTTATAGCGCCACCATGAGGCTGAAAAATGTGGGGCAGAGGTTCTGAATTAGCATCCAGGGAGTGTGTGTGCTCAGTTTGGCAGCGATCGGGCCAACTGCGCCGGAGATTAGCTGGTAACAACCAGGCCACACAAATCGGCATGTTATAGCGCCACCATGAGGCTGATTTGAAAAATGTGGGGCAGAGGTTCTAGATTGGCATCCAGGGAGTGTGTGTGCTCAGTTTGGCAGCGATCGGGCCAACGGTGACTGAGATTAGCAAACTGCGAGGACGCACGGACGCACGCACGGACGCACGGACGGACGGACGGACGGACGGACGGAGGGGAAAACATACTCTCCCTCAGCCTTCGGCTGGTGGAGACAATGAAGCAGCGCCCTTTGTAAAAGGCAGGAATCAGCACCATGGAGAGCGCCAGTCCCTGGGCAGAGTGACCGAAGGGAGGTAATATGTCCCTATGGGGCTGTTAAGTGTGACATCATTTTGTAGGCAGAGGAGAACTTTTGCCCCCCAAAAAAGCGAATCCTTTTACTATTTTTACTATTTACTAATTTTTCTTCTCTTTGTTGTTGAAAGGAAAGTGGTAGAATTATACTTTAGTCGTTATTTTTGTCTCGGATCTGTTGAAATAGCAAGGGACAGATATTGACAATAAATCTGCTTGGAGGTCTGACTACAAAATGATGTCACGGCTTAAAAGCCCCATACTTAATCAGTTAATCACCTGGAGCGGCTGCAGGAAAATCCGACAATCATAATGTTTGGTATTGTATTTAAGAGCTGACTGGCCTCACTGTTTACCTGGCTCTCCTCCTGTGCAGACCTCTCCTGATCTGGCGGTAAGTGAATGACTCCACTTGTTGTCGCCCCTGCCTTATTGTTCCGTATGTTTCATCATGGCTCTAATAGCAATGTTTCTTTCTGTTTTAGGCAACAATGTATGGGCGCATGAACTAGGACACAAAAAATGCGGGGAGTTCCCCGGAGCTGGTGATGTTTAAGAATTTACGTTTGATTGACGTTGAAAATAAAACAACCCATTGTTCGTCTTAAACCTTGCTATAGTGACTCTGTTTGTTGACTTGAGTTCAGACTTCACAATACACAGATAAAAACAACAAAAAAGAAGAAAATCCCAAGAGTATTTGCTAGATTTAATGTAGTGCAAGTAGACGGGCGGACAGGAAGAAATTATTCTCATCAAAGAGACCCCAGAAATGTGATCAAAAATGTCATCTTGTTTTGGTAGAAGGCACATCACAGAATCCCAAAATGCTGCTTAGTGCTGTACTACAGAATTAAATTGTGACATTCAAGTCTGCACTGAAGTGGCACACTTTTACAACAACAAACAACGTTGAGACAGGAATCTTAATGTATATTAAAAGAAGAATCCAAATGTACAGTAAAACACAATCTGCTAAGTAACAACTGAAAACTGTATGGTAGTTCTATTCATGTCTAATACTTTCTCCATTGCATCCTCAACATTCAGAGCGTCACTTGGCTTGAAAGGGCGGAGTAGAGAAATAACGACTACTGTATACTTTAAGCTGGGTGATGAGTGAGTCTGGTTCTAAAGTGTTAAAGCTCAGTCAGGCCAGAAACATCAGCCATTTAAAATAAAACACCAGTCTGCACTCCTTCCATTCCCTTTCAAATTAATGTCCAAAAGGGAGGAAAATATTCACCAATCCAATGTATTTTCTATCAGACAGATTTAGAGGCTCAGAACGAGAGAGGGCGAGATCATTTAGCGACCTACAACCGGGTCGCGACGTGGTCGGTAGTTTTCAGCGACCGGGTCGCTAAATCGACCGACTGGGACGGTAAAACCACCGACCGGGACGCTAGAACCACCAACCGGGACGCTAAAACCACCGACCGGGACGCTAAAACCACCGACCGGGTCGCTAAATCGACCGACCGGGACGCTAAAACCACCGACCGGGACGCTAAAACCACTGACCGGGTCGCTAATTCCACCGACCGGGACGCTAATTCCACCGACCGGGAAGCTAATCCAGCGACCGGGTAGGTAAATCCACCGACCACCGGGCTACTAACCCTAACCCTAACCCTAACCCTAACCCTAAACCTAACCTCAGTAACCTTACCTCAGTTAGGCTAACCTGCCACGCAACCTCCCGACCGGGTCGCTAAATCACCGACCGGGTCGCTAAATCACCGACCGCGTCGCTAAATCACCGACCGCGCCGCTAAAGCGAGCGACCGGGTCGCTAAATCGACCGACTGGGGCGCAAAATCTTCCGACCGGGTCACTAGATGTACCAACCGGGTCGCTAAATCTACCGACCTAAAACTGCAGGCAGGTCGGTAGATTTAGCGACCGGGTCGGTCGATTTAGCGGCGCGGTCGGTGATTTAGCGACCCGGTCGCTCGATTTAGCGACCCGGTCGCTCGATTTAGCGACCCGGTCGCTGAAAACTACCGACCACGTCGCGACCCGGTTGTAGGTCGCTAAATGATCTCGCTCCTACTGCTCAGAACAGGGGATGCTTTAATCAGATCCACTTAGCAAAGTGAGAAAACTCAGACTCAAAAACAGGCGCTGCCTATACATCTGTGCTAGTGTGTGCTTTAGCCAACGCTCTCTACTCTGTACAAGCAGAAGACTTAATAGAGTAAACAAATTCTGTTATGGCTTCTTTTAGTGAAATGCAAATTGTCTTGAATCCTAAGTGGGGGAACATTAGCCAAATACACCGCCTTGACAGCATCTCACTACTGCGGTCAGACTTCCAAATGATGCTGACAGGTTTGTGTGCTGAGAAGCAAACCACAGGTCTCCTGTATTTAGCTTGTGAAGCAGACTTTGAAGACACCATCCCTTTGTGGGAGGTTAGATGTATCAGCAACCTTTTCTGTTCATTAGTTGATACTGGAATGCTCATTGGTTACCAGTGCAAACACAAATTAAGGTGAAGTGGTGTCAGCATTGCTATGAAGCATCATTCTGTTCTCAGTGGAAAATGTATTTGTATTTCTATCATGAAAAACAATGCAATATCAATTTGATACTTCTTTTCGGTCATGTCACATACATGACCTTGTGCACTCAACTCATGAGTAGGGCTGTCACAATTATTACATAATCGTCTAATCGTGATTATTTGACATTATCGCAATTATTTTGTCATAATCGTCATAATCTTGAATGTTGAAAAATGTCCGAAATAGTGGAAATAGCAGATCTACAAGCTCACAACGCGTCGCATCACGATGCGTTGTGAGCTTGTAGATCGGCTATTTCCACTATCAAAGTTATTTTTTAAGTAGTAAGTTGTCAAATATGTCAGTAATTTCTTTGTATATTTAGGTTATGTGTCATATCTACCATGTACAACTTCAAAGCCTAAAAGCCAAACAGAAATGTAATTATCAACGACAAAAACACAATTAAATCGTTAATCGCCAATTATTTGAGTGACAATTAATCTTCATGTAAAATGTCATATCGTGACAGCACTACTCATGAGTTGGCATCATCTTCTGTTTTACCCAATGTTGTCAAGAGAGAGAGAGGAAAACCATGCAGGAAGAAGATGAGTGTCAGTATAAAGACAATGAGGAAGACAACCCAAAATACAGCATGAGGAAAAGAATGATGATGATGAATGTGAAACCTAGTTTATAGTTTGTCACATGGGCGTGTTGCTCCTCGTATTTTTGAAAGATTCGATTGGCATTTTATGCTTTATTTCAGGTAGGTGGAGAGAGAGTGACAAGCAAGATGATAGGGGTTGGATTCGATTCGAACCTACGTCCTCACACTCACAAGGAGCATAATAAGATCTGCCTGAGCCACTGCAGGCACCGAAAAAGTTTTTATTTATTTTTTTATTTTTTGGTTTGCACCACAAAAATAACAGATTTTTGATTAGCCCTGAGAAGGGTCTCGATGACATATGGCTTGAGTGTGTGCCGTGAAAACTATGGGGAAGAGTAGTAGCAAGACGAAGAAAACTACAAACAGAGGAGTTGAATTTGGTCGATGGGAGACAGTACCGGTCTAGGGCTAATCTGGGGCTGTGTACGGTAGAGGTAGAAACTACTCAAGTAAAAGTACTCAAGTGTAGTTTTTTTGAGGATCTGTACTTTAAAGTAATTGTTAAATGTATTTTTCTCTTCCTGGTTAATGACATGATTGACATTGTATTGGGACAGCTTAGGTAATGGGTAACGTATCACATGTAATTAATGTAAAAAAGGGGGGGGGGGGGATACTAGTTTTAAAAAGCCTTACTTTTACTCTTACTTTGTGTAATTTCCTGGACTAGTACTTTTACTTGTACTTTGAGTACATTATTACTTTGAGTAGGATTTTTCAGTAGTCTTTGCACCTCTAGTGTACAATATTACCATCACATCGCAGGCTTGCTCTGGAGAAGTCCTGTCACATTCCCAGATATTGGACTGGAGCAGCTCTGGTGCAGCTCTCTCTCTCTCTCTCTCTCTCTCTCTCTCTCTCTCTCTCTCTCTCTCTCTCTCTCTCTCTCTCTCTCTCTCTCTCTCTCTCTCTCTCTCTCACACACACACACACACACACACACACACACACACACACACACACACACACACACACACACACACACACACACGACACACACACACACGACACACACACACACGACACACAAACACACACACACACACACACACACACACACACACACACACACACACACACACACACACACACACACACACACACACACACACACACTTTACTGTACTTCCGAGAATAAATAAAGGTGATGATGATGACGATGTCTATTATGGTCTGTCACTGATCTGCTAAACATCTCTTCTAATGATGCCTGACCAACAACCGGGAATTAAAGCAGCTAAATAGGCTCAAATATAAATAAATCTTACACATCCGTTGCAATCAGTCATCTCCTGTCTATGAAAGACAGACACTAATAGATGTACAGTTAATGGCGCTAGCTAGCCTTGATGTTTCTGTGTAGGAGTCACCACTGCCCACTCCTGCTACTGAGATCCTGGAAACACACTGTCATGTACATGACATGTACAACATGACCATACTGTCTAATCAATAGTCAGCAACCTTGCAATCTGGGAACCCATCGTCAAAGAAAAGGGAAAAACAGCACTCTCTCTGTTTTGTTCATCCGTCTTCAGAGATTAGCAACCTTGTAACCCACCCCAGTAGACCCTGCTTTCTCTGTGATGGTGCATGCTATGTGTAGAGAGTGGAAGACAACCAATTATGTCACGTCTAAGTCGGACAAGGGAAATTCAGGGCAAAGCTAGTTCATTTGAGTTAATTTCAACAGTAAGTGTAGCTTTACACAAAATATTAAAAGCGTAACACACTGCATCCGCAAAAGTTGAAACATATTCAACTCCATTTTAACCAAAGCGCCAACAGAGCGACATGACTCCAGTCAAGTGGTCTTGCCCTGTCTTTGCTTTCTCCTATCTGAATAAAGCATGTTATTGTTTCAGGGTGCAGAGTGTCGACCACTGTGCCTGGCTGCCTGCGGATTTCTGACAATACTACATACAAGACAATAAAGCACACTATAATAAAGGACGTAGACCTATTGATTGGGGCCACAGAGATCAAGGTGGCTTCACTCAATGCTATGCAGTAGAAAGAGGGGGGTTGGTATTTGGTACGTCCCCACACTCCTGAGCTAGGTTGGGTTTTGAAGCCAACTAACTGAACATCAGGCTGGCTCTACATTATCGTTCAGCTAGAGCAGAGGTTTTCAAGCAGTCGTCCAGGGACCACAAGTGGTCCTTGAGGGGGTTCCAGGTGGTCCCCTTATACTGTAGATCTTTAACTCTTGAGAGTTAAAGCCTTTTATATTTTAAGTTTTGGGCCTGAGAAGCTAAATCTCATCAAATGGTGGTCTGTGGCTCAAATGCCCAATAGATAATGGGCCTTGATATGAAAAAGGTTGAAAACCATTGAGATAGAGACCTGGCTACACCAGATATAAAACCTGCTCTCCAACCTCCCTGATAACTGCACTGCCAGTGCTCTCTGCTCCTCTGAACCTCACACACTCACACAGATAAATCAACCATCAACACTCCTGCCCGGACAGCTGAGGACTCTTGAAAATAATCTCTCTTCCCTGGATACTAGTAGAGGTGTGAGATAGCATGTCCTGAACTTACCACCACTTGCCTTAAACCTAATTTATACTCCCTTATATGAACGTGTCGCTCACCAGAAAGAAAAATAAATCTGCAATTTATAAGTATTAAATATAAATGAGTCTTTGGAGTAGAATGAGATACTGTAGATTCCCAAAAGTTTAACAACTCCCCTGTCATGTCCAAAATTGTTGACGGACGGACAGACGGCTTATTCATTCTTCGTTTTATTTATTTTTTGCTGCAAATGTCTTTCATAGATCACAATCGAGAGGGGTGAATAATTATTTTTGTCGCCTTTTTTTGTTTTGCCGAATCAATCAGTACTGTGTAGAATACTCAGTAACTGTTATGGAACGATATTTCAAATGCTTCTCTCCAGTATGTGGACAAATTGTTATGGCTAGACCGTCTTCGCCACGAGCGGATTAAGCCTTCGTGGTGCCCTGTGTTACGACCCATTTCGGTGGAGCCCACACCCCTCATTTATCCCAACTCCAATCGTTGGACGAAACTGCTTCCCTAAAGGTCTTCCAATTTGGGTTTTGTGCATTTCATGGCACTCTTAAAGGTCATCAATGACTTATTTCTGACCCTCGACTCAGGTGACTTCGCCATCCTAGAGCTGGACTTCAGTGCTGCATTCGATACCGTCAACCATACCATCCTCAGGGGTTGATTCTACTTTCTCACTATACATGCTCCTGTTAGGGTCCATCACTAGAAAACATGGCATCTCCATCCATCTCTATGCCGACGACAACTGTATCTCCCTCTAAAACCAGATAGAACCACTCACTGAAGCCCCTCCTAGAATGCCTCTGAAATATAAAGCTCAACGACCTCAACATTGCCACTCAAACAAACCCCACTTAAAAGAACTGGGTGTGATACTGGACTGATTAAATTCAACAAACGTAAATGCCATCGTAAATGGAGCCTTTTTTCAACTCAGGCAGATCGGCAAATCAAACCCTCTTTCTCAATGCAACGATCTGGAGGAAGTCGCCCATGCACTCATCTCATCAAAATTAGACTACTGCAACTCTCTGTATTCAGGAGTTGCTGCTCATCCCTCTCCAGACTACAGCTTGTCAAAAATGAAGCTGCCAGACTCCTGATTGGCACCCGAAAATGGGATCACATCACACCTGTTCTGGCCTTCCCTTTATTGCCTGCCAATCAAATTTAGAATACATTTTTAAATTCTTTTTAGAGCCCTACATGGCCTGGCACCACCCTACATACATTATCTGAGATATTCCAGCCTCCCAACTCCATCAGATCAGCTGACCAGATGCTCTTAAAAGTCCTGCTCACACAACACAGTATACAATATGTGGAACAACTTGCCACTAGCTGTTAGGACTGCATCCTCTCTGGCTATTTTTCTTGTCTCTTTTCGCTCTCTGAAAATAGCAGATCTACAAGCTCTCAATGCGACACTTTGTGACGCACTGAGAGCTTGTAGATCTGCTATTTTAGGTGAAGGTTTTTATCCCCCGAACATGGATGCCGGGGTTTAAGTGGTTAAAGAGTATTTTACAGCCCTGCTAATTTCAATGTTTTTATGATACATTCAAGACAGATTAACTAAACATTCATACATGAAGCTTTCAGCGCTAATTCAATAAAAAAGATCTAAGCCGCATTTAGCCCCATTACTCTCCGCCTTTACTCTCAGCTCAAAGTGTGTGCCCTTCTAGCCAATCTAGTCAGCCAATATGGCAATTGGACTCTGCCTTTAAATATCACCATTACCTCTGAACCTTGTCTTTTCAGCAATCAACAAGCATCCCACCTCCATCCCCAACTCCACCTCGTCTCAATCGTTTAGAGTGAAGGGGGTTCATCTGCAAAGCCACCACGGCACCACCAGTGTCTAGACTCCATTGGGATTTTCCCTATTAAAAGCTAATCTTTTTTTTTTTTTTGGGCTTTTTGCCTTTATTGGATAGGACAGTAGACTGACAGGAAATGGGGGGAGAGACAGGGAGTGACATGCGGCAAAGGTCGCCCGGAACGGGAATCGAACCTGGCGACGCCGACAGGCATTGATGCCGAAATGGCAATGCCTATTATGGTATGCGCCTGGTCCACTAGCCCACCAGGCGCCCCTATTAAAAGCTAATCTTATGTTTACAGTTAAAAGATAATCTTATACATTTATTGTATAAGATTTCGAAATGCTTTATGGAGCTTTATGGAAACAAAGCTGTGTTTGCTAATATGTGCTTTTATAATTAAACATTTGCTTGCTCAAATCGGTGTGATCTTTTCTTTATTGAATTGAAATACTGGATTTCCCTTTTGTCTTGAAATGTGGCTTTGCACTGACCTGTCACCTAACCGCTGTTCATCCCCGTGAGAAAACTATTTTAGGATTTGCATAGGACCTCTAGAGATAAAGGGTGTCCACGTTTCCAATTCACAGCTCAGAATGATGTGGGGGAAAAGTTAATGGAAAGAAAGGCCAAACACCTCCACAGTGACTCCACGGTGCGAAGGCGTGTATCTATAATGTGTGTGTGTGTGTGTGTGTGTGCGTGCGTGCGTGCGTGCGTGCGTGCGTGCGTGTGTGTGTGTATGCGTGAGAGAGAGAGAGAGAGAGAGAGAGAGTGTCAGTGGTTATCTGCTAACATGAAGTATCGAGTGGGCATATGGGACAAGTGATACAGGTGGGATGATGCTTTTTCAGTGCATCAGTACATGTAGCACAGGCTGGAGTGTCAGGTATTCACACGCTGCGTGAAGTAGCCAACACCATTGTGAAGGAGGTGTCAGTGAAATAGACAAGCTAGCCATGTGTCATTAGAAATACAGCAGCTTTTGGCCCCTCTCCACAGGACGGTCTGGTTCACAACATTAGAAGCAAAAGGTTATCGTTGCCCATTTTAGTCAGGGCTGCCAGTGCTGCCCGGGGAGAACAATGGACCATGATATTAAAACAGCACGCCAACTTGCTCAAAGGTGACTGCTAATATCCGAGAGGCTGAGTAGCACTGAAAGCTGTGGTCAAACCTAAGACTTAAAGACCCAGTGAAATGAAAAATAAGTTTTTCACACTTTTAGAGCTTATCCGTGGTAATCATATGGGCATTCCTAACACTAGATGCCAAATAAATAGAAAAGAAACCATTTTTGTGTATTCTTATATCAAAGGTCCCTAAATAGGCCATTCGTAATTACTTCCTGTGAACAGAAATTCAAAAAGTGATGACATAGACAGGTCCGCTTGAATATAAATGAACCTTTGATTACATTCACCTGTTTGTTTCCCATTGCTGGCTCCCATTACTCCCATTACTCAGATTTTAAATCCCATCGCCTGAAGGGCTGGTCCCCTCGGAAACACACAGGCTTCCAAAGTACTGTTTGGAATATTGTGTTCCTTCCACATGATACGTCCTACTGGGGAAACTCCCCCCTGTCAGGTGATAAGAAGCGGCCTGCTCACTCCTCATGCATTGAATGAAACATAAGCTCAGTTCAGGGCTCTCCCCTAGTAGCGCCCAGGATATCCAAACTCTAATTCGGGGTAATGCTTTTCAGAAGATGCGAGTGATGTCATTTTGTAGTTGAACCGGACCTTTCCGACGAAAAGGTCGGAAAGGTACTGTACTTTGAGATTTGTTTCAAATGTAAAGTGTAATATAAATAATGTATTATTATTAATAATAATTGTCTTGTGGCTAAATAAAAGAAAATCACAGGCATTTATATGGAGTTGGAACTCACTCAAGTCAAGTTCCTCACTATTTTCAACAAAGTGTTTCTGTATGGGGGAGTGTGGTGGCATTGCCATTCTGAAACCAAAAAAATGGCCTCCCGCAAACTAAACATTTCTAGAATGTCATTGTAGCGAGGGTACTGATTAGAAACACTAAATGCTCTTTGGACTATGAACAGTAACCCAGAACCTTCCATATCTGAAACTTTCTAGAACCAGTGAAGTTCTGTGATGTTTTTTTTTGTTGGTTTCCAGTATAACCAGAACCACCACTGAAGGGGGGAGATACATCAATTAAAAATGAAACTAATAAAAACGCAAAAAAAAAAAGAACTTCCAAGAACTCAGGATTAGTACCACCTCCGGAGCAGGGCCCAAATTAGGTTCTGAGAATCTCATTCACCGTAATTATTGGAAACAAATCCTGTGAAATATGTTAGAAAGAGCGGCACGTTCACTGTTCTTGTAGTCGAAAAGAGCCATACATTAATTAGAAAGGGTATCCATATCCACTGATCATATAGTGTATTTTATGCTTTCCTGAGTTATCCTAACATGGCACCCAGCTGTGCTATCCAAGTGCAAGTCAGGAGCTGAGGGAAGGGATCTAGGGCACAAAATCAATTTTCCTCTTTCACCTCCCCAGGACTGGCTGTTCCCCTCAACCAAATAACATTTAATCCTGCATGACCACCTCAATTAAAGAAAACTCTCAAACTAAATTATATTCTGAATTCTCCCTGTCCCTTTTCAAAAGGAGATTAGACATGGCAATACCTTTTTTGTGCCAATAACAGAAAGGCATTAGAATAGAGGAGAGAAAGATACACTATAGTTCTATTCTTCCTTAACTCAATGTGCGGTGACTATTGACTACTCATCAGTGTCAGACAGGCAAATAGAGACAGACTGCATCTATAGCTATAAAACATCAAAATGGAATAATCAGTATCTTTTTAGAAAATTAAAATGTGGCTGCAATGCATTCATTAGAAGGATGATGATACTGTTACTGTCAATAAATCACAATAACTTGAGTCAGAAGGAAACGTTTGCTTCACCACTCACTCACTGCAAGAACCAAAACAGACAAACACTCACAACTAGTGTCAGAATTAAACAGCCAGGGGCAAAGTGGGAAGAGGAAAAAGAAAAAGGAAAACAAAACAAATATCCAATTAAAATCCTTTAAATGTTATGCTCTGTTGGATGTTAAAGTGCAAGTTCACCCTCGGGAATGACAGCTGAAATGGAAAGCAGAGTAACTAGGCAAGGTTGTAAACTAAAATGCGACGAGGCACATACATAGATTCTAGAGAGGACTGTGTGACCCCTGACCCGTCTCTGACAAAGCCACAAGGCTGCACAGGGGTGTCGCACCAAATTCTGGGCCCTGGGTACAAGGATTCACTGCGGGCCCCCCATGAATGTTCTTCATAGGGGGAACTGGGAACGCATTATTTTGTGCTTTAACTATTGAAAAATAGCAAATATATAAGCTCACAGCATGACACCGAGTGCCACGCAGCAAGCTTGTAGATCTGTTTTTTTTGAAAAATCTTGAAAATTCGTTGAATATTTCAAATCCTTCTAAGGTTTTTCGAAAAGCCTATGTTTCTATGTCATTGATGCTCAAACCTTCTCATGTGAAGCAAAATTTGAATAACAAATATTCGCTTAAAAATACATATATTCAAAGATTTGCACACATTTTCACGACTTTTCAAAATAGCCGCGCTGTGAGCTTGTATATCTGCTATTTTTCAATAGCTAAAGTATAAAATAATTAAGGTCCCTCCCCTCCTCTTGGGCCCTAGTAACTCAGTCCCACAATCCCCCCCCCCCCCCCCCTGAGGCTGCCCACCCATGAGAGGTGACGAGGGGTGGAAGATGATGGCTCTTGGATCTATTACGCTGTCACACAGCTCATCAATGGAGAGAGAAGTGGCTGGAGCAAGGACAGAAAGAAGAGGATGGCAGCGGAAGGTGTTGACATGCAGTGTAAAGGGTGAGAGAAAAGCTCATTGTGGAGGCCTGCCCTCCACATGAGCTTTTCACACTGTACATTAATGTAGAGTGTGATTATCCCGGAGTTACAGTGCAATCCTTTGTACTACAATGTACAGAAATATGGCAGAATATTGTATAGAGCGACTTACAAGTGTGAGATAAGAGTAAATTACGAACCCTAGTCAACAAATTACAGGGTAAATACTAGGACGCCTACTAAGACGCCTCAGGGCGACAAGCGACGCGCCATGTCTTGGCCGTCTGGCCAGTGATGTATATCGGACCAGTTCCCCATATATGGATATGAAGTCATGTTAGATATGGGCTTAAAATTGATGACATCAGGGATCTCCATATATGGGCATAGAGGGGTTCCCATGACGTCACAACATACAATCCCTTTTATGCCCATACATGGAGATCGCTGTCTGAACCAGCCACACCACTGTGATGTCACCTGTTTATGCCCATATATTGAGATCCCTGCTCTGATTATCTGACATCACTGTGATGTCACAGTGACATGTCAGGGGAACCACAGTGTCAGGCGTTACACGTATACATACGGACAAGCTGTGCCGGTTCTGACAGTGAACTGCGACCTACGGTCGCAACTAAATAGTCATATAGGCCTACTGTAAGAAAAAGGGGAAAAAAGTAGGATAGGAGTTTACACCTTTTGATACAATTTTCTCAATTTTCTCCACAAAATAATTATCTATGTTGAACTTATATAGTTCATACTGTATATGGTGTCTGTTTTTATTTTATTTTTACTTTTCTATTTTTTGCTCTTGGGAATATTTGCTTGAACCAACCAACATTGCCACTAAGAGCCCTGCGCTATCTTCTAGGAATCTAGGATGCTAGAGGGTGCTAGAAGAAAGCAAGGTCATGGGATCACTCAAGTGATTAGGGTTCAACCTCCGGGTAGCATGAATGCACTCAGGACGTTTCTTGGCAATTTCCCCTTTCAAGTTTGAGATATCTTGTGTGCAAATCATTTAGTTTGGTACTCTACTACTACTGTAGGGCAAGATGCATAACAAATTCCATGTAGTGCAAAAAAATAATCTTTGGATGAGCAATCATAAGCAGGAATCTAAAAGGAATCGATCTAGGAAAATGCAGTTAAAAGGCCTCAATAAGTGTCACGATAACTGTATACCGAGTCACAGCAAAACATCAATGTTTACAGGCAGAGGTGTGGCCAGGTTTATGTTCAGCATGAATCATTCTGTTCATTGTTGTGCCAATGCATTGACCACTCTGGCATAGTGAGGAATGACTCACACCTACTGTTTGAACTGCCCAGCCTCACAGCCTCTGGTAAATGTTGGTATTAGCATTTTGGCATTTCCAGTGTATACATGTGTCTTTCATGTGTGATGTGCGCTGTGCAAGAGAGATTGTGCCAAGAGTGTTGAGTGATTAATTGCAAGACTTTCTGTCAACAGTCGTCATGGTTTTCATTTTGACAAAAAAATAAAAAAATAAAGAGTTTTAGACCGAAACACAGTCACAAGATTATTAACATGTTGCCCACCCTTTTCAGGGGGTCAAATGCTCACTTTTCACTGATCTCATTACAGACAGTGGCATTTCATTAGCCAGGATCTATCATAAACCACCATTATCTCCCCATCTGATGGAGTCGGCACTTCACAGCCTCCCAGGCCCACTATAAATGATAGCTAATTTAATCCTGTAGCCATGTAAGACCCCAAGAGACAAGAACGGAGGGGGGGTAGTGAGTGATGAAAGTGATAAATTAATGGTAGGGCATAAGGTGGCAGAAATAGTCCTGTCCTGAAAGTGAAGTAAGAATATCACTTACAGTATTATCACGTATACTGTACCCTCATCTGGCTATTGTGGGGGTCTTAAGTGATCTCTGGGGAACATAGAACCTGGGGAACATAGGGAGGACCCCTGGTACTGTGTGGGTCGGAGCTGGAAGAATGTAACATTTCCCAAATTGCCAAACTGCAAACATTCATTAATCAGTGTCACTAGCTATTTTCAAGAAATCTCTTTATAGCAGGTCTTTTTTGCTCTGTCAGTCAAATACATCTTTCACTGTAATAACTGTGAGAGTCACAGAACTTGCAGAGGTTCAAGTCCCTTCCTCCAACCCCCAAATCCCACTTGAGTTATAAATGGGACTCAATTCACACGGTGCAACAAAGTGACATCCCACGCCGCTTCGGCGGGCCTCTCCAGAGAGAACTCTATGCTAGGAGTGTAGGTGTGTATGTGATCTCTGAACCTCTCTTTCTATCCGTGTGGGAGGCATGGTGAACAAGGCAAGCTATCTCAATAATTAACTCAATTACATAGAATCCTGGCACGCCATTACACTACGGTCTTTAATTAACGGTGGAACAATGACCCACCCCCTGGCTATGATTTATGGGTCCTTCAGAGAATGGAGGCAGCTATGTTGGTGCGTGGTGCTGGGCTGGCGTCATTCTATGTTTCCCGCTCATAATGAAAGGGTGATTTATACATAGCCGCGATCCAGTGTCGCACAGCGCAACGTGTTGTGAGCTTTTAGATCTGCTATTTACAGTGTGCCATGCGCGCAACAAGTATAACAGGGCTCTTAGAGTGGAAGACAAGACACCCAGCAGGCTTACTTGGTGGGGAGGGATTTTGTGCAAGATTGTTGGACCGTGAGAATATGTTCTTCAGTTATCATATGCTGTCATGCACAGGCTGGGGTGGTTTCCATCTGCCAGCTATCTGCAGAGTGACAGCCAATCTATGGAAGCCTTTGAAGTGTGAAGAGCCAGTGTTTGTTTTTGTGTTCAATTATGGCTGAAATGCCTTCTTGCACTTCCATTTTGTGGCTATGAAGTCCACCATCACTTCCAAAAACAGCATGGTGCTGCATCAACTTGATCTAGAAGATCTACGATCACTCCAGTCCCAGCCACTCTCCACTGGCTCCCTGTTCGTTACAAACAATTTACAAATTTAGGATTTTATTGTTTGCTTTTAAAGCACGGAACAGGCTGACTCCTCAGTACCTCTCAGACCTCCTACATGATTTCCCTCCTATGGCCTTGAGATCTGCACATCATAAAAAACGCATTGTCCCAACGACAAAGTTGAAAACTAGAGGGGGCCTTTTCTGTTGTAGCCCCTAAATTATGGAACAAGCAACCTTTCCATATGAAAGCGGCCCCTACTGTAATTGTTATACTTTGGCTTTTAATCCAACTTGAACTACATCTGCTGCTGGTAGTTGATGCTTTTACTTTTTATGGGTTCTTATTTTTATTTTCTTATTTTATTTACTTTGCATTGTTTCATCAAAATGTTCATTATGTATCAGTATCTTGATTGTTTTTATGTATTTTATTTTGTGCAGCACTTTGGAAACCCTATGTATGTATGTGCTACAGTGCTATATGTGCTTCTTGATTGAAGAAGGCAGCATGCTCTTTAATGTCCTCATGGGAAACAGAGTTCCTATGGATAGAATATTTTGCTGAGATTGTAGAGCATGATACGGCAGCAAAGAATGCAATACAGAATAGTGTGTGTTGTGTGCATTTTCACCCACAGGCACAGGCATTTGAGTGGAAAGATAAATCCAACACGCTCCCAGTCCCTGCATCTACATCTACGTCTACTAAATGGATTAAGCATTTAATATGTATTCACTCTCCATAATATGTATTCACTGTCCATACGTGGATGCCCATAACTCCTCTAATCTTATCGTCCAAATACAGTTAAGCACCAAGACAGCAGTCACATCACGATCTCCTCCCACCCACTCTCAACACCAGCACCACTGCCTACTTTTGCGGTCATGGATAATAATTCTTTACTGTTATTAACATCATCAAGAATAGCCGATAGAATACTGTGTTCCCTCCTCACGTGGGTAACAATGCTTGTACAATTTAGGCTCTCCCCACATCGTTGCCACTGTATTTTGCGACGCGCTGTGTTTGTGTAAAGGATGACATGTTCCCCCGTTTCCAGCTGAGTTGTTCCATGTCAGGTTTCCAAATATATCACAAAAAGGAAGAAGAAATAGTTAGATTTAAAATAAGTTCAATGTTTCTCAATGGCACTGCATCATAGCATTGCGGCTATCTTCTTCTTCTTCTTTCGTGTATCATCCTCAAATGTCCAACTGTATTGTACAGCCATGCCCTTGTCTCTGGTCCCACTTGGAAGAGGCCAGCCTCCGAAGGTGGTCTGTACAGGGGACTGCTTAGGCTCGCTACACTTGCATGCTGCACTGTCTGCCAAGCCCCGATTGCAACTATAAAATGTGTAGGTGTGAACCATTATTTATTTATACCTATATTAAAATTAGCGTAAGCTGACGAGCTGACCTTTGACACCACGTCCATGTCACCATGACTCAGCCATAAATATAAGGAGTTCCCAATGCAGCTATGCCCAAATATGGAGTGTGTGTGTGTGTTGTCTGACATCAATGTGTTGTCATGGCATCAGGCACAAAGAGATTAATCCATATATGGGCACAAAAGGGGCATGCCCATATATGACCATTTACTGATGACATCAGGGATCTCCATATATGGGCATAAAAGGGAAAAGGATTGACAGTTAGAGATCTCCACGGCTATATGGGAATATCATGCTCATAAATGGGCATATCTCTGCTGTCGTGCAGAAACCAGCTAACTCCAAAATGTTCATTTTTCAGGAAATGAAAACAAAAAACAAAAAAAAAACACCAGTTTAAAAGGATTTGTCCATCAACGATAAGAACAGCTGACAATGGATTTCCAAGCTAATTCATGCCTCTGCAGCTGCTCTGTCACATAGAGGAGAGGGCTACAGCACCTAACTCCACCCCCTCTGCTGGAGTTGGCTGTTTTGGCAGACAGTTGGTTTTCAATATGATCTTCAAATGTTAAGTCATCGCAATGCTCCCACTAAATATCCCTGAGCAGCTCTTTAAGGAGTATGATAAAATCATTAGGGACTTTCTTTGGGAAATAAAGAAACCGAGAATCAAACTGAGTAAAATATGGATGCCTAGAGATAGAGGGGGACTTGCTCTACCAGACATGATGGGGACATACAATATGTCCTTCCAAATGGCTAAACTGTCTAAACACTGGAGCGGGTTGGACTCTGATTTGGACTGGGAAATCATAGAGAGAAGCCTAGCCTCACCATTTTCGTCCAATTGATGTTTTGTCACATTTAGCGGGGAATGAGCCCAATCTTAACCCTACAGTATAATTTCACATTCAAGGAATGTATGGGGGAAGATTCATAGCACATAAGATGTCACATTATAAACAACCATACTCTTCACTCTGGAATAATCCTAAAATATGTATTGGGAAGACAAAGATATTTTGGAAAAAATGGCAGACAGCAGGGATTAATAGTATCTGTGATTTATTTGACAATGGGAACTTCATAACTTATTCAGATCTGAAAGCGAAATATAAACTTGGGAACGATGGTACATTTTGGAAATATTTACAAATGATACATTTTCTGGGCAGTACTTGATGCTGGTGAAAATCCATTGCTTGACTATTTAAAACTACACACAACGCTCATAACACCTCTGAATTCTATAAAATGTCAAAGCAACAGTTGGATGATTCATGTGACAGTCTCAAACTGATCTGGCAAAGGGATCTGGATATTGAAGATGAACATTGGGAAGGACTTATAGCAAATGCAGGAAATGGGATCAGAGAAGCAAGGGGGAAATGTATTCAGTATAAAATAATTCATAGATATTACAACACACAGACTAGATTACAGAAAATGGGAATTTCAGAGAGCAATATATGTTGGAAATTCAAAGAAGAAGCTGGCACATATATGATTTGGGAATGTCGCATGGTGTAACCTTTCTGGTGTAAAATCCTTTTATATCTATCGAAATGGGTGGGACTCACCCTACCACCACTACCACTGCTCTATATTTTAGGAGACAGGACAGTGGTCCCTGGTCTAAATAAAAAATAATTCACAATAGTAAAGGTTTGACTTGTCACAGCAGCCAGAATTCTGCTGCGGAACTGGAAAGTTCCAAGAATGCCTGAGTTCAAAGAGTGGAATGAGGAAATGATCAAAATTACATCATATGAATACATGATGGGAAGAGTGAATGGTAAGGTATGCCCTTTAACATTACAATCTCTGAAGGGGAAGCGGCTGCCTTCAGCACAAGTTTCAAGCTAAGCAACTGTGATTCCACAAAGCACTCTGCAGTCTGCCGATACTCTAAGGACTGAGCAATGTGCATTTGGAACATTTTTGCTAAGATTTTTTACATAGATGGTGAATAAGAGAGGATCCAGTAACGAACCATTCGGTACCCCTAACACAATAACCAACATGCTGGCCCTAAAGCCATCACATTTATTTCTGAAAGGTAATTATCAAAACACCCAACAGCCTGTTCAGATAACTCAATATTGAGGAGCCGTTTCCTCAGAATCTGATGATTGACTGTGTCAAAGGCCTTTGAAAGATCAATAAAAAGTTAGTACATTATACACTTTGTATTCACACTATTGCACCACAATGGACCACATGACATTTAAATCGAAAATGCCGTAAAATTCTCACGTCTCCCCCCTTCTCCGGTCCCTCCACTGGCTCCCGGTTGCGGCCCGCACAGAATACAAAACACTTGATATTGCTATGCATTTGATGTACCGGTACTGATGTTGATGTATTGATGTATTACCTTGCCTATTGTATCGATGTATTATCTGCTTATTGTAAGTCGCTCTAGATTAGAGCGTCTGCAAAATGCCTAATGCCTGATTACATCATCAGGTGAATAGCATGTCTTTTGAATTCAACACACACAGTAACAAAGGTCTGACTCCTTAACTATACTGTGATGTAATAGAAAGTGATGATTATCCCAATCATGCACTGTCCACAATGGCAGGAGCATATTGTGACAGTCCAGAGACAGAGCCATGGCAGATGAGCCATGAGCGTGTTTTCTTTTTGTTTGTTTTTTTGTGTTTGTTTTTATGATTTGGCTGCTCAAACTGCTGCTTTCGTTGGCTGTCCAGTACTATAATTCACCACTGACAGCCAATGACACATTCACTGCATAATCTCACAGACCCTCCAAATATGCACACACCCACCCACCCCCGCACGCACGCACGCACACACACACACACACACACACACACACACACACAAAGTGAGTGATAGAATATATACATACAGAACAGTATGTGCAAGGATTGCATCACATACAGTAAGATGGTGGTAGTGCAGAGACGGCTGCACATATAGATTGCTTCTCAATCTCATATCACTGGGGTATGTATGGGTTGTATGAAGAGAAGAAGTGTTCATGTTATGTGCTCCAGTCCGGCGAGTCCGCAGTGCACTCCAAAGAGATACAGTGCAGGCAACAAAACACACTTCACTCAGATTCCATTCCCAACGCCCACTCTACAGCAAGTAGACAGACTTCCTGGATTAGTCTAAGCCAGTGCCTAGTATCTCCGTTTTTACTTTCTTGCACTGTCTTTTTTGTTTAGTGAGGGCCTGCTGTAGCACTCAAGCTATTGCTGATTGCCAATTAGAGAGTGCCGCTGCTGCTCCCATGCATGGTTCCAAGTTCCAACCAGAGGAGAGGGGAAGATGATGGACGCGATGTGGTGATTAAAGTCCCTTCCATCAAGCATGCCTGTCTGTAGATTAATGCATGAGCGACAGCAGCTGCTGTCACCGTGCACATGGAGTGGCACGCCCCTACAACCAAAGAGACAGGCAGGGTTGTTGTCTACCTAACCGCATCTCTGCTATATTAGCATCCGGAGCCCAAGAGGCAGACAATCACACTGGCCTCGGGTGAAGCTAATCATTAGTGGAACTCACCACACTGGGACCATGATTGGCGGAGAGGTCTGGGGTCACTTCTTAGTGAGGACCTGATGAATAATACATCGACGGCAAACCAGGTATAATGAGAAACAGCAGTCCATATTTTATGAAAACATACGCATGGCATGAGGGGAAATGGCAGAGTGAGAAAAACTAAAAAAGCGAAATAATATATTTTAAAAAACAGCAAATTATTAAACTTTAGCAGCTTCAATCTAATGATGCTCAAACAAAGTGTGTCAAAATGCATTTGAGCCTACAGGATATATTTA
This sequence comes from Nannobrachium achirus, assembly GCF_963921795.1. Classification (NCBI taxonomy): domain Eukaryota; kingdom Metazoa; phylum Chordata; class Actinopteri; order Myctophiformes; family Myctophidae; genus Nannobrachium; species Nannobrachium achirus. The sequence continues at coordinate 38,787,984 of NC_137813.1, forward strand.
AAGATGCATTGATTAATTGTGGTGCTGTTCTAGAATCAATTACAAATTGCAGATAGATATTCCCATATAGCTATGGAGATCTCTGTATTTGTCAGTCCTTTCCTTTTTAATCCCCAGGTGCTCTTTTACAGACCATATTCACCAGGCGAGGTGGCAACGGGGTGGCATTTCATTATCTTAATGGCCGCTGTGTGAATATGGTCTATGGCAGTTTTGAAAGAGGGTAGGGAGTCACACCTTTTGATGTTTGTTGGTAGGTCATGCCACATGTTGGTGGCATAGCAGCAGAACGAATTTGTCCCCATGTTTGTGCCGAATCTGGGATGAGTGAGATCAGTGGAGCTCCCTCTGGTGTTGTGCCTGTGTGTGTCTTTCATGTTGAAGTAGTAGTCTGACAGGTACAGCACATGCGTATCCCTGATCTTGGAGACCAGGCCCATTGCAAGTTGCTTTACTCTGTCCTCTACGCTGAGCCATCCCACCCAAGCATAATGAGCAGGGATTAGGTGAGTTCTAGGTGCGAGGCCATGTACTAACTAGGGATTGTCCAATATTATCGGCCGGACGATATTATTGGCGGATATTAGCATAAAAATGTATATCGGAAAATATCTGTATCGTTTTTTGAAAATGTATTATTATTATTTTTAACAGGACTTAAATCTCAAAGAAAGAAGTATTAACATTGAATGGTGATTTCTCTGCTTAAAGTTTACTTCAGATCTATGAGCTGTAGTTTCAAAACTATTCACTCAATCTAATTAACCAATATCTCATTCTTTTGATGTGATTTTTTGCTTTCATACGAAATGAAAAAATTAAATAAAAAATAGATTTATTAGATATTATATTGATACTATAGTTATTTTATTTTAATAGATATGTGATGTTCCCCCGACAATTAGTTGACTTTGGGTGAAAAAGACAGCATACTGTATATCGGTATCGGTTAATATTGGTTAATATCGGTATCGGAAATTAAGAGTTGGACATTATCGGTTATCGGTTATCAGTAAAAAAGTCAATATCGGAGTAGTAGTGACCTGACCAGTTTGTAACTTTGTTTTTAATGCATTTGTTGAGGTGCATGCGCCCAGTCAAAATGATTTCTTTTCGTTGCCATTCTTTCACTGGAATAACAACCTTAAAGAGTAGTTCACCCTCCCCAACACACTTATTTTCTATCAATTACACACCCCATGAATCATAGAATTCATGGAGATTTATTTTTTATTTTGTCACATTCCTAAGCCGATAATCGGATGACCAGGTAATCAGAATAAAGACTGAGTAGGAGACTCTGCAAGTCAAATTATTGGTTTAAGAATGCGACAAAAACAAAAGAATATCCATGAATTCAAGGCTTCATGGGGTGTGTCATTGATAGAAAGTAAGTAATGTTTTGGATTAACTGTAACAGAGCAGCTCAGAGCCTCTGCCTGAAGATCAAACATCTAGGCCTAATACCTGTTCCTAGTGGTAATTAAATAAGTTTGGCTTTAATGAGCCTGTTGTTGTTTGGCTTTTAGAGCTATTTAACACGTATTTTAACAAAAGATATCACTTACTCTTTATTTCTTCTATCTGCAAATGAGACGTTACATCCAGAATAGTAAAGAATATAGGAAGGTGGAAGCCTAACAAGTTCAAGTTAAAGAGGTGGTGCCATTGTTTTGTACTTTTTCTGTTTTCTATGTGTCTATGGAGTTAACAATACTATAATAGACCACTGGGTGGGATTATAATGTGCAATTTTTTTTTATTTTTGGTTTCTTCCTGAAAGCTGAAAGCCTCTGAGTCAAAAGGCCCGGTTGAAAAACACAGATTTAATGACATCATAAACTCATCCCCTCCCCTTTTACCATTCACCCAACACTGTGGGTGTGGCTAACTTCAGCTGGGTCACCACCCAAAAATACAAGCCTGGGTTTCCGAGGCTACCACCTGACAACCAGGCATACTTTATGAATTGGTGGGTGTGGCCACATAAAACATAATTTTAACACTTTCTGTACACTTTTCTTTTTTCTTCTTTTTTAATCTTCCTCCCGTCTTTAAAGAAAATAGCCTCAAGCAACTAGATACATGGTCAGAACATAAATGCTGATTATGAGGACACATGGAAGGAAATGTATCAGAATGTAATAATGTAAATCTCTACTATACTGTCATTATTTTCATATCGTGATTGTTATGATTTATCACTGGGTGACACCTTTTCACATAATGTATCTACTGTATGTAAAAATATAATATAATATTTTTTCCAAGAACCACTAACACATTACATTAGGATAAGTATACTAGTCGTATGTAGCATGAACCTATCACATATTCCATTGAAGTACCCTGCCAAGGGGGTAAGAGCAGATAGTTCAGCTAGAATGCACCCCGAATCGATCTTTCAGTGGCAACCACACGCACACGCACACACACACACACACACACACACACACACACACACACACACACACACACACACACACACACACACACACCATGGTTTGAAAAAAGAAAGTGCTTGTAGGTGCAGGAAGACACAAGCCTCGCCTATTCAATGCCAACATGATTAAGAACTCACCCAACAAAACATGTGATAAATCACTGAGAGTGTCGCCACGGGTGCCGGAGGGAGGGCCACTGATAAATGGAGGTTAGAGGAAACGATGCAATAAAGATTAGCGACACAACCTTGACCCCAAGGAAAATAACCTTTTCTAACAGCACCAACTCAACTTCTTTATATTCATTGGAGTTTCCGAGCTATGGGGCTGTTACTGTACACTGTTCCATTAAACACACAGTTGTGTTTTTTTCATGCTTGGCCAGCTCAATCATTGACCTCATTCACAACACACAAACGCCAAACAAATAATGAATTCAATTCTGTTTTGAACTTTGAGTGGCGCCCCTATGGGACCAAATATACTGGCGTAGAGAGAGATCCCAGTGGTACACAACACAACATGAGAAGTTTCTAATGTAAAGTTGTTGTCCAAATACTATGGGCTCTATGCTCCAGCCATATGGCTCCATCTCATTTGTAAGTTAACTAAGTAGGTAAGGCAGGGGCGTCACAAGGGGGGGGGGGGGGGAGTGGGATTGAGTTACCAGTGCCCAAGGTGGAGGGGCCTGGATTTCTTTATACTTTAGCTATTGAAAAGCCGTGAAAATGTGTGCAAATCTTTGAATATGTATATAATATACTCAAATTTTGCTTCTGGGGTGTCCTTGGAACTAAATATTTTGAGATGGGGTCCGTGGCCAAATATATATCATTTAGGGGGTCCTTCACATGAAAGAATTTGAGCACAAATCTTCACGCTTTTTGAAAAATAGCAGATCTACAAGCTCGCAGCTTGTATATCTGCTATTTTTCAATAGTTAAAGTACCCAGGGCCCAGAATTTGGTGCGACACCCATGAGGTAAGGTATTGTAGCCACTTTTATGGCATGATGCCAGAGGGGCGAGGAACAGTAGTGTTTGTCCGTATGTACTGTATACTGTATTTATATCAAAGGTTTGTGTCGTGTGTCTTAATCTCGCAAACATCGATCAGTATGAAATGTCTTTTGCACACTGCTGACAGGCCGAGGAAGTCAACGACAACTATGTTTTTTCTTTTGTGTAATGTTTCATCTCAGTTCCACCGTCACTCCAGGCTGTGGCCAGTCTGGAGCTGTGCCATTAATATTATGTTCATTATATTCACATGGAAGCCATATCCCTTTATTGGACACCTGTCCGGTAAGGAAATAATATGCCCACTTAGGACTCAGGATGCATCCTAGTTAGGTACCTTGATCTGATCAAATTCAGTGGAAACATCCAAGTACCTCCTTTGTTTGTGTATATAGGCCTGCCCTATGTCTCAATATTGTCATATTGTCTCTCCTCTCTGCTGGGGATGATGAAGTAACCATCTACCATCGTTCAGTCTCCATCCATTAACACACACGCACACACACGCATGCACGCACGCACACACACACTAATCTATTATCTATTTATATACAGGAAGGGGGAAGCCCCCTCACAGCAAGACCAACATCAACATACCAGTCATCTATTCATTCCCTTTAGACAGCAGAATGCACATCATACACAGCAGGGTAATGCCTCATTCATGCAACACAAATTACAAGCTTGCAGCGTGATGGCTATTTTCAGCTATTTTCTGAGCATCACAGCTATACACAACTACCTATAAACCAGAAAGGTGCAATTCTGAGAAATTGCAAGTGTGGTTGCACTGACGCGAGTTGCAAGGAATCTACTGGGAACTGAATTCCGCCTTACCATTTATATTAAATATTGTGATGTCAAGTGAAGCATGACCAATCCTGTCTGATTGGACATATTGTCCAGGATATCCAGCTTTACAACCCGGATGACATCAGTCAAAAGGCTGACCTAGAACAATAGTGTGTTGCCTATTAACCATTTATTGCGACCGTAGGTCGCAGTTTACTATCAGAATCACTGTGATGTCAAGGGAATAAAATCCCTTTTAAGCCCATATATGGAGAATTGGAGATGTAAATTAGCTGCACAAAGTCACACAGACTGTCTGTGACATAATCTCTGTCTCCCAGTATTCTGGCCTAAGCATTAAAAACATGCAATTCCACGGACCCACAGTCGCGTAAATTGTTTGGAAAGAGAAGAGGAGAGACTATAATGGCCATTGAAAATGGTGGAAGCATCATCCTTAAAGTCTGGTTTCAAACACATGATGGCAACAGTGGTGGGCTTCTGACGGAGAATCAAATATTATGTTTAATATAAGAGTAAGTGTCACAGCCCTGATTACAGCTGTGAGGATCAGATCGCCCACGACTGCCACAACATCATACCCACTGATTAGTCTGTCAAAAATGAGGGAGAGAGTGGGTGGGGGCTGGGGGGACAGGAGATAAGAGAATGAGATGGCAAATAACATCCTGCAGTTGTCAAGTGAGGTGATTGTGAATCAGAAACAATAAAAGGGGGAACTGGAAGGATGAAGTGTGTGAGAGTGACAGATCACACACACATACAGTACACACACACACACACCTCATCCCGAAGATTTGACGGATGTGTGAAATGGTGTTGGACAGATAATTAGCAGATGTCACTGTGCGGTCACAGTGCCAACCCTCTAGTGATATGTGGGTATGAGACAATTAACATATTTGTCACACGTGTGGAGTGACCAAGCTCACTCCACAGTCCACACACAGCAAAATCTTTAGCGTCAATTTTACATTATACTTGTTACATTAGCCTCAGGCCCATTTGTGTCGCTTTTACACTCCCACAATATTAACCACTTAAACCCTTATACTGTATTGGCCTTGTCGGGTGGAAACCTTTTGTATCGAAAACATCAAATTTTTTGTTATTTTAAAAACAATTTAAAATAGTGAAAATAGCCATTCTACAAGCACACAACGCCTCACCTCGCGAGACGTTGTGTGCATGTAGATCTGCTATTTTCAATACACTAGTTGTGTGCGACAGTCTTGTATGATGAAGTGGGGCTTTACTTTGCGAAAGAACGTACAAATTTGAAACTTAAGGTTTCTGCCCGACAGTGACGATATACTTCATTGACCAAGGTCCCTCAGGGCTCTAAACCACTTGATCCACTCTTTAGTCTTTATTCCCTCTACACCAAATGTATTTGCCAATACACAATACAAGCTCACAATTGTGAGATCTGACATTTTCATTAAATGGTCACCTATTTTCCCCAAATGCTCATGCTCAGGTTCATGGTTAGCACCAGGGACGTGCTGGCCATTCCTTCGTTCCATTTTGGGGGCTGGGCGGCCAACAAAGTAAATCGTCACTGTCGGGCAGAAACGTCGTATCTCCAAGTTTCAAATGTAAAACTGCAGCACTTTGTTTTGACATGGGTGGATTGTTTAGCTGTGCTAGGATAAGGATGTTACTGTGCAGCCAGGGACATGTCTGTGGAAAGCCCTCCCCGAAAACCTGGGAGCACCTCAGTCCACTCCTTTTTAACAAAGTGTATTCTTAATTATTCCTGGGCCTTTGTTTTTTTTTTTGTCTTTCCCCTGTTATTTATCTAGTTTTAATTTGACCCTTTAGTCCAACCTAGTTGGGTCCCATGTAATTGTTTAGTTGCCTATGCTGTTTCTATGTTTTTAAACCCTGTAGCACTGTGAGATTTGAAATAATGTAAAGTGCATTATAAATAATATGCATTATTATTACTAGAAGCTGGGCCGCCCTTCGGGCGGCCCAGCGTCTAGTCGGCGACCTGGCCAACTCGGAACAATGTAAATAGGGAATGAATGCCCCGCCCTTTAATGCAAACCCCATTATACCTGTTTTCATAGGACCTGTTTTGACCATCTGTCTGCCTGTGTCCATTTATGCCCATATATGGAGATCTCTGTATCTGTCTGTCTGTGTCCCTTTTATGCCCGTATATGGAGAACTTTGTGATTCTGCGTCCATTGTATGCCCATATATGCCATATATGGAGATATCTGTTTATCTGCGTCCATTTTATGCCCATATATGAGATCTCTGTCGCTTTTTCAAACAGATGGTCAAAACGGGTCCTATGACAATAGGTATAATGGGGTTTGCATTAAAGGGGGAACCGGCACTGTGTCTGCAACACAGTCGGAGGCACAGACAGATACAGAGATCTCCATAATGGGAATAAAGGGACACAGACAAACAGATGGAGGAGGAGACAAACTTAATGCAAACCCCATTATACCTGTTGTCATAGGACCCGTTTTGACCATCTGTTTGCCTGTGTCCATTTATGCCCATATATGGAGATATCTGTATCTGTCTGTCTGCGTCCACTTTATGCCCATATATGGAGATCTTTGACCATCTGTTTGCCTGTGTCCATTTATGCCCATTTATGGAGATATCTGTATCTGTCTGTCTGCATCCATTGTATGCCCATATATGGAGATCTATGCAGACACAGTGTCAGTTCCGGAAAATCCTGATGTCAGACATCAGAATCCGAACCTTTCGTGCTGGTTACAGAAAATCGTGTATCGGGTCGGGTCGAGGCCGAGCACTGCACTACCTGCTGCGGTGGGGAACGCGCGTGCCGAATTTGAAATAGGGAATGAATGCCCCACCCTTTAATGCAAACCCCATGAATGCCCCACCCTTTAATGCAAACCCCAATATACCTGTTGTCATAGGACCCGTTTTGACCATCTGTTTGTCTTTGTCCACTTATGCCCATATATGAAGATCTCTGGACACACAGTACCGGTTGTGGAAAACTCTGATGTCAGACATCAGCTCCGCATACGGGCATTCATTTTATTCCCATATATGGAGAACGCGCGTGCCGGTGGGACGAACGGTTCTCGAGATACGCGGATTACATACATACATACACACTCACAGAGATTTTTTGTTGACTCATGTGGCGTACGTGATGTCAGAGCCTTTTATGAGGTGATGTCACAAATCTCACAATGAGTCAGCGCTTGCACCGATTTCAGTTCTCAGTCTTATGCCCATATACGGAGATATCTGTCGGGTCGAGGCAAGATGCCCATATATGGAGTTCTCAGTATACGGAGATATCTGTCGGGTCTAGGGTCTTGTCCCTTTTATGCCTATATACGGAGATATCTGTCTATGTATGCCCATATACTGTATGGAGATCTCTGTATCTGCCCATGTGCCCATATATGGAGTTCTCAGTCTTATGCCCATATACGGAGATATCTGTCGGGTCGAGGCAAGGCCCGGCACTGCAGTGATGTCACAATGAGTCAGCGCTTGCGCCCGGCACTGCAGTGATGTCACAATGACCGATTTTGCGCCGATTTCCTCCGGAACAGCCTGATGTCAACAATCAGCCCCGCATAAGGAGATTCCGAACGTTTCGCGCCGGTTAGGGAAAACCGCGCGTCGGGTCGGGTCGAGGCCCGGCACTGCACTCCGTGCCGCGGCGGGGAGCGCGCGTGCCGAATCTGAAGCCGGTGGGACGAACGGTTCTCGAGATACGCGGATTACAAACACACACGCAGAGACTTCTCGCATTTATAGATAGATTATTATCATCATCATTACAAACACAATCCACGGCTTCCTGATTAAAGTTGGTTACTTGTTCACATGCTATTAATGTTATTCTTATACTGTTTGCTTAAATATGTATTGGGGGAAAAAATAAAAGATTGCAGCTTTTGTTAAAAAAAAAAGAAAGAAAGAAAAAAAGAAAAAAGCCTTGACATTTGTTGACTAGGGTTCATGCCATCGTACTCCAATCTTTCTTAAGTCCTTCTGGATAAGAAGTTCTGCTAAATACTTACAAATTTTAAATTGTAGGTGACGGGATGGTCTTCTCCACGGGTGGACACACTCACACAATGTGAGCGAGAGTAAGTGAGCAGAATGCATAATGGCACTGTTAACCCATGCACTCGCTACTTGCTAATTCTAGGAGGATTAAATAAAGCTGTTTGTCGATAAGAGCCACATGTCTGACACCCGCATTAGATAAGTGCAATATCAGGCACCAGGGTAAGGAGGGAGGAATACCTATAGGGATAAAGGATGGAATGTTACCCAGAACACTCATTTAGGTTTACACAAAATGTGTAGTCTGAAGACATTTTACACACAGTTTCCATAATTCCCATTCAACTGATGTAATTCTTCATTCAACTGATTTAAGCCTGCTTTTGATAAAAGCGCTGATATTTACATTTTAATTAGCACCGTGTTCATCATAGCTGTGTTCTGTGAAGCATGCTTCATTCATGTAAAGTTCACCAATGAACACGGGACTAGGGCCTAACTAATGGAATCATCGCTTTTTGTGGTGTAATAGATCTTCATCAGTGTGTGATAAGTTACCACAGAAAGCAGGACCATATGTCTTCAGGCATGACATCTGTGTTCACAGCTGGTCAGACGGGACAATTGCTAACAAACACACTTGACTGCACCAACCCCAAACAGGAGAAAATAGCCACTATAAAACAACCAACCACTCTTCCTGCTAATGGCCTCTCTGTGACTCCTCTTAAGATTTCTTCTTTTCTGCTCATTTGCAAGCCAAATGAACCAATCAGGCTCTGTAGTGGTTAGAAGGGGCCTTCAGTAATCAAGCAGAGGTGCCTTTCAAACATGAAAACAAGAGTAAAGTGTTTATGGACTGCTCAGAGCCATGCAAGGAGGTACATAGTACATACTCTGCATAAAAAGACTACAGAGCACTTTGAGAATCAAAGTGTGCGTGCACATGTGTTAGCGAGAGTATGAGGCGTGTGTATACATTCAAAAAGAGACCCCTTAATGTTCAATAGACAGGAAGTGAGAGAACATCAGGGGTGAACTAAGAAGAAGGATTTGATAATAGCGCACTTTGCTCCCGTTGGTCCATAGGATCCACCATTGCTGGAACACCATTAATCTGCTTTTTATCACACAACTCTTCACTCTTTCTCTCCAGTCTCTGACTGGGCTGAAAACCACGCCAGCTATCTGTATCTCAGGCTAGATTTAAAGTTGCCAAGACAAAATATATCTTAGACTGGTGAGTACAAGTGTAAATAATGTTCACCGCCAAGCCTCAGAAACTGCCACACAATAACACAACTCACCCCTGCCTTGGCAGAACCGATGAGAGAAACAGGCTGAGATAAAGCCTGTTGGTGTGAACAGTCTAACCATGTGTGGATGCGCTAACACACAACACAGTGAGGGCCTTTCAATGCCAAAACACACACACGCACGCACACACGCACGCACGCACGCACACACACACACACACACACACGCACGCACGTCCAGATCAATCTCCACGAGTAATGTGACGAGAAGTGTTTGTTGAGTTGTTGTCCCTGGCAATGGCCTGGTTCCATATGTTCTGGATTTGTTTACCTAGTCATTATGGCCTCTCCAGTCTGTGTGAGTGATGTCTCGAGCGTCCGTTGCGCCTTCACACACCCATCTCTGTCTTTGACTCCATCGTCCTGGGAACGGCAGCCACATGGGAAGAGCTGGGCAGCAGGAAATTAGGACTGGGACCAGATAAGCCCCAATGTTCATCTGATACGGTTCCCTGGCAACCTGTAAAAGCTGAGAAAAATGACAAAACGAGGATAATGTGTGGGAACAGAACAGGCCCATATTGATAACACAGAGTAATATACTGTAACGTTGGGGAAACGTCGTACAATGGCAGCGACACAATATCCTCACCTGGACACGGTGAATCAATTCTAGCCACAAACACGCTCATTCTTCTGTATCTCAAATATAAGTAACACTATCTGTCTGGTGTTTGCTTGCAGTGTTTACTTTGGCATGCAAGCCAATTCTTCACTATCACTCCTCAAAACAGAACCAGAAAGATATGGTGTACTGCATACCCCATGTTAGGCAGCAGTACACATACAGTACTACAGCGTGATGCAGGGAAATGTTAATAAAGCAGCGGCTGCAACCAAAAGAACCACAGCTAAAACAGTTGGTATATTATATGATTATATAATGATTGTTGTCATTTCTAGTTTGTTATTAAACAAGTAGAAAAAAAAACTACTTTCTGGCTTTGACAGCCCATACTGTACATCCAAAAAGAAAAGTCCTAACTGATTGCATTAGACGTTAAACTCACTTTGCCACTCTATTTGCCTGACACTTTAGCATGCACATACCCTCTATACACCCTCTATACAGTACAAGGTAGAATACAAGGGTTCCATGGTGAGGAGGTGAGACTGTACTGTAATTGGTTCACTGAAATCGGTAAAAGACACTTCCAGGAGCAATAGATAGCAAAAGTCTCTGCCAGGCTGGGCTGCCTACCCAGGGCCCACAAACTTTGGAAAGCATGGCATGCCTATTGAAAAGGAATCTGCAAATCTACGCTGATCACAATACATCAGAGATAATGTGTACCGATTTGTGAGAGTTGTGTAAAGAAATTGTAGGAGTAGTAGCAAAAACTGTGTTTTTAAGAGAACACAAAATGGTGGAAATGTGGCCCAAATCTGTGTTGCCCAAATGGCCAATGCCTGTATGTGGATAAGTGCTATGAAAAAATATTTTGATTGTAAAACCTATTGTTCAAGAGATATAGGCCAAAACGCAAAGCAGCCTGTTATAGCACCACCATGAGGCCAATGCAAATAATCTGGGGCAGAGGTTCTTCCTTGGCCTACTGACTACTGGGAGTGTGCATGCAAAGGAAAATGTGAACCCATCATTTTCTAACAGATTGTTCCCTATATATAAAAAAAAAAACAATCCTATGGTAATATATACCAAATGATCTATGATGATGAAATGATCTACCACTGAATGTAGACAGAAACACAACAAACATTCAAGAACAGTTTGCAACAGCTCTTTTACCCTGATCTCTACCACTATAGCAAAACTGGAAATATATTTTTGTATGCTCTTTTGTGATTTCGCTGCAAACACAAACTCCGCCTCTGCATGTTGTTCATACTTTCATTCACTGTCAGCCAGCGGCTACGCTGGGGGGGAAACGGTACGGTACGGTACCCGGGCCATGTGGCTCATGGGTCAGGAGCTCATCTCCTGTTTTTGTTGCGATTGATGTGCAAGTACACCCTCTGGACATCACGCTAGTATGTTGCAGGGTCTTATCCGGCCAATGGGTACCATTTTTATAGTCTTCTTATTGTTGTTGTCAGGTGGAAACCATGTATGTCCAAAACCGTTCATAAGTATTTATCATTCATTTTTAAAATGATTTAAACTAGAGAAAATAGCAGATCTACAAGCACAACTCACACAACGCCTCGCGGTGCGAGGCATTGTGTGAGTTTTGTGCCACGGTCTTATATGACGAAGTAGGGCTTTACTTTACGAGAAAAAAAAAGCGTACCACTTTGAAACTTGGAGATACGAGGTTTCTGCCCGACAGTGACGTTATGATTCAGCCAGGGATTGAACCATGACCCCTCAGTCTCAGAGCAGACACTAACCACAAGGCCACTGCGATATGATCACATCAAATAGAATATATCCAAACTTGCCCTGACCTGAAATGCACTGCACAACACTGTTGATGAAAATCTCTGAGCACTGGACTGACCCAAATAGAGGACACATGGGCACACATGTGTACACACACACACACACACACTAGTCAGAGTGAGTTGCAAGAATTGCCTCATATGAAGTCATCAAATGGGGTCTCATATTATTAGGACTACAGAGGACATATCTTTTAGTGCACTTCAAAGAAGCACTGTCGTTCTCTCACACACACACGTGCACGCACGTACACGTACACACACACACACACACACACACACACACACACACACACACACACACACACACACACACACACACACACACACACACACACACACACACACACACACGTATTATCAAACTTGTGAGGACATCAACATTTTAGGATGACACTTAAAATAGCAGAAAATAACCAAAAAGGACCCAAAAAGTTGCTGATCTACAAGCACACAACGTGTCGCACTGCGATGTGTTCAGCATGTGGCATCGTATAGGGACAATTCTAACCCCAACCCCCCTAAATGTCTAATCGTAACCAGATCTTTTTAAATCATAAAACAATCATTTCTCTTGTATATTTCTCAAATTCTACTATACTTGTGGGGACATTTGGCCCACACAAATATAGTAATACAAGTACACAGACACGCACGTGTGTAGCCTACTGTATACACACCAACCAGAGTGAGTTGAACATGTGTGCAAGGGTTGCGTCACATGAAGACATCAAATGGCGTCTATCATTAGGACTGTACAGACAGGACACATCAAAGAGACACACACGTGCGCGTGCGCAAGAACACACAATGGTACTGAATAGTCTATTTGTCACTTCATAAATGCCCAATACCAGCCTTCAGTATATTTCAGTAAAAATACAACCCAAACACACTACTGTTCAACAGGATGTGACAATGAATGTGGAAGTCCTTCTGCTCTGCCTCCAAAGCATCCTGACGGGCTGTCTCTGTATAATAATCAATCTTTATTTCAGACTCAGGTCCATATAACATAGACATGTATGAAGTACATACTGTATGATTTGCGATTTCTACAGAAGGTGGCCGGTCCCTACTTGACTTTTTCTTGAATAGAGCTAAATTATAAATGGTTTAAGTTTGAAGAATATTATTTCCCTGCGGCTGTCTTTTGTTTGATGTCCATATCCTTGATCATGTCTCATGAACTGTGGACAATAAAAAGAAATTGGGGAAAAGGAGGAGGGCTTGAATTGTATTAATAACTGTAATTACTTGCGCCAGCAGAGCGTGCAAGTACTGGGTTCGGCTGCGTATGTACGGTAGGTAGATAGGTAGCTGTGTGTTTAAGCCTGTAGCCCAATCAGGGACCAGCATTCCTGGCAACGTCATCATTAACAGCCACTGAGGGACCAGCATTCCTGGTGATGCCAGTGGTAATGTCACTGGCATCGCCAGTGGTGATAGTGCCGTACAAGTACAGCAGGCCATACATGGCCTACTGTGCACAAGACGCAAGTTGGCACCTCGACAGAGTGCAGTTCTAGTTAATTCAGTATTGGTTGCTCATACTGGACAGTGTGTGTGTGTGTGTGTGTGTGTGTGTGTGTGTGTGTGTGTGTGTGTGTGTGTGTGTGTGTGTGTGTGGCATGAAGCGGCTTGATGTACACTTGAAGGACACTCCTCCCACTGCTTATGCAGCAACGTACTGCCATTCCAGTGAGATAAACTGAGATCATCCTGGCGACTCCTGATCCTTGTGCCAGCTTGCTTGTGCCAGCTCCAGATAGATGCTATGTTGGTTACTTATATTTGATGTATGTTACCAAAGATAGCTGTGTGCTAAATTAATTTTGTTGTCCACTGATGCAAGTTGCATGATTGATAGTATCTATAAGTTCGCGGAGGCATATCCCATAGCCATAGGGTCTGAGGTTATTAATTTAAAATAAATAACACGGGTGACCGATTTGAAAAATATTCAGAAGTTAGGTTCCTTGGCCTGCTAGCAGCATGGACGAGAATACTAATCATTCTATTATGTATATTAGCTGGAGACCCCCAAGAGAACACAGATAGACTGACATATACAACGGATACATTATACAATGTGTGGGGCATGCATTCCCAACGGGCATCGTTCTCAATGGGCTCCAAAATGGGACTTTATTTTATCTTGATCTGAATATGAGAAGCCTTGGCATGCAGATTGAAAAGTAATTTCCAGCTAGCAGTAAATATGTTGTTTCTGTGAAGTCACAGTAAAATAATTGAATTACCACACCCATCTTTGCCAAGTCGTCTTAATTGGCAGAGATGAGCATAAGATATAATTAGACTGTCAGGCTGCCATAGTTGGGCCATGTCTATGGAATAAGACGTAGAGACCAACTTTCATCCTGTGTTTCTAGCGATAAATAACCCAGATTTACTTCCTCATTATTGGTTGTCTGCCAGACCAGTCCAATATCACATTTATGTTCTTTCAGTTGAGAATTATAATGACCCTGGTTCAAAGTTCTCCTCCAGAGTTTGTGTTGCTTGGTAAAGTGTCCCTGAGTAACACTTATTCCCCAGATGCTCCTCCGCAGTGGTGTCAGTTCAGCAAAAGCTAGGGTATGGAAAAGATGGGAGTCCTCATGGAAAATAGGCATTACATTTTGGATAACACGGTTCTATTGTGAAAATAGCAGATCTACATGCTCACAACGCCTCGCAGCAAAATATATATATATACTTTTGTCAGTTTTTTACACTACGGTTTCTTGGGCTGGATATGGCAGCCTGGAATGTTTTTTCACGTGCAGCTAAACTTAGCATGTTAGTAAAACGTGCCACAATTAACAATAATGAATTGCACCTGTGCAGCTGACCTGCGGAGCCTGGGAATATACCATTTTGTCAAGCTGGGGAGAATACAAGTGTGGAGAGTATAATTATAATACCTTGTTAAAGTGACCATTTTGTAAAATGTTGCATTTGTAGTTATTTTACTGTAATTTAACTACATAATAACCAGCGCAGATAGACAAAGAGACATTCATGGATTTATATTTAAAAGTAACTTTTATTTCCCCCCCTGGACCCAGGGTATGGCAGCTGCATACCCCTGCCATACCCCTTGGCGCCCCTGCTCCTCCGTGCGCTCACTCTGAGCAAGCCACTGCCGGATCAATGAAAATAAGTCATTTACATTTTGGGCTCACTACAAATAACCCATTTTAAAATGTACTAGACCAGTGCCTGCCAAGTCAAGAATGATACAAGTTGGGAATGCATGCCCAACTCTCTAATGCAATACCTGTTACCCCTGTTACCCATTGTCAGATGCCTGTTGTACCTGTCTGTCTGCTGTGTCCGTTTTATGCCCAAATATGGAGATCTCTGTATTTGTCTGTCTTTGTCTCTTTTATGCCCATATATGGAGATCCTTGAGGTCATCAGTGGTTAAATTGGCAGTTCTACACAACCGGATCTCCATATATACCTACATATGTGCATTTCGGTCGGATCGACAGTTCTGGCCAAACGCCTTGACACCAGGCACTGCTCTCCATCAGTGTTACACGCGCCGAGTTTGGATGGACGATTCTCGAGATACGTTAAGGACAGACAGATACACTCACACAAACGCATGCAAAGATTTCATACATTTATAATGCTGTCAAAAAGAATCGGTTCAGCAATGCATTGCATCAAATTAAAATTCAATTCAATTCAAAGCAGCAACATGACATAATCGATAATCAAAGCCAAAATATAATTAGATATGATTATAACATAATTATAATACTGTATATAATAATATAGTATAATTCTAACTGCTTGTATTGACTGATGAAAAATTGCCATGTTGTGCAATAATATAGAAAAGTGTGATGCATCGCAATACATCAAATTGTATCAAATCGTTACCTGTTGAATCGTAATCGAATTGAATCGTGAGGGTAGTGCCAATTAAATGCACACCTCTAATTTATAACGGGATGTTTACTTTTTTATAAGACAGCTTGTGTTTTTGGTTAAGAAATGAAGATCATCACTTAATTAAAAGGAAAGAGGCAGTAAGACATGCCAGCCTGAACATTTTAAAGAGACAGCGAAGGAAAAATGTGTCATGGTTGTGTTGGTGGAGATACTTGATGTTGATTACAATACCGATTATGATGTGACATACTGTAGTACAGTAGCCTACCCATCACCTGCTCTCGTAACCCATCCTTGCAATCTCTTACAGACCAATCCTTCACACTCGGTGGGACTTGAGACATATCGCAGGGCACTTCAGAATGCTGCCACATCACAAGCCGTGCTTTCAATTGTCCTTTCTCTATACCTGTAGCTCTCCAGCACCATGCTGCCCTACACTTCCTCTGTCACCTGCTATTGCCTATTGGTCAGTAGCCTATATCTGATGTTTCCTTAGAGTGAGACAGCATGATGTACAAGTACACCCCCTGCCCTGGACATTATGCTACTGTAGTATGCCCCAGGGACTTACCACAATGTTATAGTCTTTGGTATGAATCTGCCAGTGACTGAACCCCAACCTCCCAGGCTCAGTGCAGACACTCTAACCACAAGGCCAGGGCCAGGGCAGGTGCCATGGTGTTCAGGACACCACTAATATTTCTAGGAAGGTCAGAGGCTCATATGACCTGGCTCAAGCCCCATTTATACGATGCCGTTTCCACGAGAAAACCGCAAAATGAAATGTCAGATATGCCTTCCGTTCAGATGACGACGGCATTTTCGGGGGTTGGAAACGCAAGATAGTAAATCCGAATTATTTTGTGAAAATCTGTGAAACGATCCTCCTTGCGTTACAGGGAAACTGCAAAATGTGTGATGTAATGACTGACGCTGCAAAGCCGACAGCAGTGGAGCCTGTACGCTGCCATGGAGATTATGTAAACACATTTTGAGCGGTAGTAATACACTGACGCAATCATGTCAAATTGCATCTCTATATAGGGAAAGTTAAGAAACCCACCTACCATTGACATCGTCGATAGGGATTCCGACCTGATACAAACTACATCTGCTCCTGTACCTGGCTTAAAGTCCTGCTCGCAATTTGGTGTTAGGGGAGTTTCTCACCTGAACTGAGTCAGTGGGTCCCTAGACATGAAAAATCACTGAGGTGCTCGTTCGCCATAGTGGCACGAATGGCACAATGGCCATATCAAATATGGCTGCCATCGGCTATGATGAAAATCCAACTTTTCTGTTTCTGGGTATATATGCACATGTAATACCTCTATTTGGACTAATTGGGGTGTGGGGAATTCATTTCTGACATTGTTTTGACCATTTTGGGTGATCTGGACCTCAAAAAGGTCATGGTCAAGGTAATTTTGCTATTCCGAAGACCGTGGCCATAACTTGGCCATTGTTAGGAGTAAAATCAGGTGTAATAGGTCTACATCAACTAATTCTGACATGTATAATTCATTTCTGACATTGTTTTGACCATTAAGGATCATCTTGCCTTTGAAATATCAATGTCAATGCCATTTTTCAAAAACGATTTTGTTCATTACTTGCACTTTTAAAGTATTTTTTCATAAGTTTGTTTTGTTTATTACAAAATACATACTAGTGAGAAATACAACAAGTAAACATCCCCTTTAACTTTAAAGTGGGGTTTTAAATGGGTGTTTAAATGAGAAAATAAGACCATTTATGAATAAAAGTGACAAATAAAATCACACAACAAAAATCACACAACAAAAGCACACACAAAATTAAATAACAATTTCTCTCAAAGTGCACCAGTATTGTGATTGTGTGCTTCCAAGTTAGTATGTTTTTACAGGATGGATTTGCCATTGTTCCATGCCAAATGTGATGCACCGAACTCCATCAGCAAGTCAGCTGTCGAGTATCTAAGTGTTCCTTGTATCCATCCATGTTCCATTGGTTCTAGTCTTTCCTCAGGTTCCTTGGCTGTTGCAAGCAGGTGGCAAGACATGGTCTCAGCAGTTGTACTTCTCTGCTACGAAAGCTGTGTCTTGTTCTGTCAAGGTCTTTGCCTCTCAAAAGTTTGTTAGATATTGTAGCCAAGCCATAACTGCATGTTTAGTCCCCACCTGGCCCATGCACATGCAGTCATCTCCAGTCTCCAAGGCATATGTGCCTTGATAACTGTCGTGGCTAGTGGTGCTCCAAGATGAGAGACTGCTTGACGCTGTGGAAGCGTGTGCCGCTGCGCCCCTAGAGCCATACTGCTACCAGATCTACTTCATCCCTAGTGCTTGGAAGTATGCGGTGTAGTATAGCATTAATGCGAAGGAGACTATGACTCTCTGGGGTCCACTCATAATCCTGGCGTCCCATTATTCCGTCCATTAGGTTAGGGTTATGGATAGATTTAGTAATAATGGCCAGTTGACTCCACATGTACCACCAGCTTGGTGTCATCCTCCTCAATCTAGTTCAATCTTTGGGATCTCTTCACCACCAGCCCCTTATCATCAGAGCTAACAGAGTCGACAGACGCACCCATCCCTCAGCAACTTTACAAATTCTGGGTGTCTGAGGAGAACACCAGCTGTGTGTTCGGAATATGGTGTCCAATCAAGCCTGTGTCAATGCTACCAACATTGTTGGGCGACAGTGGCTCAGTAGGTAGAACGGCTGCCTTGGAATCTGAAGGTTCCAGGGTCAATTCCCGGCTCCTCCTGGTTATGTATGGAAGGTTCCTTGAGCAAGACACTGAACCCCTAACTGCTCCTGATGAGCACCTTGCATGGTTTCATGGTGTGAATGTATGTGTGAATGTGTGTGTTAATGGGTGAATGTGAAATACATAGCAAAGCGCTTTGGAGAAAAGCAATACTGTAAATGCAGTCCATTTACCATTGTCAGCTCTGTTGTCTCTGGTGATGATGACATAGGCGGCCCAGACATTTTGAATAGGATTGAGAAGGCTGACACATGGTGCATGACTGCATGTACTGACTCCATTATAACTAAGCCTATCCCTAACCTTCACTAACCTAATGGTCGGAATAATGGGATGTCGGAACTATGAGCGGACCCCAGAGAGTTGTTGCCTCCTTCGCATAACTGCTATACTACACCCCATATTTCCAAGCTGGGGATGAAGGAGATTTGGCAGCAGTATGGCACTGGTGAGAATCAGCACATGCTTCCACTGCATCAAGCAGTCTCTCATCTTTGAGTACCAATAGCTAAGACAGTGATCAAGGCACATACTGTAGGCCTATGCCTTGGAGACAGGAGATTACTACATGGGCCAGGTGAGGATTAAACATGCAGTTATGGCTTCTGACCGAGTACAATATTTAACAAAATGTGTAGAGGCAAAGACCTTGACAGAACAAGACGAAGCATTGGTAGCAGAGAAGTACAACTGCTGAGACCAACAAGGCACCTTTCTAGTGCATTTCTTGCCACCTGCTTGCAACAGCCAAGGAACCTGAGGAAAGAATAGAACCAATGGAACATGGAACAGGGCATGTCCTGTTGTCCGTGCATTAAAAATGAGGACAAGTGGCTCTTGGTTTCACTTTTTCTGTGGCGCTCCTAGCAGCTTTGTGCTGTATGCAGACTATGGACTGCCCATACTATGGAGTGGAGGGAGCAAGGGGGGTCATTAGCAGTCCTTTTGCTATTAATTCTATTTCAATGTATAACATTTTTATACATTGTCGGTAAGTGACTTCTGTGTCCGGACAAGTTAATGGGAAATATACTTGTCCAAAGGACAAGTGCCTCAAAAAGGCAAGCTCTGATGGATGGGAGGAGCACTTTGACTTAAGTACACTCCTGCCATATCTGAAGCGTGACACTCGACGATATGACTGCCTTGCTGGTGGAGTTCTGTGCATCATATTTTGCCATGGAACAATGACAAATCCATCCTGTAAAAACACATCATACCAACTTGCATGCACACAATCACAATATGGTGCACTTTGAGGGAAATTGTTATTTCATTTTGTGTGTGATTTTGTTGTGTGATTTTATTTGTCACTTTTATTCGTAAATGGTCTTATTTTCTCATTTAAACACCCATTTAAAACCCCACTTTAAAGTTAAAGGGGATGTTTACTTGTTGTATTTCTCACTAGTATGTATTTTGTAATAAACAAAACAAACTTATGAAAAAATACTTTAAAAGTGCAAGTAATGAACAAAATCGTTTTTGAAAAATGGCATTGACATTGATATTTCAAAGGCAAGATGATCCTTAATGGTCAAAACAATGTCAGAAATGAATTCCCCACACCCCAATTAGTCCAAATAGAGGTATTACATGTGCATATATACCCAGAAACAGAAAAGTTGGATTTTCATCATAGCCGATGGCAGCCATATTTGATATGGCCATTGTGCCATTCGTGCCACTATGGCGAACGAGCACCTCAGTGATTTTTCATGTCTAGGGACCCACTGACTCAGTTCAGGTGAGAAACTCCCCTAACACCAAATTGCGAGCAGGACTTTAAGCCAGGTACAGGAGTAATCCTCTCTCTTTCTTGAAAGTTAGCACACTGAAATAAAATCCATTGTTGTTGCATTCATTAAAAGCCAAACCTGCTGATTATGTCACTGGTTGGCAGGTTTCTGAACGTTTCATGCTTTTTGCTTCTGTGTACATGTGTATGATTTAGAGCTAAATGTTTGTTGCATTGTAGGTGTATACCAATCATATGTGTTAAGGCGATGAAAGGGCTTCTGTCTTAGCAAGCATGTGCATACAGTAGCATTATGCATGTACCTTCCATGTGTATGAATACAAACATGCTAGCCTGCTTGTTATCATGCAGCGTTACATTTGCATGTTCTGGTAGTGAAGATGCAAAACTGAATACGTCCACAGGGGTTCAGGCAGCCAGGCAGGCTGTCAGCCCCCATCAGCTGCTGTTCCTCTCTGACTCAGCAGCAGAACATGGACAGTAGCTGGGAGGGGGTGGAAAAAGTTCAAGGATAGGAGGTCATGTTGTTTATGAGCCGCTATTGGCCTCTGTAAACTGCACTCCCGCAGGGCACTGCCTGGGCTCTCAGGGAGGCTGGGGACTCCCTTGGTGTATAAGGATAATTTGCGACCATAGGTCGCAGTTTAGTATGTGAACAGTTACAGCTTGACCGTATCTCTGTCACACCTGACACTGTGGTTCCCCTGACACATAATTGTGACATCACAGGTGACATCACAGTGATGTCAGATACTCCCTATACAGGTGACATCCATGTGTGGGCATAACAGGGATTGTATGTATGATGTCAGATGTGATAGACATAGGATTTTCACGTAACAAATAACTGAGTAAGCATGTTTGGGGTCTCACAGCATATCTCCATAGACAGTACATGGATCTCCATATATGGGTACCGGGAGTCTCCATATATGGGTAACTGGCCGATCACTGGCAAGACGGCCAACCACCTCGCCCTAAAAGGCGAGGTCGCTTGTCGCCCTGAGACGTCTTACTAGTAATAATGATTATTATTATAATTTCGTCTGCAATCCTTGGGGTGTTTTCCCCCCACTGTACAGTATATGTATACAATTATGTATTATTATGCTAAATATGCAGTGCATGTGAATTTCGTCTTCTGCATTCACCCATCTTATAATCCCTAGAAGCAGTGAACAGTCATTCTACGGCACTGGGGAGCAATTAGGGCAAATCGACACATTGCTGGCCTGGAATCGAAACTGCGACAACCAGAGCCTCTAGCTGCCCAGGCAGGTTCACTTACCACTCAGCTATGGCTAAGACAAGCTGGCAGGACATCACAGAGAAACAGTGTAATGGGGTGTTCATTTCTTACAGCCCAGGGCAGTAAGATTAAAAAGACATTCAGCAATATCTGTCATATTTGACACAATTCTACATTGAAACACAAGGTCTCTGTCATTTGAATCACACTACTGGGGAAAACAGAACAAAAATGAGTTTTAGGCAAGATTTTACCCAGGATCTTATAATGAGTGTGAGAACTTATAGGCTATGAAGATAAGGTTGAAAACGGGTGAAGTGCGCCTTTAAATAATTAAATATCATTATTAAACATTTTCTATTTTTACCGACATGGAGAGGATTCAGCATCCTGTAAATTAAACAATAGTTAATACAACCTCTGAATATTGTTCCATAAATATCCCCATCATGGATTTGTGTGTTAACCTGTAATGGGGTTTTTAATGGGTACTGCAGATTTATTGTAGCCTCCACTCGCGCGCACACACACATACAGTAAAATCCTCAGTGTTAAAGCTATACTGTGTAAGTTGCTCAACTTGTGGTCAGTAGCTCTATAGCAAACCTCGGTCGCGTCCGCGTCTTTCGGCCGTTTTTCGGTTTTCACACCCCCGTGTCTGCCTCCACCTCGCCGAGATCTATCTTTTGAGGGGTCCCTGGTTGCTGTGCGTTCAGCCATTCCGGAGATACACTCCTTCACCCAAGCTTCACCGTGCACCAGAGTATAGAAACACACGGGAGACTACAAATATGGCCGCCCTAGCGACCCCACTCCAAGATGCGCTGTGATTGGCCGGCAGTGTATAACCCTCGCTGTGATTGGCCGGTAGTATGATGTCATATTGCCGCAAAATTCTCCCCCCCTCACGGCTCATAGAAAACGAGAAGGCTTCAGAAGCTGAAAATAACGGAGTGGGGGTTCTAAAACTTTAGCGATTTAACAGTTAGGACCATTTTAAGATTTGTTTTATAAAAAAAGTTACATGGTATAACTTTAATATTGATTAAAACGTTTATTTATTCTCGAAAAGAGCATTGAGGTTCCCCCTCATTTGCAATGCTGACGAGATTACATACACAAAGATCAACAATTAGCATACAAATATAAAGCAACAACAAAAACATCATAGACAATGACTACGTTAAAAACAATTGCATACTGAGGTAGGGAGATCTAAGAGCATGTTATTAAATTGTCCATAGGATATTGGAGTATTAATTTTTAGCGTGAGTTGTAGAGTGTTCCATGAGTCGGAGCATCAAAACAAAAAGCTGATTTACCTAGTTCAATATAACTGAGTGTAAACATTGACCGAACTAGATCCGTAAGCATCCAAAGATTGGGGCAGAACATTTTACCAGGCATAGAGAGGGCACACAGGGGGCTCGAAAAGATCAAAGTTAAAAGGAACAAAGCAGTTGCACATGAGTTTTAATCAGCAAATTCTGAATCCAGCATATCAGCAAATTCCAACATTTTGACAAAACAATCTTCTGGTTCATATATAGTTTATATACCCTGAAGAAGATGTTAAGCCAAAACATTGTATTAAAATTGCTGTGTGCACACATCATTCAGACGGTTGGATCATGCTGCTGTTATATTATGCTCCTGTGTGAGCAGCATTGTGCAAAAAAAAAAAAAAAAGACATAGGAAAAGGATAGGATGTTCTAATGTCGAACACGCTTTGATGTGCACTCACTGCACTGCTAGAAGTGACATCTGAACCTGATCACAAACTTCACTGCCCTGTTTTGTGAAAGACTCATCAGAATTATTTCCCGCACGTTCCACGTTGACAGTATTCGCTCAGGCTGAACAAGGTTTAACAGCCAACCAGATAACTCCCCGTTGTTATCGAGGCGTGACAGCGACTAAGCTGGCTTGGTCATGTTAGCAACACCTCACTACCACTGACGATCATTTAGTGATTTTCGGCCACAGATGCTTATGGTGACTTCTCAACGCCGATGTGTGGAACGGCTGGAGCCCTAATTAAATGCTTGAAACGTCGGCTAGAATGTTTTAGGGAAAGAACGGACAGGCTTCCTGTGTTGGATGATTTAGGTATGTGGGAAGGAGTGTAGGGGTGGGCCATCATGTCCTGAAGGTAGAGTGGTGCCATGACCTTGATTGCTTTGTAGGTCATAAACAGTGTTTTGAATTGGGTGCAAACTGGAAGCCAGTGAGGGAGGCTGAACACCAGGTGAGCTGCCGCATATTATATGAGCCAGCAGAGACGCAAGGAGAGAGATGCGATATCCAATCCTGGATATGACTAAAGCTTGGATAAGGAGGAGCTGCTGGTGGGCAGACTACTTGGTGAGGAATGATTTTACCTTTTGGATGTTTTACAGCAAAAGAAAACAGGGGCCAAGAGTCGGTTTCTTGAGGAACTCTGGTGGACTTGAAGGCAAATGAAATACAGCCTGAAGTTAGTGTTGATGATGGTGGTAATGGGAGTTTCAGTGTCAAGGAGGGGATCTAGGGGTCTAGGGAACAGATGGTCAGACTCATTCCGGTGGAGGACACCAATCCCAAGACCCCATCGGGAGATAGAGGAGAGAAGGAAGACAGACATGATATGTTCAGTTTAGCATTTGGTGAAGTTGCTTTTCAAGAGCCAAGCATATAATACTGTACTGGGGGATTTGTATTTAAATGTCCTAGCAACACTAGCCCAAATTTGGGTTATAGGGATGTGCATGTATGCTCTCTCCTTTCTAGCAACACTAGCTCACATGTCATGCTAATGAAGCCAATTTGAATTTTGTCAGGGGGGCACAGAGAGAGAGAGAGAGAGAGAGAGAGAGAGAGAGAGAGAGAGAGAGAGAGAGAGGAACATACCACACAAACCATTTATTACAGGCAGAAATGTGCACATGCAGTGCTTTATGTGTAATAGGCTCCTTGCCATTTGTAATGGAACAAAAACCATGCACTTGTAGCAAATACATTTGCAGCTGTATGCACCATGCCTATTGAAGAAGATGTTTTTTTTTCTGTTGCTAGGGGAACACCGATCCAAAGCAAAGTGGATGTTGTCCCAATATTCTCCCCTCTCTCCTCCATAATCCTGAGATGTTGTTGGTTGGTGTGCTGAAACAGTAAGCACTCAGTGGGGACTTGAAAAACAACAAGGTAATGATCAAAAACATCACCAATATCAATGTGTGCATGCGTGCCTGCGTGCGTGCGTGCGTGCGTGCGTGGTCAAAGTCGCTCAGGAAGTAGAGCCGCCGCTTTGGGAAAGGAAGGTTCTTGACTAACTCCTCCTACTGTAACTGCTCTCTTGTTGAGGTTAGCGCCTTGCTTGGTTTCCTCTGCAACCTATGCGTGCGAATGTTTGCGTGGATGGGCGAATGTAATGCAGGTTGTAAAACACTTGGAGAAAATGTGCTATATAAATGCACCATTTACATAATATTGACCAATAAATCAATGGGGCAAGTGCCCAGCAATTTACAATTTACAATTTAAGCAATTAGCAGACGCTCTTAATCCAGAGCGATTTACAATAAGCAAGGTAATACATCAGTACATCAACATCAATACATCAAATGGAAAGAAAAAGTAGGAATATATACAAAAAACAGGTAGACCAAGCACCTATTCAGTAAAAATATCATAACAAATTATAACATAAATAAAATGCTATCTAAATTACATGTATGGTCATTTGAGGGTAGACAAGCGCTACGGTAAGTGCTATGGGCTAAGGTGGAGTCTGAAAAGGTGAGTCTTCAGACCACGGTGGAAGCTATGGAGTGAGTCTGCATTTCAAAGTGCAACTGGGAGTTTATTCCACAGTTTGGGGGCCAGGAGGGCGAAGAAGAGTCTAGGGCGAGTGGATCGTTGTCCTGGGGTTTTTAGCGAAGGTTCTGTCAGTATCCCTGAGTTAGCTGATCTTAGGAGTGGGGTTATAGGGTTCAATCAGGCTTTGAAGGTATGGAGGTGCCATACCTTTGGCCCTTGACTGAATGTCACCATTCTGTTCTTTTAGGGTTTTTTTGTTGTTGTTAATGTTAATATATTTTTATTGTCTCCCAGACAAGTATAATATAAAGTTGGTTTAGATCTACTGGCTGTGCCTCAACCAAATAAAATGTGCTGAAAATAGCAATGGACAAGCTTGCGACTCGCTGTACACCTAGGTTCAGGCAGGCGGCGGATGATGCCAATTGTGGTCCTCTCAGCTTAGATCCAGGCATTTCAAGATGGTCCTCTTGACCCCCAAATTGTAGTGTGCTGCTGATTTACTAACAGCACCCCCTACTGCTGCTCTCCTCCCACACAGGCGCACGGCAAGACCTCAAAATACCATACACAGGAAGGCGGGGGAAAACACACCACTTCGCTTCCGGAAATGGACTATTTATGCATTGGCTGCATGCCACGCACCTCCATCTGTCTCAAAATAGGGCAGAGAGTGTACAAAATCAATTTGATCCTTACGGGTACATTTCGGTCTATTTCTAGTTCAATTAAAGTTATCATGTGAAACAATTTCTTTATTTTTTAAAGATTTTATTTTGGGGCTTTTATGCCTTTATTTATAAGAAAATAGACTGTTAGGAAATGGGGAGAGAGATGGAGAGTGACACGCAGCAAAATGTTATATCTTTCACTTTCACAATAGCCATTCCACATTCCATGCTCAGTGTGAACGGCCCTTTAGTGTCTCACGACAAAATCACACTGGAAATGTATTTATTTATTCATTTTCAAGTTAAAGAGGTGGTGCCATCATTTTGTACTTTTTCTGTTTTGTATGTGTCTATGGAGTTAACATTACTCTAGACCCCCAGGTGTGGTTATAATATGCAAATACGTCTGTGTAAAGGGCTTTGCACACAGGACCGTTGCGTTTCTTTCCGTTTGCTGCATGATTAAAACACATTGGATTTGGTGTGCAAGGCTGTGCGGAATTCACACTGCGGATCCGAAGAGGAGTCATAAAAGGAGTCGGGATGGTGTTTTCCTCTGGTGTTTCAGTCCGCGTGTATCAAAGGGTGCGTTCGGAAATGCGCACCGGGTGGACTGCGCGGGCGTTTATCGTGGGCTTGCCCAGGCCTTACGGCCTGGGCATAAATATAACGATTGCATTCACCACGGCTTCGTAACTCGCGCGGCGCCCCCGCCCTGGCCTTCGCGCCGCTTGCAATGTCGTGGACAATAAAATGAGCGCACCCTTTGATACACTCGGACTGAATCACCAGTAGAAAACACTCTCTCAAAAGGAGTCAATGAGTTTTTACCGCATGCGACAAGACGCACAAATCGAACTGGGTTCGATCGGGGGAAAAACGCACAGCCGCAGCCACCTGACGCACGTCAAATTCGGAGCCGGTGTGCATGAGGTCATAGAGAATCATTGTTTTCTTTTAAAACATTGAATCGTCCGTTTTTTCCGTGCAAGAAAAACGCGTCTGTGTGCAAAGAGCTTAACTCAGAGGCTTTCAGCTCTCAGGAAGTAACCAAAAATACACAGGGAAGACATATTTGCATATTAACCACACCTGGGGGTCTATTAGAGTAACACCCTTTTTACCATTCAACAATACTGTGGGTGTGGCTAACTTCAGCTGGGTCACCACCCACCTAGTCTCGCGTAGCCAGACAACTATTCCACAATCTCTGAATGCTATATAGAGTCTGGAACAGCAGCTCCCGAACGGCGAGTAATGGAAACGGGCATTACCGTTCAAGAAAATATATTTTAAAATGTCATTTCTGCTAAGCAGCAAGCTAAACATGCTTATATGATTTTTATTTATATAATGATAAATGTGTGCGATGTGAGACGGAAACAGAAGTGACGAGGAGGCTTCACTTCCGCTTTAACCGGTACTCATCGTTCTTCTTTCGATGCACCAGACTGTTTGACGGGAGCATTTCCAAATCGTGGAGTCAACAGTCTGACTACGCGAGACTACCACCCACCTGACAACCAGGCATACTTAATGAGCAGGTGGGTGTGGCCACATAAAAACATAATTTGAACACTTTCTGTACACTTTTTAGAAAAAAAGTATAATCATAATACCTGATGATTATGTTGTAGGGGGGGGAAAAATCACAGCACTCCATCTTTAATACATAACATTTCTGATAACGTTTTCTAAAATATATTCTTGGTGCACTGCTAGGTCCCTGCAGCGTTCGTTTTGGAGTGGTACTTCCATGGTTTGGAGTGGTACTTCCATGGTTTAGTTTTGAACTGAATTCTGGAAACAGACACTGTAATGGCAATGCAGCTACTAGTACCAGAGGTGTCGCCAAACAGAGTACTAAAATAAATGTTACACATTATACACTTGATGCTGAGGACTTTACTATGTTAATCTTTTACTTTGGTTTAACTGAGAGGGGGGGGGGGGGTAAATAAAAAAACTTGGATTTTTAGACAACAATCTGAAAGCTAATTTAAGTATGTACAAAAAGGGGCATATAGAATGAGGTGTCAAATTTGAAAAAGAAGGAATGTGGAATAATTAGCAGGTTCAGTTCTTAGGCACGCCTCATCATTATGTAGCACGTAATGGGAGTTTTTACGCTTGGTAGATGTGTGAAAGATCCATGTGGTGCCCATTTATAGGCTCATCCATCTTACTGCACCAGGCTACATGAAAAGGAATAATGACTATGTTTCAGACACCCCACTCCTGGCAGCACTGTAACTCTTCTACCATAGCATAAATATCGCTAGTACAGCAGATAGCATATCGTTTTCATCTGCAAATGAGCACATTTCTTGTGGTATGGTATTCAGCAAGAAGGCGAAGACGAAGACACAGACGAAGACAAAGACAAAGATGAAGAAAGAAAGAAAACAGATATCTTAAGGACGTTTATAAAGTGTGTTCAGTGGCGTACAGTATATGGATTTGGACAGTAGGTGTGTGTACAATATTGGAATAATGATTTTGAAGATGAGGAGAAGAGGAAGACGTGCCAGGCATTAAACTGCCAAACTGGCTTAGTATGACTGACATGCAAAGTGCCCTATTATACTCTAGGCTTATGCGAGTGAAGGCTGACCTCAACCCTCAACAGAATGGCTGTATGTTTCACTTCCAAACCGAAACAACGTTGCTAGTGAGTTTTCCTACACATTAACTTAAATATTGCCTATAGCCTCCAAACGCATGGGAGCACTTTGCTTTTGGCTGTAACAGATAATCCACAAAACCTAATTGGTATACTGTACATGTAACAGATAATCCACAAAACCTAATTGGTATACTGTACAAAGACTGCTGTGAGGGGGAAGTGGCACCAGAGATTCTTAATGAGGTTTTAGAAGTCAACTCCAGTCCGTAATTTCCATAATGGCACATGCTGGTGAAAAAAAACAAAATTGGCCTGATGAGTTGAGGGACACTTTATTTTTTCTCTCTTTAATTGCTTTGATGAGCGTGTGATGCCAAGCCTGACATGTATTATGATGCTCATGCCGTTTTGTTCACAATGGTTGTTGTGGCTGCCAATGTCGAAGAAAGTGGGACTGTATTTCCAGATCCAATAGATTATGCAAGTTGTATAATGGCGTTATAAGCCTACTTTCCATGTTCCAAGCATTGCAAGTATACCAGAAAAGTGTGTGTGGGGTGGGGGGGTGCTTAAGCAGGCAGCAAAGCTGTGCGTCACGAGACGAGACAGAATCTAAAAGACGCGATTACCTCAAGTTAATGAATGCATTGCCACAATTTAGCCTGCCTGTGCGTACTCATCTCTTCCTACGATGTCAGCCTAGCTGTCACGCTCCTCACACACCCAATCCCCCATAGCCGTCCCCATCGCCCACTCCCACTCATCTTCTCCCACCTACCACCCACTTAGGGAAGGGAAACCGCAAAACATACAGTAATGTATGCAGCAATCTGACTATAATGAGGCAACAGTTGAGCTCTAAACTTGTGCCACCATTTATCAACTAAATCCTTATTGGGCTATGAGCCTATGACCCAAACATAATTCAATCAAATCAATAATTGCATGCACACACACACACACTGGGTGAACAATTTAGCATCAAATACAATGCATAATGTATCGATGGTTACTTAGCATGGTCTACTGCACAATGCACATGCAGCAGTACACTTCCTCAAATGTGCAGGACTTACATTTGATGATGATGTTTATTATGGCTGCAATTCACTGCTGCTTGCCGCTCTTCCCTCCTGTCCACATAAAGATGCGTAAAAAGAAAGAAAGAAAGAAAGACTGTTGTGGGAGACACTTTACACCAGGGTTCCCCAATTAGTTTTCCCCAAGGGCCGAATTATGTCTAGGGTACCAAGCCGAGGGCCACAACATTGCAGGGGGCGACGGTGGCATTCCCGCTACTCCATGCAGTGACAGTTTAGATATCGTCGTTGTCGGGTGAAAATCTTGTATGTCCAAAACCGTTCGTTTTGCATTTATCATTTTAAAAATGATTTAAA
The DNA here is from genome assembly GCF_963921795.1 of Nannobrachium achirus. Lineage (NCBI taxonomy): Eukaryota > Metazoa > Chordata > Actinopteri > Myctophiformes > Myctophidae > Nannobrachium > Nannobrachium achirus. The sequence continues at coordinate 38,818,182 of NC_137813.1, forward strand.
CTAGTGAAAACAGCCGATCTACAAGCAAACAACGCCTCGCGGTGCGAGGCGTTGTGTGCTTGTAGATCTACTGTTTTCACTACTTTTGTACGAGGTATGATGAAGCAGGGCTTTACTTTGCGAAAGAACGTACACATTTGGAGATACAAGGTTTACACCCGACAATGATGATATACTAGTGTTGTTGCTGCTCTTATACCACCATTATTACTGGGGTTGGTGGGGGCCAGACAGTAGCCCCCCGCGGGCCGCAAATGGCCTGTGGGCCGCCTATTGGGGAACCCTGCTTTACACAAAAGCAAATTGTGTGCACACCACACAGACACACTAGCACTGATCGCTGATCGCTTTACCCCCCATCTGCGGACCTATTGAACAACACTGCGGGTGGGAAATTACATTTGCATTATCTTAGATGTGTCCAATGTCTGCACATCAGAAATGGCACAACAGGGAAGGGAGGGGTCTTCTGTTTCATCATCATGATATCCAATTAGCCCAATGAAGGGAACTAATTGCAATAGAAGAATCACGATAAACATAAGGATGTACATTTGTGATTTCCCATCAGGGCCACTGATGAGCAGGGGGAATCTTCAGTGCAAGCACTGACAATGCATGTGATTTTTCCACTTAACCAGCCAAAAATATATATACGTTTTTTAAATAATCGTAATTATTTCAAAAATGGCCATCTCTCTCTCTAGGTCGATGCCCATGTGATGATGCCCTTCTCATTCACCCTTGGTAGTCTTCAATACATATATACCAATAGTTATTGGTAATATGCTCCTTCTGTATGCTTATACCGCTCGTAGCGTTCTGGTAGTCCGATAGCAGGCAGATATTCCAGATCACGCAACGCATTGTGATCTGAAATATGTCCAAAATTAGGATATCAGGGATAAAGTGGTTAGATCAATTCCATGGTGTTGCTTTGTTTGGCTACTAGAATAGATGTACTGTATACACTATTGATCCCCAAAGGTGGAAATTCATCTAGTCTCACAGGGGCAGAAAATAAGAGACAAACAAGTAGCCTAAACAAGACGGGACAGCCACCACACAACTGTAAAATATAAAACAGAGGTCTTCAACATGGCGTCCGGGACCCCTAGAGGGTCTTCAGAGGTACAACAGGGGGCCCGCCAAATCCTTGTGTGATAGGATAATTGTTTTAAATGAAGAACTTAAACCCTCACATTCCTATTCTGAGGAGAACTTTAGTCAAAAATAGCAGATCTACAAGCTCTCAACGCCTCGCGCTGCGAGGCGTTGAGAGCTTGTAGATCGTCTATTTTCGGCAAATAGGTTTGGTGAAAGAGGTAAAACAGAGCAGACCAAGTACAGAGTGAAAGGTCAGGTTTAATTAGTATCGACAATTTAAGTAGTTAAATGTCTGAAAAAAAAAACACACATTAACACAAATCCAACATATGAAACGATGCAACACAATGTTATACAATATGTAGTGGGGGTCCGTGCTGTATCTCCCTCTCAGCTAAGGGGTCCTTGGCCTGAAAACGTTCAAGACCCCTGCTATAAAACAACAATCACTCTACATAAGCTGATCAATTAGACAGCTGTCTCATTGATATACCTTATGGCAGTGCATGGGATGAAGGACGTCCTGAATCACTCAGTACCTTCTTAGTATAAAATCCAGTATAAAAAGTCTCCTCTCATACAACACGCAGACACTGCTCTCTCAGGCTTGCATGCAGATTATCCATGCATCGCATGACAAGACTAGAAAAGGTCAGTGACTGATTAGTTTTTAACACTTCTACATCACTGCACCTGCCATTGACAAGGCTGGACGTGTTTGCATACGCACACAGAGGCCTGCCATCTGTAATATTTCCATGTTGTGCAATATGTGTTACCAAACAGCATTTCAAGCTATTATTAAATACAATGAATACATATACTTGTCAAATCTGTTACAAATCAACCACATCCCTCGATCCTTCTTTTTCTTCTACACCGAAATCCCTTTGCCGAAAATAGCCAATCTACAGCCCACACCACATCTAATGGGTTTCTACGTGTTGAGACGCATGGTGAACTTGTAGATCTGCTATTTTCAGTTCACCCCAGAATGATGTGGGTAAGGGCCTGGAAATTATGTCTGAAAAAGATTCAAACTATTGTCCAAAAAGTTAGTCTCTGAGTCTGATCCATCTGGTCCGACTCGGCTGAAGGCTGCACAAGCTTCTGTTGAAGCTGCCAGCCAGCCTCTTTGTATAGTCGAGCTCTTCCCTGTCTGTGTCTAGCAGAGAGCTTAGTTTCGGTTAGCAGCCTGCCAACCCAGAGTTCAAACATCAATACTTGATTCGTGTCCAAGGCTGCCCTCAGCTATGCTGCTCAACCAGCTGCAGGGGCGTCACATATATTATACTTTAGCTATTGATAAATAGCAGATCTACAAGCTCACAGTGCCGCGCTGCGAGCTTGTAGATCTGCTATTTTTGAAAAGTCGTGAAAATGTGTGCAAATCTTTGTATATTTTAAAGCAAACATTTGTAACTCAAATTCTGCTTCTGGGGGGTCCCTGGAACTAAATATTTTGAGATGGGGGTCCGTGGCCAAATACATATAATTTTGGGGGTCCTTCACATGAAAAGGTTTGAGCACCACCGACATAGAACCTTAGAAGGATTTGAAATATTCAAAGACTTGCAAAAATGTTCACGATTTAAAAAAATAGCAGATCTTGTATCTGCTATTTCTCAATAGTTAAAGCACAAAATAATGCGTAACTAGAAGCAGTGCTCTTCCGAGCACAGGTCTCCACCAGGCCAGGCGTCCTGGTGGTGCTACTGTATAATAGGCCAATGTAAAAAGGGTGGCATTATGTTCTTCACCTTAGACCTTTCATGGCAATCGGACGCTACCGGTACATGCATGATTTGAGGCATTGTGTTCCAAAAATGTGTTTTGCTAAAGTCTACCTGCTGGTGGCGCTATAACAGGCCAATGTGAAAAGGGTAGCATTTGTTCCTTGACATATAGTTGGAATATGTGTGGCAAATTTCACTGTAATCGCAAGCTGCGTTGATGATTTGAGGCATTTTGGTCAAAAACTGAGCAATCCTGCAAACTTTGGAAGCTAATATTAGCCAATCAGGATGGAATATGAAATATCAGACGAATCAGACTTGATCACATGACTATAGAGATACTGTGTACTGATGTTATTTTTGGAGAAAATCTGAAGGAGTAATTTCCAAAAATGTGTTTTACATAAGTCGGCCCAAAGGTGGCGCTATAAAAGGCTGATGTGAAAAATGCAGTGAAAAGGTTTTTCTTTGGCTTCTAGGGAGTGCGTGTACAAATGTTGACACTGATCGGTGGAGTTATAGGTAAAAACACAAATTGGCCTGTTATAGCGCCACCATGGGGCCGATTTGAACATTTTGACGTGGCATTTCTTCCTCGGCCTAGTGGGAATGTGTGTGTGTGATTTCATGATAATTGCACTTTGCGTTTGTGATTTGAGGCATTTTGTTCAAAATGGCTCAATCCTACAAACTTTGGAAGCCAATCTTAACCAATCAGGATGGAATATGCAAAATTGGACAGATCCATGTCGATCACATGACTGTCGAGATACTGCCTACCGATTTGTAGGATTTTTGGACAAAATCTGTAAGAGTAGTGTACAGAAATGTGTTTCGTGAACATCGGCCTCATGGTGGCGCTAGAACAGGCCCATTTGAAAAATGTGGGTCAGAGGTTCTGAATTGGCATCCAGGGAGTGTGTGTGCTCATTTTGGCAGCGACCGGGCCAACGGCGACTGAGATTATAGGTGCGAGGACGCACGGACGGACGCACGCACGGACAGACGGATGGAGGGGAAAACATACTCTCCCCCATGCCTTCGGCTGGTGGAGACAATAATGCGTTCCCAGTCTAAATGGGTTAAACCTCCTCCCCCTTTGAAAAACATTCATGGGGGGCCCGGCCCGCAGTGAATCCTTGTACCCAGAGGCAGAGCCCAGAATTTGGTGCGACACCCCTGACCAGCTGGTCATGGGAGTTCCACCATGGAGAGGGAGAGCTGGAAGGGAGTGAATGGAACAGACACTCCAAATAACTCAAAGTACACGGAATAGAAGCAGCAGAAGCAGCCGCGGCTAATGTGCTCAAAGGCTCTCTAAGCCTTAGGGGCACTGTGTGGGCAGAAGAGACACCTATCTCAAAATAGATGCCAGAGAAAGAAAAAAAAAGACTGTTGAGGGATTTGTCTGCGTGTTATTCCATTTGTTTGTTTTGGTTTGTTTGTTTAGTCCCGTGGTGTTCTAAATGCGTTCATTCACATGAGAGATGGGATGAGACAGCATCGTCCAGAAATGTGTTATCTTCCCCGCCACAAAGCAATGTTGCATTACTTCTCCTAGGAGACATTGAAAACCATCACACTGTGACATCCTCGGAGAGAGCATTGTCTTCAGTTGACCAGAGATGAATAGCCGAGGAAGGGTTCCACTTCCAGTCTCATGTTATGTAACTGTGATATGAGTGAAAGGGAATTACTGTATAATATGAACTTTTCATCGTCATCCAACAAAGGCATTGTAATGCACTGCCTTGCCGATCAAGCATGAAGAAGACTGCAGAAGAATCGCATCGCTCAAGTTAAATACACATTGTGTGTTTGTATACTATGTGTGTCTGTTATCTCCCATGGCCAAAGAGGAATTACCCTTTAGGTTAGCTAGTGGATAACGCACGTGCGAGAGAGAGAGAGAGACACACACACACACACACACACACACACACACACACACACACACACACACACACACACACACACACACACACACACACACACACACACACACACACACACACAGGCTATAACACCAGTACATGATATTCTTAGATCATGCTGGATACTGGGAAGAGGCTGAAGAATGCAAGTCCCACTGGTGTTACATGTTGCCAAGCTGTCTGACAAACACATTTTGTAGATAGCCTAGCTCTCGAATACGACAGCATATATAGCCTGCAAACCTCCAAGGCATAATAGACAACATTGACGTGTGGGCATGACATACAGTGGCCTGTGTGTGTACTATGAATGACCTTTTAGTAGACCAATCCCTAAAAGCAGGGGTCTTCAACAGGGGGTCCGGGACCCCTAGGGGGTCCTCAGAGTTACTACAGGGGGTCCTCCAAATCTTTGTGTCTTTTTGTCTCCACCAGCCGAAGGCTGAGGGAGAGTATGTTTTCCCCTCCGTCCGTGTGTCCGTCCGTCCGTGCGTCCGTCCGTCCGTGCGTGCGTCCGTGCGTCCTCGCAGTTTGTGAGCGCCAAATCTCAGTCGCCGTTGGCCCGGTCGCTGCCAAAGTGAGCACACACATTCCCTGGATGCCAATCTAGAACCTCTGCCCTAAATTTTTCAAATGGGCCTTTTCTAGCGCCAACTAGTGGCCGATGTTTGCTAAACACATTTCTGTGCACTACTCTTACAGATTTTGTCCAAAAATCCTACAAATCGGTAGGCAATATCTCGACAGTCATGTGATCGACACGGATCTGTCCGATTTTGCATATTCCATCCTGATTGGCTAAGATTGGCTTCCAAAGTTTGTGGGATTGAGCCGTTTTGAACAAAATGCCTCAAATCACAAACGCAAAGTGCAATTATCATGAAATCGCGCACACACGTTCCCACTAGGCCGAGGAAGAAATGCCACTTAATTTTTTTTAAATCAGCCTCATGGTGGCGCTATAACAGGCCGATTTGTGGTTTTACCTATAACTCCACCGATCAGTTTCAAACTTTGTAAGCGCACTCCCTAGAGGCTAAGGATAAACCTTTGCCCTGCATTTTTCACATCAGAGTTTATAGCGCCACCTTTGGGCCGACATATGTAAAACACATTTTTGGATATTACTCCTTGAGATTTTATGCAAAAATCACGCAAATCGGTACACAGTATCTCTATAGTCATGTGATCAAGTCCGATCAGTCTGATATTTCATATTCCATCCTGATTGGCTAATATTAGCTTCCAAAGTTTGCAGGATTGCTCCGCTTTTGAACAAAATGCCTCAAATCATCAACGCAGCTTGCGATTACCGTGAAATTTGCCACACATATTCCCACTAGGTCAAGGAACAAATGCTACCTTTTTAACATTGGCCTGTTATAGCGCCACCATTAGGTAGACTTTAGCAAAACACATTTTTGGAACACAATGCTTCAAATCATGCATGCAGCGTCCGATTGCCATGAAAGATCTAAGGTGAGGAACATATGCCACCCTTTTTACATTGGCCTATTATACAGTAACACCACCAGGACGCACGGCCTGGTGGAGACCTGTGCTCGTTTCTCCTTTTTTCTATTAACCACTTGAACCATAAGCGTCCCTATTCGGAGAACTTTAGCCAAAAATACAAGCTCACAACGCCTCGCGCTGCGAGAGCTTGTAGATCTGCTTTTTTCGGCAAAGGTGGTGTTTGGTGTAAAGGGGGAAAAGAGCAGACCAAGTACAGAGTGAAAGGTTAAGTTTATTAAGTATTGACAGTTCAAGTGGTTAAATATCTGAATACACAAATTGACATGTATCCAAAATACACTGATGATTGTGCCGTCAAAAAATGACATTATGATAAGGCTGTGGGGGTCCCCGCTTCATCTCTCTCTCAATTAAGGGGTCCTCGGCCTGAAAACGTTGAAGACCCCTGCCTAAAAGGATTGGTATTGGTATGTATGTAGCAGTAGTCCACTGATGTGTTCTCGTGCTGTATGCGTGCGTGTGTAAGTGCATGTGTGAATGTGTGCGTGTGCGTCTACATCATGCGTGTGTATTTGCAAACAGAGTGGCGCAGGTGTGACGTTGTGGTTGCAAACGTATTGCAGGGTTGTATAAATCTGGCACACGCTCTTGGTAGAGAACCAGATAATTGCTGTGAAATTTGAAACGGCAAGCAATTTGTGCTGCCAGCTCTGTTAGCATCCTCTGATCTGGGAAGGTGTCTTGTGTTTCAGATTTGACTAATCAACACAGTTGTGCTCCATGAAATTTCATTAGTGCACAATGAAGAGAATCCCTCCATGCATGATAAACTGTATTCCAAACATAAAGGGGACATTTGTTTGCCAAGACTTTTCGATGTAAAAAACGGTACAGTATATCGTCATTGACGGGCAGAAATCTCCAACGTTAAAATTTGTATGTTTTTTTTTTTCATAAATGAAAGCCCTGCTTCATCATACAAAAGTAGTGAAAATAGCAGATACGAGGCGTTGTGTGCTTATAGATCGGGCTATTTTCACTACTTTAACTCGTTTTTAAAACACAACGGGTTTTTTTTTCCACCCGACAGAGACGAGACGATATACTATAAAAAGGTACAGGAATATATATATAAATTAAAATAAAAAAGTGCAGGAGTACATTATACTGTGTGTATGAAGAACAAAAGCATTACTCAAAAAAGCACAAATGCATTGTGAGCTTGTAGATCTGCTTCCATTGCCTCGTGCCATTTCATACACATACACACAGCCTCAGGGACGTGCTGGCAATTGGGAAAAGCAGGCCAACTCCCGAACGGCCGGTTCATTCCCGGCCGGTCCAGGCCGCCATTAGGAAAAAATTCCAAATAAAATGTCGGCCTTCGTTCCATTTTGGGGGCTGGGCGGCCAACAAAGTAAATCGTCACTTTCGGGCAGAAACCTCGTATCTCCAAGTTTCAAATGTGTAATTTTTTTTCGCAAAGCAAAGCCCTGCTTCATCATACAAGGCTGTCGCACAAAAGTAGTGAAAACAGCAGATCTAGATCATCTGTTTTCACTAGTTTAATTCATTTTTTAAATGATAAATACAAAAGAAACGGTTTTGGACATACAAGGTTTCCACACGACAACGACGAAATATAACTCATGTACAGTAATTGGCCCACTGGCTTGTCACTTGTCATGATCTGAAATGGAAAAAATCTTTGAGTAGCAGCAGCGCTATAGAGAGAGATCTCTCTCTCTATAGCGCGCAATGAGGGCCTCTCCAACTCTTTTTCCCGGGCTGAATCAGGGGCCCAGCACGTCCCTGCACAGCCTCACACTGACACCGAGATGAAGGGAGGTATAGGTGTGCCTCCTGGTAGAGATTTGCAGTCCACCTTTCAAGTCTCCCTCTGTTTCTTCTATTCATTCATCTATGTCTCCCCTCTCTGGGACGTGTCCTCATCAGCACTCCCTGGAGACTTTGACAAACCACCCTTATATCCCCTGAGCCACTGGGCTCAGCTTGCCAGAGCGACAGCAATACACCAGGAATACCCCCAGGGGAGGTATAATTTCAACCCACTCATAAGTTTACTTATGACTGAGAGATACTGTATGCTGCGCAAAAGGAGATGTACTGTAAGTATGATGAATAGAGCTGCTATACATCAATGCAATACATATTTCTGTTGGAAACCAAGTCATGTATTAATTTCAAAAAGAGTGCTTGGAACTGTGACAGCCTGGCATATACAGTATATGGCTGAAATATTATAGTCAGGCACACTATTCATGTCAAAGTGATACACAGATAGAGCCCCTCTGCTCCAAAGGGCCCTGTGCACCTGAGTACCTGAGCACCTGAGTTACCTCTTGCCTGGATGCTCAGATGTAGCGCACAATCTAGATCAGGGGTCTCAAACTGGCGGCCCTGGGGCCATTTGTGGCCCGCGAGACGAAATTTTGTGGCCCCCACCTTAATATGAAAGTTTAATGTTAGTGCGGCCCGTGAGTTTTATATGAACCTCAAAACAGTTAACAGTACAGTACATGGTCCATAAGTTAAACACAACACCAGGGTCCTTGTTTATCTTATTTTGTGTTAAAAAATAAAAAAGACATTTGAGAAGATTGGATTTTTTTTCTTTTTTTCTTTGATGGGGAGATAGATACAGTAGTTGTTAGACTGGTATGAAACTACAGTATAATAATAAAACAAATTAGTGCACATGCACTAATTTGTTTTATTAGAGCATGTGCACGCGCACATGCACTGAGGCTGCGGCCCAGCCTCAGCCAGACTCTGCCTCCAGCAGCCCCAAGGACAAGGTAAATTGAGTTTGAGACCCCTGATCTAGATACTGTATGTCACAGCTGGTAAAAAAGAATCTAGCCCAACCCTACCCTCCCCTGCCCCTTCTTTGTATATACTGTTTGTTTTGACTTACTGTCTTCTATTTTGTTTTTCTTTACATATCTACTGCATAGTACTGTGTTCTATTTGTCTGTCATTCAATGTTATATGAGATACTTCAATGGTTTCCAGTGGAAATAAGCTTAGTCTTTTCATGGATCTCCTTTTGGTAGACCTTGTACCAGTGAACTGTACCGTCATGAAACTGTACCTTTTCCTATGCAAACTTCTAATAAAGTCTTCAATCAATCAAAACAGCCAGAATACTGAGCCCTCCAAGGGGCAACACAGTACTGCGTTCTGTTTCTGTATGCCCGTAGCCAAACAGAGAGGAGCCGTCCACGCCGTAGCCAATGAGGGACCAGCATTCTTGTTGACGTCACCATCAACAAGTGCGACCTCATATAAATAACAAGGCACAATAGAGTGCCAACTTGCCCAACATACAGACAGCACCGAACAGCACCGAATGTAGCACTTTTCCATCAATTTCCAATTGCATCTGATTTCCATCCATTTCCAATTGCATCTGATTCACAAATAAAGTTTATTATCTAGTGGTGAAAATAAGGTTTCCCCAGAACTACAGTGTGTTGCCCTGTCGGGCAACCACACTAACTAGAAAGATGCAATTGGAATTGCCGTGACTATATTCTGCAGCAAGTTAAGTGTCATGTGAAGCTCAACCAATACTCGAGCTACTTGATACTACTCAATACTCCAGCTAGCACCATTTTCCATCAATTTCCAGTGGCATCTGATTCACAAAAAAAAGTTTATCTAGTGGAAAAAATAAAGTTTCCCCAGGACTACAGTGTGTTGCCCTGTCGGGCAACCACACTAATAAAGCAGGATCGCAGCAATGGACACAGATATAGTTGTTTGTTACCAGCAGTTACTGTACGTTACTGTAGTTCTCACTAAGATAAGCAATTCCCGGGTTACAACATCCTTGCTGAGCAGAATCAGTAAAATGATTGAAGATGGGGCAAAGGAGTAGGGAGACCCTCTTCCAGGTTATTTGTTGTCTATACTGTGGAAAGCATGATTCACCCTGAATAGTCCCAATAACCATGGGGATATTCTGTATATGTATGATTAGCAATTACACAGTAAGAGGAAGGCTAGTAGTATTGTTTTTGTTTTTATTATATTGAATCATAATCAAAGAATGAAGAGGTAACATCATTACAAACTAAAGACTAAAAGACAGCACCCCAAATTGACTTTTTAATTGCCACAGGGATGTTTTATGCAAGATAGCCTTCTTCAGAGTGTGTATGGCAATTTAAATCTCACATTCAATTAGGGTTAATTAAGATGTCCACAACTTGCACAACATCATTACAAAGAAATAAATATTTCCTACACGTCAGAGACTGCTTTGCAAGTGTAGTCAAGCCACTGCACAATACAAATCCCTGAGACCTGGATGGAATACATAATGCACTTTAGTTGTTGAGGGGAGTATTCAAACACTAGTTTCAGTATATATTCAAATGCACGTGTATGGAGAAAGAGTTAAAAATGCACTGATGTCAGACACAACAGAAACCATGTAAACCATTGTAAGATGTGTTGTTTTTGATTCATCCACAAAGTATTGATGAACAACACAGATTCTATCCCCTGGGTAACTCTCATATGCCCATATGTGGTCATATCGGTTGGATCGGCAATGTGACGTAGGTGTGAGGTCCATCGGGTGCTGCAGACTCTGCAATACTCCAGTCTGCAATACTACAGTCTGGAACTGTAAATGAGCAGTCCAGAAAGCTGAATTCATTTGTGATGCTCCTGCTAGTGTCAGCGATGGCTGTGTTTATATTCGAGTACCTCAGCCCTGTGGGCTACAACCGCTGTCTGGCTGACGGCCAATAAAGCCGATTTGGTCTGCAGCCCCTAATTCCTGTGCATTAAAAGCTGGGCTTGAAATATATGGTTTTTTTTAACTGCAAGCGAGAGGCGTGCAGCAGCCTCTCGCCTTTTTTTTACAGCCATGAAATATGTTAAAAGGTCAATTTGAAATTCAATTGAATTTGAAATCGATCAGAGCTGGGTCATAAAGTGGAGGAATAAAACTGGACCAACCTTGAGACTTGTTAAACGTTTCCTTCACTGGCTTCCCCAAACTTTTTAACATCCTTTTACACAGACCTGTTCATAGCTCTTGCATCTACCATCTGCTCAATGTCTCCGTCTTGATATTTACTGCCGAGCAGTGGTTGTGCTTTTTTACTGTCTGTGAAATCTTCAGCACACTGGGGGCTGAAGAGAGGGAGCCTTTTAATTATCACGGCTGAGCGGGCAGCACAAACAACAGTACCATGCTGTCCCTGGGCACAATACGACATTCTCCATCTCACATCCCACACCTTCTCTGCTATTCAACAGTAAAGTATCTTTAGACAGGCTACATTTCATACAGTATCAACTGTTAACAGCAGCTCAGGCTCTGTTGCAACCCGATTAAAATTCTACACATCCAAACTCCATTAGAGGGCTCAGGTACACTTAACTTGCATGGGCCCTGCACAAGTTCAGCATTATGCCTACACTCTCTCCCCTTGCTTCCATCCTCTCTTACACAAATGATTTCCCTTCCAGCACTTCCCATCTCTCCAGAAGATGATTCTTATCTGTTTTGGTGATAAGCGGTTGCTTTGTAATTAGTGCGATACCACAGGTGAGTAATTTTGGTAATTTAGATGTTCTGGCCCACAGAGCCCAGTATGGTAATTATAAGACCTAGTTCTCACACTTTGGGCCAAAATACTGTAAATACATTCACCTAGGGGCTAGGGCTGCCACGATTCGAGAAATCTTACTTGACGATTAATTTTCACACAAATAATTGCGATTAACGATTTAATTGTGTTTTTGTCATTGAACATCAGAATCCATTTCTGTTTGGGTTTTAGGCTTTAAAGTTGCACAGGGCAGATATGGCAAATAACCTAAATATACAAAGACATGACTGACATATTTCATAAGTTAATACTTTTAAGAAAACATGAATCTATCTATAAATGCGAGAAGTCTCTGCGTGTCTGCGTGTGTGTCTGTCTGTCTGTAATCCACGTATCTCGAGAACCGTTCGTCCCACCGGCTTCAGATTCGACATGCGCGTTCCCCGCCGCGGCACGGAGTGCAGTGCCGGGCCTCGACCCGACCCGACGCGCGGTTTTCCCTAACCGGCACGAAACGTTCGGAATCTCCTTATGCTGGGCTGATTGTTGACATCAGGCTGTTCCGGAGGAAATCGGCGCAAGCGCTGACTCATTGTGACATCACATCATAAAAGGCTCTGACATCACGTACGCCACATGAGTCAACAAAAAATCTATGTGAGTGTGTATGTATGTATGTAATCCGCGTATCTCGAGAACCGTTCGTCCCACCGGCACGCGCGTTCTCCATATATGGGAATAAAATGAATGCCCGTATGCGGAGCTGATGTCTGACATCAGAGTTTTCCGCAACCGGTACTGTGTGTGCAGAGATCTTCATATATGGGCAAAAAAGCGACAGAGATCTCATATATGGGCATAAAATGGATGCAGATAAACAGATATCTCCATATATGGCATATATGGGCATACAATGGACGCAGAATCACAAAGATCTCCATATACGGGCATAAAAGGGACACAGACAGACAGATACAGAGATCTCCATATATGGGCATAAAATGGACGCAGATAGACAGATATCTCCATATATGGGCATATATGGGCATAAAATGGACCCAGAACTATAACTGCAGTGATCTCCATATATGGACATAAAATGGACGCCGACAGACAGACAGACAGATACAGATATCTCCATATATGGGCATAAATGGACACAGGCAGACAGATGGTCAAAACGGGTCCTATGAAAACAGGTATAATGGGGTTTGCATTAAAGGGCGGGGCATTCATTCCCTATTTACATTGTTTCCGAGTTGGCCAGGTCGCCGACTAGACGCCGGGCCGCCCAGCTTCTAGTAGTGTAAATAGCCGATCTACAAGCTCACAACACGTTGTCAGCTTGTAGATCTGCTATTTACACTATTTCTTTAAAATATAATTTTTTTTTCAACATGGAACCGATTATGACGATTATGCAAAAATAATTATCTCAAATATTTGCAATTATGTAATAACTGTGACAGGGCTACCGTCACCCTTAAAGTAATTTATTTAGGGAGGGATTCCTGGCTATCGGCTGAATCCCCCCCAAGTCATCTGGACACCTCAAACCTACAGTACTGCAGTGGCCTTAAAGGAGCAGTTCACTCCCGAAATGACTTTTTGATTACTCACGCCATGGAGACTTGACTTCAATAATATTTTTTGTTTTTTGTCACTTTCCTAAGACAACAAATGTATAACAATAAATTTACCCCCATTGATTCCGAAACACAAATGCATTTGGGTCCCCATCCAGAATCAATGGGGGTACATTTACTATAATCAAAATGCACCACAGGTTGTTTTGACCGGTCGCCAAGTCAAAGTCCTCTCATTCACTTAAAGGGCCACTTCACCTCTGGTACAACCAGATCTTATTTTATTGTTGTTTGGGACACAATCAACACAATCCTGAGTTATTTTTTGTGTTCAATCTGTGTTTTGAGATATTTTAGTATTTCAGCTGTGCTAGTGATGCATTTTGCATCATATGATGCAGCATGATGATGCAAAATGCATCATATGATGCAAAAAGCATCACTAGCACAGCTGAAATACTAAAATATCTCAAAACACAGATTGAATACAAAAAATAACTCAGGATTGTGTTGATTGTGTCCCAAACAACAATAAAATAAGATCTAGTTGTCCCAGAGGTGAAGTGGCCCTTTAAAGTCTGTGTCCTTGTAGAATGCTCGTCACGCACCACTCCTGCCGTCCCACTCGGATAGTTGCGACCGTAGGTCGCATTTACTATCAAAACCTGCACAAACTGTGAGTGAGTCCGTCAGTCAGTCTGTCTGTCACACCTCACACGTCACACTTTTTCCCTGCTTATATCTCCGCAACCGTTGCCCCGATCCATGCCAAATTTTGCACACACGTTCCTTGGCTGCCAAACTACAACCTCCAAGGACCCCCGGAGCTCCAGGGACCCCCAGGTCCCTGGGGGACCCCCAGATGTAAAAAATGACCAAATGCGCAAACATGACCAAATGACCACCCCAACGGGGCTGCTCACGGGGAATTCCCGGGGACCACCGACTCCTGGTGCTCCAGAACGGATGCAAAAGTGGTGGCGCCCCCAGTGGAGGACCCCCTACACTGCAGCTCACATAAAATGCCGTAACTCCGGCTAGGAGCGACCGGGACAGCCGGGGCCGGTACCTATTCGTCCGCCTTGCCGGCGCGGAGACCCCACCCCTCATTTCTCACATGGCCCTCTTCTAGCGCCACCATGAGGCAGATTCTTGCAAAACACATTTTTGGACACTGCTCCTACAATTTTCGCCCTAAAATCACGCAAATCGGTACACAGTATGTCTACACTCATCCCATCAACATGAATCTGTCCCATATAGCGCCACCTCCAGGCCGATTTTTAAAAACACATTTTTGGACACTGCTCCTACAGATTTTGCCCTAAAATCACGAAAATCACTACACAGTATGTCTACACTCATGTCATCAACATGGATCAGGAAGATTTTGGCAAAACTCATTTTTGCCCTATTTGTGGAGATAAGTGACCTACGGTCGCTTATCTCCCGATTAGGGAGCCTTACTGGTAGTAGTAGTACTGACTACCTGGTTGATCCTGTCAGTAGCATTATGCTTGTCTCAAAGATTAAGCCATGGATGTCTAAGTACAAACGGCTTGTACAGTGAAATTGCGAAATATACCAGATAAATATCAAACATCTCTATATAATCGCTCCTGATAATCGCTCCTGATCAGGCTCCAATTGAATTGCAGCAATGTTTTGACCATTGTGGGACCCAAAATCATCCAGACTATACAACTGCGTCGCTCGCAGAAAGAAGCAGCAAATAGACACATTTTGCTATTCTGTATTCATATCATATCTACTGCAGGAAGTACAGCATAGAGAACATACAGTAGCTTGGTCATGTTCCCATCTGAGGAGAGCAGAAGAGGGAAAACAGGGCAAGAGAAAGTGACAAGGAGGAGAGAACGTGACAAGGAGGAGAATGGAGGAGGATACAATGAGAAGAAGTTTCAATTTTCCGCCTCTCATCTTTTGATCTGCACTCCCTCCCTCCCTCCCTCCCTCCCTCCCTCCCTCCACACTTGGTCACAGACACAGTTCAGTTCCCTCGTCAGGCTTATGCCTCCAGAACAGATGAGACAGTTCGTTTCCCTTGTCAGGCTTGTGTCTCCAGAACAGATGCAATGCATCAAGGCACACCTGGGGCGTAGGTCACATTTCCTGTGGGTTCCCACATAATATGTCATTATAAATTGTGCCAAATACCTTGGATTTCAGACTTTTTAAATGCAATGTCTCGTCAAATATTGTGAACACAGCTTGAGAGGAGATGTGAGAGATACTATCGCTTCCGTTAACCACTTGTACTTTAATGGTGACCAGTGTCATGCAGGGCCCTATATGCGGTGAGGTCCACTATACTTCTTTCTCCCTCTACACCTAATTTCTTTGCTGAAATCATCTTGGAGATACGGCTACGGCACTTCGGACTGAGTTCATGGTGCGCCAAGCTGAGACCAAAAGGCTACTATAGCCTCATTTCAGGTCACAATGGATGCAAGGGGCCACTTTGAAAGACCTTGAGGCTGAAGCCACAACGCTGTTTATTTCCATTGCTATAGAGAAGATAAAAGGACCACAAGAAAGGAAGCAGTACTCTCCTGTACCTTCTCTACTGCCTTAATATGACTCAGTCACCCTCATTAGTAGCTTATCTTGTTCCGAATAAAAAATAATGAATTGGTGCTCACATCTTTTAAGACTACTAAACCGAACTGGAGTCATTTCCACAGTGTCACCTTTCCAAAAGTCATAAAGTTAGATCCATCTGAGGATCACCCTCGCCCCTCAGACAAACATGTAAGGGTGGCCCAACTCACATTAACCGCCAGTGTTTAAACTGGTACCTTTGTCATTACCTTGTTACTGAATTTGCCAATAAATAATTGTGAATACACCTTTTTGGTTGGTTGTATATTATTAAGTATTATCATTAGCAGATTGTATAATTATAAGTTTCCGACAACGCCACCTCGTTTAAAGAGGAAAATAAGTGCACAAAAGGCACAACCTTTAGGGACACACAAGTTCGTTTACGGAACACCAGAGCAATATAAATCATGAGGAGAGAATGACCAGGACGACAGTTTAGAAAAGTATAACAATCTTTATTACTAGGTTACAGCGGCCTCTATCACGCCAAAAACACAATAATAAAATAAAAGGGAACCCTAAAATCCTACGGCGCCAACTAACTAAAAACTAAAAATAAGAGCACTGTCAACAATAAAACATTAATTCAAACCCCCCTTCTTTCTCTTATCGTAACGTTCTTGGTGACAATTAAAGTGCACTTAGTTTATGGTACCGGCTCGTTAAGGCCTCAAATCGTAATAGTATAATAATTACGATAATTAATTATAATGCAAGGAGCGCAGATTTAAGGACGAATAAATGTTATATAACTAAGCAGATATGAAATAATAGGCAGAGTATCGTTTCAGCAGGTGGGAATAGTGACTTCTACAGCAGGTGGGATGGCACACACAGCGGCGCACAGCTCATCTTTGGTCATCTACGTCTTTAGTCCACCGTTCTGTGAATACAAAGAATACGCCAGTATCCTTGTCGTGACGACTATACAGCTCAACTCTAGGCCAGTGACTTTAGTGACAGTGGTGTACAGGATTGGATACTCACACGCAGGCAGGCTTGTGACCTGCCGCTGCGAATAGTTCGCACGACACCACAGTAGTCACAACGACCCCTCTCGTTAGCCGGGTAGCCGGTTCGGCTCGTCAGGACCCTCTCGCTCGTCTCTGGATGGCCGGACCCTGCCTGGTACCGCTGACACCCGGATCACCGTCTGGAATCCGCTGGGTTTGTAAGGTAAAGCGCTACTCGGTCCTAGCACTTTAGTTCAATAAGGTTCAGTTCAGTTACTGCCTGGCTCGGCCTGTGCCTGTCTCTCTGCTCATCACAGCCGGCCACCTGAGTCACTTCCCTCAGCCTGCTCCACACACACGTCTGCGCCCCTTGCTTGTCAACCTAGACTGAGCCTGGCGTTCCTCTTAAAGGGCCGCCTCCCACTCTGCCAGCCGCCCATTGGCTGGTCATGACGTTAGTCCCCCATACATTGGCCAGCACCGGCGTCTAGTTATCCTATCAGTTCGCATTCAGACTCACACATGGAAAGAGAGGAGGTTTTAAAGGGGGACAGCAATACAACATTATAACCAAACGAAACATATTATACAAATTATACAAAACATGTTCAACAGAAGGAAATAATTGTAAAAACAACAATTATTAAAGGAAAGAAAAATAAAAAGAATAACGCTGCTTTCCACCCCCTCACACTCCCCCCTACTTGATCGTTAGCAGTCCCTGCGACTAACTCAACCGGGCTGTACCGCACAGACGGCTGCCCAAATTAACTCCAGCAGAACGTCGGGGACCTGATACCTCCCTGAAAGCTTCTTCCAGTTAGGCTGTCGTCTTGGTTGAATGCATCCTCCCTTCCTCCGCCTCAAGGGGACGGCCTGAGCCTCGTTCCCCCAGGTGACCTGCAACTGGGGTTCGTCCTGGAGCTTCTGAAGGGCCATCTCCTGTTCCTCAGACAGCTGCTGGTGTTCTCTCATCGGGGACACGCTCCGTCTGTTGGCCTCTTGCAACTCTGCGCTGAGGCCCGTTATGGTGATCTCCAGCTGGGCTTTCTCCTGGCTCAGCCTCTGACGCAGAGCACCACCTCCCTCCAGCTCCACCGCCTGTTGCCTTACCTGCAGCTCCAGAACACGCACCTTCTGGTCAGCTGCTTGTGCCTGGCTGTTATACTCACTCTCCATCTTGGCCCATCTGAGGTTGGTGTCCTCCAGCAGAGCCTGGGTGCTCTCTGTGTGTCTCCTTTGCAGCTCAAACTTCTCCTGCTCCTCCTTCAACGAGTTGGCGCTCTGAACCGCCACCTTCCTCAGCTCACCGATCTGCTTATTTTTGCATTCACGAATGACCTGGGTTTCCCGCCGTAGGCCTCGAACTGTCTCCTCTAGCTTGCGGACGCGCTCCTCAGAGTCCCGCTGCTTAGCTCTATACGCCTCAATTTCGCTGTTCTTTCTGTCCAAAAGGGCCCGCATATCCCGATCGTGTCTCTGCTGCATTAACCTAACTTGTAATCCTGCATCCGGTAAGCCACATAATGGAACTCTCTCCCTCGGTACCCCCATAACCTGACACTCCCCAACAAACGCCTCATTAGCCCTCCTTCCCATAGGTGGGGAAATAACCCCTGTCGCACGGGCTCCGGCAACAGGGCCCTTTAGTTTAACGACGGCTGATTATTAGTGCACCATCTAGCTATGTGTCCCGGTCGTTTGCATTGTCTGCATATTGGCCTCCCCTCTCCATCCCATTCATGTCTCTGAGGTGGCGCGTACCGGCGTGCAGGTGGCACATAAGGCGCCTCAGGCGGCGGTGGTTGGGAACGCACAGCAGGAGCGGCAGCTTGGATGAGCGGTCGGAGTTCACTCATCAACTCCTTCGTCATACCTTGCAACTGCGTCTTGACATCCTCCATTATTTCTCGCTTCAGTTCATCTCTCCACGCAGAGGTCTGTGGTGGCACAGGGACAGTTACGGGGTTAATAGCATGACAAGCAATTTCAGTAGCTGGCGTACCTCCATGTTCCGTGTCCAACATCAAGGCCTCCTGTCGCAGCGCGGCGAAGTCTTCGTCAGGATGGCGTCGAGCATATATTCTCAGTGCTTGGCCAAGTGGGCCCTCAGTTAATCCCATAAGAAACTGGTCTTTCAGAACGGCCTCGGAGGGGGCTGTAGTCGCATCATAACGCCCCAACCCACAAAATAATTCTCTCAGTCTCAGAATAAAGGCACTGACACTCTCTTCAGGGCGCTGTGCGCAACTATAAAATTGTGAGCGTACCTTTGCAACAGGGACTGTTTCTTTGTACACGTTATCTAGATAAGCAAAGATTTTGGCCACAGTATCTCGATCCCCCTCATCCAAGACATTAACTTGCCGTCTAGCTTCGTCAGTTAAAGTTTGTAATAGAATGGCAACCTTTTTAGCCTCATTAACATCTTGTGTACCCAATAGCCCTTTAATCTGCACTTTCCATTCCCTGTACTTAGTTTCACCCTCTGTACCTCGAAACGTGGGCAGCCACGGGGCGCCCGGATACACCGGCATCATCATCATATTACAAGTTCACAATTACACACTTATTCAATCTCTCCTCTATATTGCTCTGTGTCCGATCCTGCCGCTACAAACGCCAATTTATGTAAGGGTGGCCCAACTCACATTAACCGCCAGTGTTTAAACTGGTACCTTTGTCATTACCTTGTTACTGAATTTGCCAATAAATAATTGTGAATACACCTTTTTGGTTGGTTGTATATTATTAAGTATTATCATTAGCAGATTGTATAATTATAAGTTTCCGACAACGCCACCTCGTTTAAAGAGGAAAATAAGTGCACAAAAGGCACAACCTTTAGGGACACACAAGTTCGTTTACGGAACACCAGAGCAATATAAATCATGAGGAGAGAATGACCAGGACGACAGTTTAGAAAAGTATAACAATCTTTATTACTAGGTTACAGCGGCCTCTATCACGCCAAAAACACAATAATAAAATAAAAGGGAACCCTAAAATCCTACGGCGCCAACTAACTAAAAACTAAAAATAAGAGCACTGTCAACAATAAAACATTAATTCAAACCTCCCTTCTTTCTCTTATCGTAACGTTCTTGGTGACAATTAAAGTGCACTTAGTTTATGGTACCGGCTCGTTAAGGCCTCAAATCGTAATAGTATAATAATTACGATAATTAATTATAATGCAAGGAGCGCAGATTTAAGGACGAATAAATGTTATATAACTAAGCAGATATGAAATAATAGGCAGAGTATCGTTTCAGCAGGTGGGAATAGTGACTTCTACAGCAGGTGGGATGGCACACACAGCGGCGCACAGCTCATCTTTGGTCATCTACGTCTTTAGTCCACCGTTCTGTGAATACAAAGAATACGCCAGTATCCTTGTCGTGACGACTATACAGCTCAACTCTAGGCCAGTGACTTTAGTGACAGTGGTGTACAGGATTGGATACTCACACGCAGGCAGGCTTGTGACCTGCCGCTGCGAATAGTTCGCACGACACCACAGTAGTCACAACGACCCCTCTCGTTAGCCGGGTAGCCGGTTCGGCTCGTCAGGACCCTCTCGCTCGTCTCTGGATGGCCGGACCCTGCCTGGTACCGCTGACACCCGGATCACCGTCTGGAATCCGCTGGGTTTGTAAGGTAAAGCGCTACTCGGTCCTAGCACTTTAGTTCAATAAGGTTCAGTTCAGTTACTGCCTGGCTCGGCCTGTGCCTGTCTCTCTGCTCATCACAGCCGGCCACCTGAGTCACTTCCCTCAGCCTGCTCCACACACACGTCTGCGCCCCTTGCTTGTCAACCTAGACTGAGCCTGGCGTTCCTCTTAAAGGGCCGCCTCCCACTCTGCCAGCCGCCCATTGGCTGGTCATGACGTTAGTCCCCCATACATTGGCCAGCACCGGCGTCTAGTTATCCTATCAGTTCGCATTCAGACTCACACATGGAAAGAGAGGAGGTTTTAAAGGGGGACAGCAATACAACATTATAACCAAACGAAACATATTATACAAATTATACAAAACATGTTCAACAGAAGGAAATAATTGTAAAAACAACAATTATTAAAGGAAAGAAAAATAAAAAGAATAACGCTGCTTTCCACCCCCTCACACTCCCCCCTACTTGATCGTTAGCAGTCCCTGCGACTAACTCAACCGGGCTGTACCGCACAGACGGCTGCCCAAATTAACTCCAGCAGAACGTCGGGGACCTGATACCTCCCTGAAAGCTTCTTCCAGTTAGGCTGTCGTCTTGGTTGAATGCATCCTCCCTTCCTCCGCCTCAAGGGGACGGCCTGAGCCTCGTTCCCCCAGGTGACCTGCAACTGGGGTTCGTCCTGGAGCTTCTGAAGGGCCATCTCCTGTTCCTCAGACAGCTGCTGGTGTTCTCTCATCGGGGACACGCTCCGTCTGTTGGCCTCTTGCAACTCTGCGCTGAGGCCCGTTATGGTGATCTCCAGCTGGGCTTTCTCCTGGCTCAGCCTCTGACGCAGAGCACCACCTCCCTCCAGCTCCACCGCCTGTTGCCTTACCTGCAGCTCCAGAACACGCACCTTCTGGTCAGCTGCTTGTGCCTGGCTGTTATACTCACTCTCCATCTTGGCCCATCTGAGGTTGGTGTCCTCCAGCAGAGCCTGGGTGCTCTCTGTGTGTCTCCTTTGCAGCTCAAACTTCTCCTGCTCCTCCTTCAACGAGTTGGCGCTCTGAACCGCCACCTTCCTCAGCTCACCGATCTGCTTATTTTTGCATTCACGAATGACCTGGGTTTCCCGCCGTAGGCCTCGAACTGTCTCCTCTAGCTTGCGGACGCGCTCCTCAGAGTCCCGCTGCTTAGCTCTATACGCCTCAATTTCGCTGTTCTTTCTGTCCAAAAGGGCCCGCATATCCCGATCGTGTCTCTGCTGCATTAACCTAACTTGTAATCCTGCATCCGGTAAGCCACATAATGGAACTCTCTCCCTCGGTACCCCCATAACCTGACACTCCCCAACAAACGCCTCATTAGCCCTCCTTCCCATAGGTGGGGAAATAACCCCTGTCGCACGGGCTCCGGCAACAGGGCCCTTTAGTTTAACGACGGCTGATTATTAGTGCACCATCTAGCTATGTGTCCCGGTCGTTTGCATTGTCTGCATATTGGCCTCCCCTCTCCATCCCATTCATGTCTCTGAGGTGGCGCGTACCGGCGTGCAGGTGGCACATAAGGCGCCTCAGGCGGCGGTGGTTGGGAACGCACAGCAGGAGCGGCAGCTTGGATGAGCGGTCGGAGTTCACTCATCAACTCCTTCGTCATACCTTGCAACTGCGTCTTGACATCCTCCATTATTTCTCGCTTCAGTTCATCTCTCCACGCAGAGGTCTGTGGTGGCACAGGGACAGTTACGGGGTTAATAGCATGACAAGCAATTTCAGTAGCTGGCGTACCTCCATGTTCCGTGTCCAACATCAAGGCCTCCTGTCGCAGCGCGGCGAAGTCTTCGTCAGGATGGCGTCGAGCATATATTCTCAGTGCTTGGCCAAGTGGGCCCTCAGTTAATCCCATAAGAAACTGGTCTTTCAGAACGGCCTCGGAGGGGGCTGTAGTCGCATCATAACGCCCCAACCCACAAAATAATTCTCTCAGTCTCAGAATAAAGGCACTGACACTCTCTTCAGGGCGCTGTGCGCAACTATAAAATTGTGAGCGTACCTTTGCAACAGGGACTGTTTCTTTGTACACGTTATCTAGATAAGCAAAGATTTTGGCCACAGTATCTCGATCCCCCTCATCCAAGACATTAACTTGCCGTCTAGCTTCGTCAGTTAAAGTTTGTAATAGAATGGCAACCTTTTTAGCCTCATTAACATCTTGTGTACCCAATAGCCCTTTAATCTGCACTTTCCATTCCCTGTACTTAGTTTCACCCTCTGTACCTCGAAACGTGGGCAGCCACGGGGCGCCCGGATACACCGGCATCATCATCATATTACAAGTTCACAATTACACACTTATTCAATCTCTCCTCTATATTGCTCTGTGTCCGATCCTGCCGCTACAAACGCCAATTTATGTAAGGGTGGCCCAACTCACATTAACCGCCAGTGTTTAAACTGGTACCTTTGTCATTACCTTGTTACTGAATTTGCCAATAAATAATTGTGAATACACCTTTTTGGTTGGTTGTATATTATTAAGTATTATCATTAGCAGATTGTATAATTATAAGTTTCCGACAACGCCACCTCGTTTAAAGAGGAAAATAAGTGCACAAAAGGCACAACCTTTAGGGACACACAAGTTCGTTTACGGAACACCAGAGCAATATAAATCATGAGGAGAGAATGACCAGGACGACAGTTTAGAAAAGTATAACAATCTTTATTACTAGGTTACAGCGGCCTCTATCACGCCAAAAACACAATAATAAAATAAAAGGGAACCCTAAAATCCTACGGCGCCAACTAACTAAAAACTAAAAATAAGAGCACTGTCAACAATAAAACATTAATTCAAACCCCCCTTCTTTCTCTTATCGTAACGTTCTTGGTGACAATTAAAGTGCACTTAGTTTATGGTACCGGCTCGTTAAGGCCTCAAATCGTAATAGTATAATAATTACGATAATTAATTATAATGCAAGGAGCGCAGATTTAAGGACGAATAAATGTTATATAACTAAGCAGATATGAAATAATAGGCAGAGTATCGTTTCAGCAGGTGGGAATAGTGACTTCTACAGCAGGTGGGATGGCACACACAGCGGCGCACAGCTCATCTTTGGTCATCTACGTCTTTAGTCCACCGTTCTGTGAATACAAAGAATACGCCAGTATCCTTGTCGTGACGACTATACAGCTCAACTCTAGGCCAGTGACTTTAGTGACAGTGGTGTACAGGATTGGATACTCACACGCAGGCAGGCTTGTGACCTGCCGCTGCGAATAGTTCGCACGACACCACAGTAGTCACAACGACCCCTCTCGTTAGCCGGGTAGCCGGTTCGGCTCGTCAGGACCCTCTCGCTCGTCTCTGGATGGCCGGACCCTGCCTGGTACCGCTGACACCCGGATCACCGTCTGGAATCCGCTGGGTTTGTAAGGTAAAGCGCTACTCGGTCCTAGCACTTTAGTTCAATAAGGTTCAGTTCAGTTACTGCCTGGCTCGGCCTGTGCCTGTCTCTCTGCTCATCACAGCCGGCCACCTGAGTCACTTCCCTCAGCCTGCTCCACACACACGTCTGCGCCCCTTGCTTGTCAACCTAGACTGAGCCTGGCGTTCCTCTTAAAGGGCCGCCTCCCACTCTGCCAGCCGCCCATTGGCTGGTCATGACGTTAGTCCCCCATACATTGGCCAGCACCGGCGTCTAGTTATCCTATCAGTTCGCATTCAGACTCACACATGGAAAGAGAGGAGGTTTTAAAGGGGGACAGCAATACAACATTATAACCAAACGAAACATATTATACAAATTATACAAAACATGTTCAACAGAAGGAAATAATTGTAAAAACAACAATTATTAAAGGAAAGAAAAATAAAAAGAATAACGCTGCTTTCCACCCCCTCACAAACACACAATCAATGTTTACCAATACAGACTTATTTCCCCTGGGGAGAGACATTTCCTCGGAGAGCTTTCCAGATGTGATATGATATTAACACATTCCAATTCACAACAGCGGGAAATTATTATTTCTCATGCATGTTCACGTGTGTGTCTTGTAACACCACGTTCAAATTTCAAATCAGAGGTGCCATTTATCAATTGAGTCATGTGGGTGCAAAGAGTGGTGTGATTATGTTAGCTCCTGCAGGCAGCCTCCTACAAATAATATTCAGCGCACGCACACGAGCATATTATTCATCATTAAACAAGCTCACATGCTTTGTAAAAGACTTCATGTCACCCTACGAAAAAGAAAATTACTACGTGCACATCCTTCATGAGGTAAACATTCAATATTACACATTGTGTTCTGTCACACGCTCTCATTCAGTGCACAGACATGCATAAATAAGTACAGAAACTCACTCTCATGCATACAAACTGAGCATTTAAAGTGTGGGACTTAGGTCTGCTTTGAGGATGCAGAGCAGAGTTTGTGTGTGTGAGAGAGAGAGAGAGAGAGAGAGAGAGAGAACTCTGCTGTGCTCTGCTGAGGGAGTAGGCGAGGCAAAAGGGAGCAGAGGTGATGCAGGCTTTGGGCAAAGGCATTTCCCTGCTTCAAAAAGCAGCTCCATGCTGTATTTCATGTCCTGGAAGGCTGTGCTTCCCCTCCACTGAGTGTGAGGCAAATGGAATTCAACTTGACCCAAAACATTATACTGTGTGATGGGGAGTTGCTGGCTCAAACTCCAGGATCGCATCCTCTGCTTTCATGAGGAATAAAGAATACTGGGGACATTTATGTAGTGACTGAAGCCTAATGTTAGTTGTACAGCTGTGATTTCAGACAAGCAACAGCCATACAATGTATTATATACTATTATACTATACTATTATTATTAGTAGTAGTAGTAGTAGTACATTTACTGAATTTGCCGATAACAGCAACAAAAGGGTCGCTGCTGGGTTAAGATTTGTGTCCACCAAAGGGGGCACGGTGGCGCAGTCAGTAGTGCTGTCGCCTCACAGCTAGAAGGTCCTGGGTTCGATTCCCGCCGGGGGACACTGTGGGTGCTGGGGGCGTGTTCCCTCCTCCGCGTCATCAGTGCCCACACCCTAGGTGGGGTTGGCAAAAGGGCCTTTCTGTGTGGAGTTTGCATGTTCTCCCCGTGTCTCCTAGGGTAGATACCCTCACAAAAACATGCAGTAATCCTGGTCTCTATAAAGCCTCCCCCTGGCCAGCCGGGGCGCCTGATGGAGGGGAATGGAACTGGTTGGAATAACGTGTTCCTTCCACGCGCTACGTCCAACCGGGGAAGCTCCCCCTGTCAGGTGAAAAGAAGCGGCCTGCTCACTCCTCATGCATTGAAGGAAGCATGAGCTCAGTTCGGGGCCCTCCCCAGGTTGGCAGAGGGAGAGTAGAGCCCAGGATCACAGCTTAGGCAATTGGCACCGGGTGAAAAAATGGGTTACAAAAATCGTGGGATAAAAATTTAGGAAAAAAAAAAAAAAGATTTGTGTCCACCACCAGATTAGAAGTTTGACTCCAACACTTGTTGACTGTGTTTGAGTCACTGCTAGCCTTACACCTGCAGTGGCTTCCGCATTGTGGCTTTGGGACGGCTGCAGGGAGCGTCTTACCGACTAGTCAGACAGGTCGGGGGCATGGTCGGCAAAACTGCAATTGCGACTCTACTCATGCACAAAAATGCGAAATATTGCACATCGCAGAAGTTCTGCAAGATGTATGCGACTTGTCCGGAAGCCTTGTTTAACTCTTTTAGTGCTAAAACCGAATATTTTCGGTTCTTTTTTTCATTCCAATACTATTTTTTTTTTTTTTGCTATTTTACTTACCCTGAGCTGCTAGTAGCGACGTGGGTGGTCCTGGCTCGTCCATCGCTTTCCAACGAGCCATGCTACATGTTGCGACGATTTATTCCATTGAAAATGGTTTAGAATAAAGTTTAGAGCCCCCCCCCCCCAAAAAACTCTATTTTTGCAAGACGTATTAAGGTTTACAAAAACCGAAAATTTTCGGTTCCTTTAATAAAATGAATTAAATAATCAGAGGCCTCAACGAAGCCCCGGTCTAGCCCTGGATCCAAGCCGCCTACCAAGCTCTCTTTCCACCGGCCCATAATCGGGTAACATCGCTGAAACGCGCCGCCCAATCCAATACAAAGTCACATCTTTAGAACTCATTTTCTCTGAACTGTGTTCCTAGTGCAGTGGAAAAGTTTTTTTTGCGGCTGAATAGCTTCAGATCGGTCTTCTAAAAAAATAAATAGCTGATAGCTAACTGTTAGATCTCGGCCTCCACTTCACGTTCATAACACTGTTTGCAGAAAAAACACAAGCCACTTCTTCGTGGTTAACCGGATGTTACTATGAAGCCTTATGGAGGAATGGCTGGCACTCTAGCGGCACCTTGTGGCACCTGGCAGTTATCCAGTTAATGTATTAGTCCGTATTTTTAAATAAAATTAGTTTTTACCAAGTGTACTGCTTTTCCTCGTTTGCTACAATGTTAGCTGCAACAGCGCCCGTTGGTGGCTGGAAGCATTATTGTGCATTCTTCCATATACGTCATGTCCTTGTATGAGCGAATGGGGGAATGGATGATGGTCACGTGATAAGTGCAGCCATCTTTAACCAAACCAGAGATGCTCGATTTGGAATCGACACACACTTGGTAAAAACTCATTTTATTTAAAAATATGGACTAATACATTAAACAAGGCTTCCTGACAAGTCGCATAAACCTTGTAGAACTTGTCCGGAAGCTATATTTCGCATTTGTGCATGTGTAGAGCCGCAATAGCAGCTTTGCAGACCATACCCTCGACCTGTCTGTATAATCGGTAAGACGCTCATGCAGCCGTCCCAAAGCCACAATGCGGAAGCCACTGCAGGTGCGTCTTAATGTAAGGCTAAGTCACTGCACTAGTGACTACTGGTCCTGGCCTGGGCACCTGCTCATTGGAGGCCAGAATTGTGGAGTATAGCAATCTGGGAATACATCTTCCAAAAAAAAAGGGAAAAAAGAAAGGGGGGGGGGGGGGGGGGGAACAGCGCCCTCTCCATTTTGTTGCCCAGCACGGAATCTGTTCTTGACAGATTAGGTGAAAAGAGGATACAGGAGGATTTTTTATATGTCTCCCCTTTTTCTCAATAGTCTCTCTTATTCCCATGGCTTCCTCTGCCACCTCCTCTTCTCTTTAGTCCCTGCTGAAGTACCCACACTTTGAAACCTCATTCCTACTGACCCATAGTTCACCATTAAGTAGTGACTGCACCTGCCTCCAGTGAGCACTTGCCTTGTAATCGAACCACACGCTTGTAATTAACAATGTGTCTTAATTGAAAACAACAGCATTCATCAAAGACGGCGTGCTTCCACAAGAGCAAGATGTTCTCAACTGATTAACTATTCGCGGGCTGCAGTTCACCAAATACATTTGGATGAATGGATACATTGATTTGTCTGAATCCCTCGTTAAGTTGGTCCAATATGTATGGTTGATGTATGGTTGTGGTGAGCAACACAGTTTAAAGGAGCACAGGGCAGATCAATATCACATGCTCACAGTAATCACATTACTTTAGGTCATTTAGGAAAGACTAGCCCTTACCCGTTCAAAGATATGAGCTCCAAAATGATGTGCAGTGTGTGGGTTATGGGATGTGCACTGTGCATACAGTATATGAGGGATGGAAAGTAACTTTAACTGGTGCTTGCATGATAATATGTAGGAGCATCAATGTAAGAAATACCCGTTTCGTTTAATGGCTACCCACCCCCCCCGCCCACCCGCCTGCGCACACACCCGCCTGCCTGCACACACACACACACACACACACACACACACACACACACACACACAGTGTGTCACACACAGAGCTGGTTAAACATTTTGCCTCATGCTAGATGCAGAATAGATGTGCCTCATGCTAGATGCAGAATAGATAGTAGATACACCATAAAAATGCTAATATACAGCATATGATTTGTGAAAGTGACAAACGGGCTTCACAGTTATGTCAGGTGTGTTCATATGCTAATGGTGATGCGATTTCAGATCAATTGCTCCAGCCACTGAGGAGAAACGCTGTTTCAGACAGACAGACAGACACTCACTCACTCACTCACTCACTCACTCAGACATTCGCAAAATTATAGTATAGATGTGAGTCATACAAATGACATCTTTGATGGACAAAGAGGAGCCATGTACTGAAGAATACACACATTATGTTAGCAGAACACACAGTATTTCTAAGGTAATATAGCAATTAGGAAATGATTGCGATGATCATAATAGTCATCATCCTCATTGTCATCACTATAATCACAGCCATGATAACATGGTTTTTCACACAATAGAAGCAGACTATTTCAGTGATCTTAATTTAAACATTTAATATTTAGGTTATATGAAAAACTAAACTAAATTGTTAGCACTTTGAACACCAGCTTGCCTAACTAACGATATATGTCAGCCTTGATGTATTGTGATATTAAAGTGTAATCTTTCACAGAAGATAGCAATGTTCTCACTTTCACTTACCTTTACGCTGTTTATGGCTTTATTTAGCTACCGACAGCCAGAAAGCCCAGCAGGAGGAGGAGTCCTGAGAGAGCCCAGAAGAGAGGAACATGATTAATAGATGCATAAATACATTTATATTAACATAACTTACAGTAGCGATGTGACCTGAACCAGATAGTAGCCAGATAGAAGTTATGGACGCTTTGGATTAAAAGCATCTGCTAAATGCCTAAACTGTAAACTGTAACTGTAACTGGTACCACCTGACCAGTATTGGAACAGATAGTGCAGATAGAGCACATGGTTGTACAGGTGCATAAGAGAACATGTTCATTTTAATCGTCACGTGTACAGTAGATGATATGGGATGTGTCATGTGTACACTACAGTATTGCGTGTATGTTTCTGCATGCAGGGCATGCAGGGCATGCGGTGTGAGTGTGCTTGTGTGTGGTGCAGAGTGACACATTGAGTCATTGGTCCTAGGGTGGCCGTGTCAGGGCCCTTTTCCCGATACTGCCTGAGCAGCTCCCAGCTCTGTAAACATAGACAAATGTGCCCTACAGGAGCGCCGGCCACCCCACAGCTCCACTATGCCTCAAACTAATGAATTTTTAAAGACAGCATCAATCAAACCACAGGCCGGATCAATACAACAAAGCGTGGATTTCATCAGTGCTGTAGAGAAAGGGCTTGGTACACACATTGCTTCCAGTCGGGCTTCCTTGTCAAGTGTCACTTACCCCTACTATCTAGAGGGGGGCTGAAGATGGCAGTGTGTCTTCTCTCTGTGGGCTGACTGACCTACATGGTTGATTAACATGCGTAATAGCCAGTCAATCAGAGCATTAATTGCCAGTGTCTTCATGGATCATCAGCAGTATAGATCATTTTAGGAAAACACTGGGGTCATCGTTGCCATTAATCCTCACCAGACTGAAATGCCAGCTACATGTAAATATTTAAATGCACCGACTGTACACACACATGTACATGCAAGGACACACACACACACACACACACTTTCGACAACCTTTTTCAGATATAATTTGGAAATCATATATGGAGATGATCCCTGATGTCATCAATATAAAGCCATCATCACCTGGATATCCATATTTGAAGATATGCCCATCAATATTAAGCCCATATCTGGGAATGCCCATACAATAGAACCCCTTTCAATTCATGCCCATCAATATTAAGTCCATATATGGACATATTGTGCCAGTCTAACCAGTGTGGACGCGACACGAGTCACACTTGCAAATGAATTACGTCCTCGTCCCTTTTATGCCCAGTCGTAACGAATCCACTGGGAACTGAACAAACACTCTCAATGATTACAATCAGAATATATCGTTTTGTAACAACTATTTTAACAAAGGAATATCACTTAACCTACCTTGAAAGTTACTACCTTCAACAGACGGTGCTTTGATGATGCTACTATTCTGTTTTAATTTGAATTCACTCCTCTGGATGACAAAGCTCTGTCTCCACTCCTCACCCCCATCTAAAGAGCTTCACAGCAGCAGTAAACCTGCCAATTACAGTACCTGGACTTATATAACTTATTTTTCCTGACATTTCCCCCCTTACTTTCATGTTGCCTCTTGGGAAACAATGAAATTGGATGAATATTAGTCATATAATCTAAGGATGTGGACCAATTTCTGAGATATTGTGGGAGAAAAGACATGGAGATGAACCCCGTTGGGCAGTGATAACGGAAGGAACAGAAGAAAAGCAACCCCTATAATTAAATTAGAATATAATTAGAGATGTGGAGATTAATACCAAATTAAGGTGCTGCCCCAAGGATGATAAAGGCGCAGGGGGGAGAGAAAGGGGAATGCGTTAGGTGCAAACAGAAGGGCAGAGGAATTGAGGACACAGATGGAAATGGAGCTATCATTTGTCAGCTGTGTCAGTTCCCCTGTACAGTGGCCTCCTGTGTCAAGTGCATGGCTCACCTGACTGCTCTCAACCTCTCATACACACACAGGCCAAATCAAAGCACTTTGTGGGAGTCATGATCCTTCCAAAGTTCCTGACTCCAAAGACTTATTATTTTTTTCCACAGGGCTTGAGGAAGAAATCCATAAGAGAGCTGTGACTATTTCTTCCTTTAACTGATAAGTATCTTTTCCCATTTCTCCTCCAATCTTTTCTGTCAACCCTATGTGTTCTATAAGATTTCCTCAAAATGTAAACATATAAACTAATGACGCATATTACAATGAATTTAATTTTCAATTTTGGTGTGGACAATCATAAATGGCAGACAACTCACATTGCTGAGGATATCATGCACACCGTGGTGTGTTGTTTAGTTGGAGAAAATTAGAGAAAGTGTGTGCTTTGGATTATTTAATACCTCTGGTGGACTGGCGAAGAAGACAATAATGTATGGCCAAAGATTCTGTATGACAGAGCATTTCCCAGCTAAAGCAACAAAAGAGAAATGTTTATTTTCTGTTTTTCCTCTGCTTCCCTTCAAAAAGAGGGATTTTCAACCATCCCCACAGCAGCGGTGAGACAAAGTGGTGCAAAACAAAGGCTCCTTGGCTAAAAGCCTGGTGAATTGTTCAGATTTTCAAGGACATTCCTCAGCAGAGCAACCCTCTGCACCCTAAAAGAGTCAAAGCTTTCTCAGTCTCCCTCTCAGCCGCTTATGAAACTGGAGGCTATGTTCAACGTAAGCCTTAGGCACTGCAGAAACAGAAAAGCCCCTGGGGTAAAGCTGCAAAGATTCAGACAAAAATCCTTCCGTTTTGTAATTCTCTCCATTTTCTCGAAGATTGATGGGGCTCCCTTCTGAAGTGGCTTGTTCAGAGAAAATTGTCTTTTTTGAATATTTGAAAGCCTAGATAATCTTAATCGTAGGAAACACGCACACAGCATGAACCTTTCATAACAATGGCACCATCAAAGAAAAACCCTCATCATAAATGGCATTCATGTGTGAATATACAGTATTACTGGACCCATTATGTGAAGTGATTCACAGCGGGGGAGAGAGAGAGAGGAGAGAGAGGAGAGAGAGAGAGAGAGAGAGAAGAGGAGGTGCAGGAGGAAGATCCATCGCCAATTCAAAGAAGAAAAGATAATTTTTAAATATGCTACTCCAAATCAGCCTTAGCCAACAGTATTCTCTCACACATTCAATAATTAAATAGGCCTCAGATATTAAGAAAAAAAAACATTAATGTATAGTACCTTTCCCTCACTTGCATACAAACGCACAGACACCATCAGTCATAGGAAGCGCTGGCTTATTGCTGCTTGCTATTTTGTGGATTTAATATTGGAGCATGGGCAAAGTTTTCATGTTGGCCTGGTCAATTTAGGTTATTGATATTCTTCACTTGAGAGGCTGTTTTTGTTAACCACAATCCTCACCCACAGGAATACATTTAGCACTCAAATATACCACATTATCTATATTTCAAGGGGGTAACCGTACAACTCTTACTGCACACACTATAGCCTTTAGCATGTAGGCTATAGGCTACGTGTTGCTTTTTGTTGAGTCATCAAACTCAGAATCTATCATTTTCAAAGTGCACCAGCAAGAAGTGTCAGCATTGATTGATTTTACAAAAAATAATGATACCTGCTAGCTGGGCTGAGGAAAATATTGGTCTTCAAAGGTGTCAACATGTCCAACTTCAAAGACTTGTTGTCAACTAGGCCTAGTGGCTGTATGCCTAGTGCTGCCCACCATTTGTGATTTAAAAGAGAGAGAGAGAGAGAGAGAGAGAGAGAGAGAGAGAGGGGGGGGGAGAGAGAGAGAGAGAGAGAGTGCCACTGCCGCTGTATCCATATTTACCAAAACCTCCAACCTCTGCCATCTGTTGTGGAGAGAGACACCCCCATGCATTTCCATTGGAGTTACACTGGGCCACAGATGTCAGGAAGGGCCACAGGCACAGTAAATGAACCCACTTCCTTGTTCTTCATTCATCAGTGAAAGGGCAGGCAGCCCAAAACACTGATGATTAGCCATATTGCTGCTATTCCAGGAACTGGAAAGATTGTTACTCAGTGAAAATCAGCCTTGACCGTGATTAATGTGCATTTCTGTTTCAGTGTGTTTAAGTGCAGAACCAGGGAGAAATGGGGTTAACAGGATCCACCATCCATTTCACACACATCCGAGAGCTCCTTCTTGAATCATGAACTATATCTGCATGAGAAAATATATAATAGGGGTAAAAGGAAACCATGAGTCATTTACTACACCTGTTGACACCAATGCCCTGCAGCTGGAACGCAGGTTTACATATCAAAGGCCCTGAGGAGAAGACAACACCTGGCCATTTTCTGTTGCTATTCAATCCACAGCTCTGATCACAAATGATGCCCAGCGGACAACTAGCACACAGCAAGCACCGCACAACAATGATGGGCCTCCCAACATCTGTGCTTACAATGAGGCATAATCAACTGCAATACTTTCTATTCTATCATCATAGTGCGAACACTATGAATGATATTATAATTTGACATTGGATATGGATATTGTTTAATTGTTCTTTTGTTATTTATTGTTGTTCTAATTAGCCTACTCTGTGGAGTAATTTATTGTAAATAAAGCCATGTGACTTTTTTTCTCCTCATCCTCATACCCCTTGAGTCCTGAGACTCCTGACATCAAACAAGGCAACATTATAACAACAGTTAATACCGTAGTTCTATAAGAACAGTTAATACCGTAGTTCTATATTACAGCCAGTCTGTTTATCTCACCAAGGGAACAGTCTGTTATCAGCTGATGAGGTTTGCTTTTGTTGAATGGAGGTAATGTATATGGTCTGCATGTTTCCCAGCTTGTTATCTCTCACAAGATATGCCCAAGCGAGGCTCTGGTCAAGTGAGTGTCCATGCTGATAACTCAGCACCACTCAAGTTACATACCAATAGGATGGGAATCAGTTATAATCTACTTTGAAATTGTAGTACTTGACTTGACTTGGAAATCTAGCATGAGTAAGAATGGTAACCTGTGTCATATAAAGTATCTTTATTGTGGTTTGTAACTTTGTATTGTGGTTTGCAGAAAGTGCAATGCCCAGTTTTTCTCTGGTGACCATGCAGGCTGAAATGAGTCGCCAAATGAATGACAATTCCTAATTCCCTCATGTACTGTATGTAGTCCCTTGTCACTGGTGACTCCTGCTGGTTGTCTCTTGGGGACAGTGTAGACAACCTGCACATGATGTCACCAGTCTGCTTTTCACCTGATGGTAAGGAGTTTCACGAGGCAGGCATAACTCATGCGTAGTGCGGCTGCATAGTGGCCCTAACTTCTAGTTATTACTAGTAAGACACCTCAGGGTGACATGCGACCTCGCCCTGGTCGCGCCAATTCTTGACTATCTGGCCAACCACAGTGTTTCTCTGACGATTCTAGTTGTTATCATTCTGGGGGGAGTTTGTTCATGTTTTTGTGAGGGTATCAACCCTAGGAGACACGGGGAAACATGCAAAACTCCACACAGAAAGGCCCTATCGCCAACCCCATCGAGGGTGTGAGCGATGGGGCCTAAACATGGAAATGTGGAGAACACTATATATGGAGATAGTCCAGTCCATCATGTCATAATGGGACTACCGTCATAGACAGTAGCCATTGTTAGGCCGGAGTCAATGGCTGTGTCTATGACGGTAGTTCCATATGACATATTGGACTAGACTATCTCCATATATAGTGTTATCCACATCTCCATGTTAGGACTCATATATGGGCATAAAAAGTATGTCATGTGACATCACTTCCTGTACAGACAGTCAGCCATTGACTCCGGATTAACAATGGCTACTGTCTATGACGGTAGTCCCATATGACATATTGGACTAGACTATCTCCATATATAGTGTTATCCACATCTCCATGTTTAGACAGCCAATGACTCCGGCCTAACAATGGCTACTTTCTATGACGGTAGTCCCATATGACATGATGGACTGGACTATCTCCATATATAGTGTTATCCACATTTCGTGTAGCCGCCCTGTACAGGAAGTGATGTCACAACTCGCTGACATCACACTGACATCACAGAGGATACGGAAGGACGGGTCACAAGGATACGGAAGGAAGGAAGGAAGGAAGGACACTCAAGCGACACGATTCTTCAGAGTATATGCGACCTTCGGTCGCAATTATTATTATCATCATCATTTTTCATCCAGTGCCTTTTGCCTAAGCTGTAATCCTGGGCGCTACTCTCTCTCTGCCAAACTGGGTAGGGCCCCAAACTGAGCTCATGCTTCCTTCAATGCATGAGGAGTGTGCATGCAGCTTCTTATCACCTGGCGGGGTGACACGTTATTGTATTTCAACCAGCATCCTTTCCCCTCCATCAGGCACCCCGACTGACCAGGCAGAGTAGACCGTAGAGACCAGGATAACTGCATGTTTATTGTGAGGATACTTACTTACTTACTTACCATTTATTTTAGTTGGCACTATTGCCTATATTCACACAGTGGCCAATTTGCTCTCACATCATATTTGCGGGTTGGGAAGAAATATTATTATTATTATTATTATTTAATTAACTTAATAGCAAAATGGCCGCCCTGCGAATATGGTGAATTGGTTCATCCTTGTGCTGGCAGACAGTTGAGGCACGTGCCAACCATACTGCTGTACTAGCACTGCACAATGCACACCTAATAATTATTCATTGTTTGTTTTGACAAGATAGCACAAACATTTTAACTGTTCTGAGGCACCCTGTTTCATGCATGGCTTTGAGATAAAGAGTGTGTAATTATCTCCTCTGGTTATTTCCACCAGCTGCCGCTGTAGCACTCTGCAGTCCTCAATCAAAGTGGAACACAAGCAAAGTGGATGTTGTAAGCAAAAGTGTCAAACTTTATGTATTAGGAAACCTATCCAACAGTGGTGCTGTCTGATGGGCAGTGGTGGAAAGTAACTAAGTACGGACAGTTACTCAAGTAGCCTACTGTTTTCAGTACAATTTTGATGTATTTTGTAAATCTTCTTTACTACTGGAATATTTCCAAATTTCAATACCTTTACTTCTACTCCCCAATTTAAACAAGCCAAAAGCTTTCTTGTGGTGTTTATCCTTTTAGTTGACCTTTACCAGTGAACTGTACCGTCATGTACCTTTTCCTACGCAAACCTCTAATACAATCTTCAATCAATCAAAACTCCACTACATCTCAGAGGAAAGATATTGTACTTACCCTAGCCCTAACCCGTTACAATTATTTGAATACTAGTTAGTAGTTAGCTACTTTGTAGATTTGTATTATTACAAAACATGCATTAACCCAGTGGTTCTCAAACTTTTGGGCTTCAGTAGGCCTACCCCCTTTTCCTGATTGCTGAATCCAGTACCCACTTTAATCGACAACATTTTGACTAGAAAATACTGACATCAAAAGTCCAATTTTTATGTCAATATATTGAAAATAAAAGTAAATAGTCTATTTCCTAATCAGTAGTACAATTCGTACTTAATTTGGTTTAAAGCTATACTGAGCTGCACGTTCACATACATTTGTTAAGTCTAGGAATGCCATGTTATCATAGGGTTGGTGACCTCTCAGAGGAAACTTATCTCACTATGCTAGGACCAACATTGTTGGCATACCATTACCATTTAAACTAAGTTAGAACTATAGGCTATAGGCCTATCCTTTGTATTGCCTTTTTAAAAGATAACTGTACCTACTGTAGAAAACAGTCAGGGAATTTTATTCAATTGCCTTATAGCCATGTGTGTGTGTGTGTGTGTGTGTGTGTGTGTGTGTGTGTGTGTGTGTGTGTGTGTGTGTGTGTGTGTGTGTGCGTGCGTGCGTGCGTGCGTGCGCGGTACAGCCATGTAGAAAGTCAAATAGGCTATGTTGACCATCTGTTTATCGCTATTCAAATCAATGCATGGTTAACGTATGCCACCTAGCGTTGTGTTTTTATTTGCAGCATAGGCTATTTGCCACTTAAGTAGGTCTAGTTGAGTGAAACAAAACGTTTAGGGCTATACACACTCACACGTTTTTAGAGATTGATTGATTGATTGATTGATTGATTAAATACTAAAATGTCATCATAAGACAGTCAGAAAACAAAATACAAATGTAATTGTATTTGTAAAAAAGGTCAGGGGACTTTTGTCTTTTTTCTCCCCTTTTCTTTTACAGTTTCGAGCTGCAGCCACCTGTTAGTGACTTTTCAGAGCGGTTTTAAAGGAGGGTATAGGGAAATGTACACTCCTTTAGGCCGTCATTAGGACTGAGTATTTTAAAAGATCCGTCTGGAATTGTAAAATTCACACTGGCCCTACGCTACGCGCACCATGCAGGAGCTCAGAACTTTGCAAGCAGGCTGCAAAGAAAAGTTGCTCATCATCACTCATTCACTGACTGCTCAGCAGCCCACGTAATGTGTAATGCGCATTGGAGAGGTCCGCGCCATCTCCGCTGCTGCCTTGAGGGGAAAGGAAAGCTGCTTTGTCTCCACATAGGAACTCCGGAAAGGCATACAAAAAAATTATGTTTAGGTAAGTGATAACTAATTATTTGATTCCTTCAGACGAACCGCTGTAGACTAAAAATATGTGGAGTAAATCGTACGCATGTGCTAGGCTATTTTATGAGGCTGTGATAGATAGCCTAGAATTGCTAAACGTAGAAACTTTTTTTTTCTTTTCTTTTTTTCTGCCTGTAGCCTCTAGCGCGCGCGTCTGAGAGCGAAAAGAAAATAACGAACGAACAATCAACAGTTTGCTCTTGGCTATTTTGTAGGCTATTTCGTTTGCTGCAATATAGCCTACGTTATGGCCTATTAATGCACTGGGCTTTTCAAACGTTTACATTTCAAGTTCTCCCCACTCTCTGACAGCTACAAATGGAACCAAATGGTGTTAAGAGTTACAGACTTGTATGGGTCAATTGACCCCATAAAGGAAAACGATCTCAACAGGCCATACAGGCTTTTGTGGGTGTAGTCTATCGTTTAAGTTGACCTTGTGTCACGAAACTGTACCCTTTCCTGTGCAAACCTCTAATAAAGTATTCAATCAATCAATCAATCAACAAAGTCCCACTGTGAGAACCACTGGCCTAGTGGTTGCATAGGCTACAGAATATTTATGTTCACTATCAGGTTGCAGGCCTATTCAATTAATAGTCTACATCACTTTTCTGAGAACTTATAGCCTAATGCTGAACATCAGGATTATATCAAATCTGAGCAAAGGGGTCAATTAAGCAATTCATTAATTTTGATGCTTCTATAGTCTATTAGTCTTGGTGTATCTCAAAACTCCTACAGTTAATTTTCGGATAAAGGTAGGCTAATTATACATTACTGTAAGAAACATCTCCATTTGCCTTGGTCTAATCCATTTAACTTGGAAAGTTAAAACTTGTAAGCATTCATGTACAGTAAATTAATAGCATTAATACAATTGAGTGGATCATGTAATTGACTGGGTTAGTTTATATTTCTAAAGCCTTGCTTGTAACACTGCCAATTACTTGTTGTATAAAGAGCTAAGCACATAAATAAATATATCTACAGTATGTCATGAATATATACAAAAATGTAGTTTATATATACTTTTTACTTTGGCAAATATGGTTTATGTGTTAATCAAATCTCCAGTGGGGTTATTTCACCAGTGGCTGGAGAGAGAGAGAGAGAGCACACCATATGATCCGACCAGTGTAACACAAATTAATCTGATTAAAGACTTACAGCATTCCATGGCAGAATCTCATATAATCATCCTGGCAAACATGTTTATAGAGAATGTTGTAATTCTGCAATTTTGTTGCCCATAATAATATGTTGGCTGTGCACATGTAACAACGTAAATATAATGTCTCTATTTATTATGCCACAGCTCATTTGACTGAATCAGTGATATCTCTTGCTAGAGCTAATTATGGCTTCACCCAAGTTGTAATGTCAAAGGTATACACTACAGACATGCATACAAGGGCACTCAGGTGAGGCAGATGTAGTTAATGAGTAACTAACTAATCTGGGCAGAGGGCAGGTAGTCCTGACAGACACAACCAAAAGAGAAACCTGTAGTGGGGAAATAAGAAACACAATCCTCTACGGACTGTACTTTTCTGGGACTTAACTCATCTGGAGGGTAAGAGTACAAGGTTCATCAAAGTATTTGTTCTTTGAGGGGTGGACTTGCCTTAACTCAATAGAAATGTGGGTTTCGTTCAGGAGCGGCCTATCACACTATGTCAAAACAAGATGTCTTCTTGCAGTTATGTAAATGCTGGTGGTTATAGAATAGACCAGACACAGCAGAGTTGATTCAAGGCAGAGTGTGATTGAGTAGCTGAACTTGGGGCAGACATTTCAAGATATATGGTATTAAAGCAGCAGTTGTTTAGCCTAACTACTTCTGATTTATAAAATGGAGTTGTATATTAATCTCAAGAGTGATTTTGTTCTCATTGTGAGCCAAGCCTCTTTCAAACAAATTACTCATTGTATTGGTACAGTGCACAGAATACAAACAAAAGTCTTGTTCACCTCATCCTTTATGTTCTTACTGTAGATAAAGATCTGAGTTTTGTGTATATTGTGGGTGTGACATTTTCAGAAACCCCTTGTTAACAACAGAGTTCACACAGTGCATTCTTAGCTCACAGGTCACAAGAGTAAAGGTGTGAAAATGTGCAATGAAATACCAATTACTTCATCTTGTTGCTCGTAATAGAATATCTTTGGATCTGATCTTATTAAGGTGTATCCCAATTATTCTCTCTTTAACAGATGAGCACCCATCCATAATTGAGTCTGGACTGGTCAATTGTGTTGCTGCCTGCAGCCATCGCGGGAGCGGGAGTCACCATGGAAACGGTGGTGATCGTGGCCATTGGGGTGCTGGCCACCATTTTCCTGGCCTCCTTCATTGC
This sequence comes from Nannobrachium achirus, assembly GCF_963921795.1. Taxonomy (NCBI): domain Eukaryota; kingdom Metazoa; phylum Chordata; class Actinopteri; order Myctophiformes; family Myctophidae; genus Nannobrachium; species Nannobrachium achirus. The sequence continues at coordinate 38,858,282 of NC_137813.1, forward strand.
TCTGGTGGTGGTGTGCCGACATCGTTACTGCCACCCTCATGACCTGCTCCACCACTTCGACTCCAAGTCAGTGTCCTTCATCAATACACAGTATCTTGCTCTCAACCACATAGGATTCCTTTATACATACAATATAAGTTATTCCCGCCATGCATCCCACTCATCTGTTGTCGATATATTCACTCATTGAGTGGAAAGCCTTGCCTGGTTACAGACCCTGTATCGCTAGCCACACCCCTTTACATTTTTGTTTCGGCGATACAGTGAAACGAAATGTCAGGCTGAGTGTCAGGCTACGGAAAGCCCAGATTACACATTGGATTTAAGAAAGCAACACTGTCTTCTCACAACACTTCCTCCTTGACCCACATCAACTCAAATGTATCAGTATATTGCTTAAGCACTGTCACAGTCTCAAAGAGCTTTATAGGCTCACATTTAATACATTAAGGAACGTAAATTAGTAGACCACAACCACCAAATAAACAAAACTATTAGATGTCTGTGCGGCTCAAGTGACAGCACTAGTAACAAACTATACAAAATCATTACTAGCTGCATTATCTACAGTATCTATTCTTCTCTGCCACAGGCCCACCGTAGATCTGATCGGAGCCATGGAGACGCAGAGTGAGCCCTCAGAGTTGGAGCTGGATGACGTGGTCATCACTAACCCTCACATCGAGGCCATCCTGGAGAATGAGGACTGGATTGAGGACGCCTCGTAAGTCTGTAGCAATGTCTTAACTAATCTAAACTAAATTACTAAATCACTTGTTTGTCCAATCATACTGTACCTCTCTCACATGGTTTTGACCTAATAGTCAAATTCAGAATGAGAATTTTACAACTCATGGTAATGAGCTTTATTTGTTAAAACCATAATAGTCTAATAATAGTCTAAATGCCAGCATCATGGATCCAAACCAATTTTGTACTTATTCCCACAGAGGTTTGGTGTCTCACTGTATCTCCATCTTAAAGGTAATGAGACTACTTGCTTTCTCTTTTAAACACATTTCCCCATCCCTCCTTTATTACTTACTGAATAATATTTAAATGTTAATGTCCGCGTACAGATATGCCACACTCTGACTGAAAAGCTGGTCGCCTTGACAATGGGTTCAGGGGCAAAGGTCAAAGCACCGGCCAGCCTCAGTGACATCATCACTGTGGCCAAACGCATCAGCCCGAGGTAACCTATCATCTTACTGTATACAATAAACCCTACCATAATGTAATATTATTGTCGAAGCTGAGACATTGTACTGTAGCCTTTTGTGTTAAATCTGATTCATGGTTCTTTGTTTCATGTCGTCTGTCTTGTAGGGTGGATGATGTTGTGAGATCTATGTACCCCCCTCTGGATCCAATCCTGTTGGATGCCAGGTAATAATATCTGTTTTTCCATCATTCAAAGAGGCATTTTTTTTCTGTGACTTGTGAGAACTTTTGTTAAAAGACTCATTAGCCTGCAGATTGATACTGCTGTCTGAGGGAACCGACAAGGAGTTTGCAGTGTGGCATGAGTTATGCGCAGATGAATAACTCAAGAGATAAATAGAGAGAGACAGTGATCTGAATGTTTGAGCTTTGCTGAGAAATGCTAATGCCCAGAGAATACTTCATAACTCTTACGTAAATGGAAATATCCAAGCAGCCTGTGTGTGTGTGTGTGTGTGTGTGTGTGTGTGTGTGTGTGTGTGTGTGTGTGTGTGTGTGTGTGTGTGTGTGTGTGTGTGCGTGTGTGTGTGTGTGCGTGCATGCCTGCGTGGGTACTTTTTGAAGATACCGTAATGTGTTTTCTTCTGGAACCAAATAATAAATGACAGTTTCCCCAAAAAATGTTTTAAGACAATAAGAAACTAAAAATGCATTTGCTGGGGCGCCCGCTGGCCTAGTGGTCAAGGCGCATACCACATACAAGGCTATGATGCCTGCTGGCGACGCTGGTTCGATTCCCGATCCGGACGACCTTTGCCACATGTCATTCCCCATCTCTCTCCCCATTTCCTGTCAGCCTACTATCCTATCAAATAAAGGTAAAAGCCCAAAATCAAATCTTAAAAAAAAAAAAAATGCATTTCTTTAAGGCTGTTGTTTTCTGGGCAAACGCTGTGTGCTCCACAGGGTAAACATCACTTACATACTCTTGCTCTCCCCAGGGCCACCGCCCTCCTCCTCTCTGTCAGCCACCTGGTGCTGGTGACCCGCAACGCCTGTCACATGTCCGGCAGTATGGACTGGATCGACCAATCACTGCATGCGGCTGAGGATCACATGGTGGTCCTGCGCGAGGCAGCCCTGGCTTCTGAACCAGAACGATATATACCTGGAATGGACATGCAGAGAGAACAGGCCATCTGAAGCTCACATACACACTGACACACAGACAGGAACGCGCACGCACGCACACACACACACACACACACACACACACAAAATAGACGATCTACAAGCTCACGTCACTACATTTACACACACACACACACACACACACACACACAAACACAAACCACATATCAGCATTTTACCCTCTATCCTCAAGCTGCTGCTCTTGTAAATTTTGTATGTAGATCATATTCTTTGGACACGTATACTTCCCCAAGGAATAGACTTACCAAGAGTCCAAATTAATATGCACATGTTCAGTCAATCTCCCAAAAGACTGAAGCACATTAGAAAATACCTTGCAAACTAGCTTTCTGTTTCTAATCTGTCTAAACGTGCCCTAATTTACAGTACACAATTTTTTGGGTTTTGAAAATGTAGCGTGTAAACTTTTGTATTAAATCCTTTGTATTGGAAGCCATATACTGTATACTGTACATACATACTACACAACCTTTAGCCCTTCACTTTTGCAGCTCTAATGTAGATGGTACAGTGTCAGAGAGGTTGTCTGAGGTGCTGCTGCAGATGACTTGCCTCTTGATATTCTTGCTCCAGTGCCCAATCTCCCAATGGTGGATTTTAATCCGACCTCACCAGGACTTCACAGTCACATGGAGGCTTATTCAGCTAATCCATGCTGGGGAAAATAACACAAAGACGTCCAGCCAAAAAGGCTTCAACCCAGCAGACAGAATCAAGGCAACTATGACTCATTTACAGTGTGTGATGCCAGGGTATATTGTGGATGTTCACATTAGAAGATGCAATCACCACATAGCATTATGTGCAGGGTCAGGGATATTTTGTTAGCTGTGTGTTAGGTGATGCCTAATGTATGTGTCTTTGTTAGGGATATAACATTAATTGGGACATGGCTACCTGCTTTCCCATGCATTGCTAATACTGAACCCCTTGGGCCCACCTAAAAAGCCAACACCTATTGCCAGATTTAACACATGGTCTATCTCCACACACAGTTCCAAAGCACAGGGCACAGCATGTGCCCTGTGTCAACACTTCAGCACTTTGCATGGCATCAGATGCGAGGCACTTCTTACTACTGTAAAATGCATACATGACAAATCAGGAGTTCAATTACAGACATTTTTGGGTTTTTCTCTTGTAATTGAACTTGAAATCAAGCATTAAGTGAAGTTTGTTTGTTTGTAGCCCCCTGCATGGTAGGTAACACTTAGGAAGTGGTTACTCTTATATTTCCTTGTTTACATTGTTTATTAGAAGTGATTGTTTTGTAAGCAGTTTTCTTATCCCTCTACCCCACAGTATGTTACTGACATCCACCCTTTCCTCTTGCATATCACTCTATTTTCCTTTCATTGATTTGTACAGATGAATTAAAGTTTCATAGGAAAACTGCTTTACCATTGTTTATTTCAATAGTACTTCTGAATAAATCCATGTCTGGTAAGACATCCACACAATTATTCATCAGTCTTTGGGAATAAGAAAGTGGGTACAGTCCAGGGATTCAGAGGGTAGACCTTCTGTTAAAAGATATAAGCAGTCTGGCCCTATGAAACAGTGAGAGCATTTGGCTGAGAACATAGTAAAGCTCTATAATACCATACTTAAATAAGACACACAGATACAACATGATAACAGCTAAGGATAATTTACAATTTGTCATACAACAATCACACAAAAATGACATGTTTTCAACAGGAAAAAGTTGAAGCCGCGTCATTTTAGTTGTCAAGGGGGTCGTGCAACAATAAATTAGCCTCTAATGTGAAAACACTGTACACAAGTTTCATCACATGACAAGTACCATCTTTTTAAAAATAGAAAATACAAAAAGAAAAACGGAAGCTCTTCAGGATAAGTTGACATAAATAAAATTAATTCTCTCTTTTTTGTTACTTATTAAGCAGTTCATCGTGAAATGATGCAAAGGCATGGTGGCGTGCAGTGATCCCCTTTTCAATCATGTCTTCTCATTTGAAGGGCCAATCCGAGTGGGGACTCGATCTCCTAATGTGCCCACTTGCAGCTTTCACTTGTTCTTGCTATCTATGAAAGCAGTCCTTTATTTTTCTTTAGATCAGCTTGCTTCCAGCCTGGGAGAGAGTTGTACTCATCTCTCTTCATTTCCAAAATAGTCTGAAACATAATTACATACATAATTTGTAGAAGCAAAACATTGCACAAGTTATTCATTTAAACATCCATGTTTGTATATATATACATATTGTCCATGCCTTACCCCTTATCCCTAAACTTCTTTGCCCTTTTTTACTATTTAAAAAAATAATAATAATAAAATAAATACTTCAAATAACATGCTGTGAGCTTGTAGATCAGCTATTTGAAATATTAAAAAATAAATAAAGGGCAAAGAAGTTTAGGGGTAAGGCATGGACAGACATGAACTATCAGAATTAGTAATGTCTTAACGCTGCAGCCTTGTGGTTGACAGATGTAATTGCAGTGCTACCTGGAAGTCCTCATCTGACAGGTAGATCTCCAGGCACTGGGGGTCCACCCCTGCAGGTAAGGGGCTTCGCAGCAGCTCCTCCAGGAGGTACTGCGTCTTAGTAAGCTGGGTCAAGGCATCCTGCACCAATGTGAGCTTGGCCTGTCCCGCTTCCCCCTGGAACACAAGTTGATGTACAATACAGACACGGAGAGGAATGGAGGAAGATATTGGCGCTGTTGGGTGGAAACCTTTCAGGTACAAATAAACCATTTGTTTACAGGTAAAGGAAAAAAAACCTGGGACGCAATAGATCAAATCTATTATTTAGACATAAGGTTTCATTTGTTTTCATAGATATTTTAAAGAACCCACAGACAGACCTAACCAGTTCCAACCCGGAATAGTGTACTTTTTCCAAAATAGCAAAAATAGACGATCTACAAGCTCACAGCGTCTCACTACATTTTCGCTACTATAGCGTGAGACTGTAAAAAATAGGGTTTTCATTTATGAAGAATTATAATTAAACATGGGAGATACAAGGTTTCTGCCCAACAACAACATAAGAGGTTAAGCCCTGATGGCAACAGTCTAGTAGGTCGGGCATGGCTTATTGTCGGTATCAGCCGGTAACACGCGGGAGTCTGTCCCCGTTACAATGCGCTAGACCCCTGGGAGATGGACTGCTGACTGGGAGATGGACTGCTGACTGGGAGATGGACTGCTGAGGTGGAGCGCCACACCTACCATCAGCTCCCAGTACTTGCTGCACGACTTGCCAAGCCGTGCTACTCATACGCTGAGTTGGCGGTGCCCGGAATCGAACCCATGACCTTGCGGTACAAAGGCGAGAGCTCTACCGACTGAGCTACCCGGGCACGTCTAGGAACATGTTGTGTACCTGCATTAGTGTGGATGGTTTGTACCTGTGAATTGGGCTGAGGCCTCCTCTCCCAGTGGGGAAATACATTAGTGAAGGTCAGGGGTTCTGATCCCTCCGAGATGAGGTAGGCCTGAGGTGGACGCCTTGGGTTCATCTCTGGAGGAAAAGAATGAACAGCTAATAAACAACATTTGTAAACACAACATATCAATGAACAAAACCAAATTTGACACCAGGAGGACATAGAGCAGGGGTCTTCAACAGGCGGTCCGGGACCCCTAGGGGGTCCTCAGAGTTACTACAGGGGGTCCTCCAAATCTTTGTGATTTTTTTATATTAAGCGTTTGTACCCTAGCTTCCATATTCTGAGAACTTTAGCCAAAAATAGCAGATCTACAAGCTCACGACGCCTTGCGCTTGAGGAGAAAAAGAGCAGACTAAGTACAGAGTGAAAGGTCAAGTTTATTAAGTATTGACGGTTCAAGTGGTTAAATATCTAAAAACACAAATTGACATGAATCCAAAATACACCAATGATTGTGCTGTCAAACAATGAAACTATATGGAATCTATGAGAAGGTTGTGGGGGTCCCTGCTTCATCTCTCTCTCAACTAAGCGGTCCTCCTCGGCCTGAAAACGTTGAAGACCCCTGACATAGAGCCTTCGTACTACAGTACTCCTCACATGCACCCAACACTCTTTGCTGACAGGTGCCACCCCAGCCCGTAGGATTACATGCAGTGACAAATTTCACCAACCCCGCCCGGCTTCCCTCCCCTGAACATGGGCCAATTGTGTTCATGTAAACACTTGACAAAGCCGGACGCACAACGGTGGACTTGAACCCACAACCTCCGCAGTGGTGGGCAAGAACTTTAGCACTGCGCCACCCGAGCGCTTCTTGTTTTAAGTTTTTTGAACATGTCCTCATTCAAGCACCTGCTGTCATACATCCTGCAAGGACCTGAGAGAGCTCAGCACTCAGCCAATCTCATCTCACCACCTTCTGCATGAGGGGCATTATAGGCCCACAATAAGCGAGCAACGGCCCTTCCCTCACCTTTGCAGTACTGGAGTACAGTTTGCATGGCACACTTCCTTTCATTATCCCAAAGGCTGCAGGCCGAACCGCCACTCTCCGCTTCCTCAGGCTGACCTCTCTGCCACAGATATACCTCCAGGCGGTTATCTAACAGGAACAAGGCTGCCGGGAGAGACACAGGAGAATATTGAACAGGCTAGTTTAGTAGTTCTAAACTTCTGTCCTGGGATCAGTGATCACAGAGCTGTGGGCTAATGCTCACTTTCATTCTGGCCTTGTGTTGGGACTAATTGAGACCCAGGAGACGTGGTGAACGCGAGCAATTAGGAATGATAGAAGACTAGAGGGAGTCTAAGTTGTCAGGACCCCTGACTGACAGGATAAAATAGAATAAGCTTAACTATATGGAGGATTAAGGTAGATTTACTAAAGTACTGTACTGTAATTTTACTACTTTAAAGGTCTTTGCACATGTTTTTTCGGCAGAATATCGGAGCACGTAAATAAAAAAGATTTATCTCACATTGTGTCAATCACGTTTGCACACTGCCGCCCGTTTCGTATTTATTTTCGGACCAGGGTTTTTTTTTTTTCGATTTTCGCAACTGTCACCACTGGGTCCCTTGCTCTCTCTCTCCTCTCTCTCCTTGGCCTGAAAATGTTTTTTTGCGGATTTCAGATTTCCAAAACGCAACGGAAAAACGCAGCAGTGTACAACCAGCTTTTGTTCCGTTTGTTGATAATTTCCACTTCTACTCTACTACATCCCAGAGGCACATATTGCACTTTTTACTCCACTACAATTATTTGAAAACGTAGTTTTAGTTTTTCAAAAAACTAAAACTCACGTTTCAGATTTTACATTATTAGATTATAGAAGACCTATTTTATACTTTGGCTATTAAAAAATAGACTCACAACATGTTGACGCATTGTGAACTTGTAGATCAGCTATTTTCAAATGGTAGATCTGCTGTTTTGAAACAATTATGAAACATCTTCAAAAATGTGTATTTTGATGCCAATATTTTTGTACTTTAACTCAGGTAAAATGTTACTTTTCTATATTGTGGTATTGTTACTTTTACAGGGTTCCCACACATCTTTACCAATTAATTTCCATAACTTTTCCAAGACTTTTCCAGAATATTTAACCCGATTTCCAGGACTATATAACAATAATTCAGCTCAATAACGAGTCGCTTACTCCTATGTGCAAATAATCATATTTCAACTGGGGACCCAGCCGATCTACATGCCCTAGCCGATCTACATGCTCACAACGCCTCGCAATCTGCTATTTTCACAATTTCTGCCTCTAATATGAGACAATTTGGCCAATGTTTAATATGTCATTTCAGAGGTATTAACAAAATCAATAACCAAAGACAATGCATAGCTATTTTCTCCAGGACCTTCCAGGACCCTTGATTTCCCCCAATTCCAAAACTTTTCCAGTGCTGGAAAAATATTTTTCTAATTTCAAAATATTTCCAGGAATTTCATGACTGTGGGAACCCTGCTTTCACTTCTTCCACCACTGACAGTGGGATAGAGTATGTGTGTGTGTTTTTATTTGTGTGAACATACAGTACATGTGAATGCTTGTCTGATGCTCACCTGGTTGTGGTACAGAGTACAGACTCTCCTGGACGAAGGGCATCGCCATGACAACCCCCGGCAAGCGGGCTGGGCTCAGAAATTCCACACCTTGGAAGACTCCGGACTGAATGCTCAGATGGAAGAGACGCGGAGTAAAGTTATATTTGCCTGGATCTGAGAAGAAAAAAAAAACACAAATACACAGTAAAATATGGTGTGAAATATACCCATAATTATTCATAATAATTTGATATGATGGCAGAAAAGGTCATTCACTCAAATTACTTAATTTCTAATTACACTCCCCATGAAGCCTTGAATTCATGGAGATGTTTTGTTTTTTGTCACATTCCGAAGCCAATAACTTGATGACCGGGTCATCGGTCAAATGGAGACTCTGTAGGAGACACTTTGAGGGTCTATTAGACTCACGCAAAAGATTGGCTTAGGAGTGTGACAAAAACAAAAAAATGTCCAGGAATTCAAGGCTTCGTGGTGTAATTGATAGAAAATAAGTACTTTTTTGGTTGAACCACTCAGTTAAGTTAATCTTATGTGAAATCCTGTTGTGTGAACTGCATTTGTATGGACAGTGAAAAGTGTTTAGTGTACCTTGTAACATGCAGTCATAGGCCTTTCTGTCTTGTTGTCCAAGAGCATTCCAGAACTCTGCAGGCTCAGAGCCTTCCTCTACCTCCTGCACCGTCACAGGACTGCCAGTGACAAGACCCAACTCTGGCGGGCATCTAAGACACACATGCATATCCATATATATCCACTGTAGATTAATTTCACACAGATGCCATTTCACGTAACATTTTACATCCTAACATAGGATCAAGGGTTGTGATTTTGCTCCTGCCAACCAGTGGTCAAATAACACAGAAGTCACACCAATGTCAAAGTGTTTATATTCTGCATACAGTTGATCAGATGCCAATCCAAACAGAGACTTACGTGTGAGTGAGCCGCTCCACTGCCCGTTTGCTGACCTCTCTGGAGCTTGAGTGGGCTTTGCAACCATGCCACAGGTACAGCACCCCCTGCTGGCAATTGAGCAGAATGACAGAGCCTCTAGAACGGAGACCAGCGCAACAACAGTCCACCTCCAACAGAGAGCCTTCCTCGGGAAGCTCTCCTCGCACAGAGAAGAGACGCCATTCTGCTAGCGTGAGAGAGGAAGATTTGAATAACCAAAAAAAACACATGATAAAAGGGTGTGTGGGCTGGAGATACAGTTGACACACTCAACCAAACAGTACTGCATATAGAGCTGTTCTGCTGTACCTGTTTTAGGGGAGGCATCCTCTCGTCTGCCTTTGTGAATGACCAGACCACCTTGGAAAAGCTGCAGGAAACACGGTGGCTCCTTCCCCTGAGGTACCACCACCTGCAACAAAAACAACATAATACAAAAGACCATAAACAACATGAATACTATAAACAGAATGGTAGTCTGACTCTACAGCACAGGGCAATATATGCTCCTTCCAAAGTCAGAACCTTTCTTCGGAAAAGGACGTCTACAAATTGATGTCTTTCCGAACTTTTTCTCAGAATGTACCCCCAGATGTCTTGGGAAGTTCGGAGAGGATTGGCAAGCCAGGGATCATGGATTGGCCTTTCGTCTTCTTAAAGACTCCCTGTTTGATCTGATGCCATCAGGCAGAAGGTATAGATCGATAAAGTCAGGAACAAGCAGGTTTAGTAACAGCTTCTATCCCGCAGCGGTAGTTACACTGAATGCTGCTAAGAAACGTTGATCTGATGAACATACATGTTTGATGGTGCTGTTTGGGTTAAGTGCAATATGAGTTTGTGCAATAACAGCTGTTTTTATTTACATGTTTGTCTATGCTGTGCATGCTAAGTGCAATAGGGGTTGTGCAATGACGGGAAGTATAGTTCTGTGTTTGTTTTGTTTTATTGTTTTAGATATTTTTTTGAGTTATTGTAGTGATGAACTGATCGTTTGGCACTTTTAATTTCGTTGTACTTGTGACAATGACAATAAAGATCTATTCTAATGGCACATATAGATGAAGGTAAACGAGTTTCATTGCAAAGTGTAACCACTTTTACATTTACAAAACATCAACATTTTATTGAACCGAATGATCTATTTTCCACCGGTGACATAGTTTTCCTACTTATTGCAACATGGTCTGGATTGCAGCTTATAAATTATCTTTAATAATCTAACAGCCTGTTTAAAATTGAAGCACTGTGGCTAAACTTACTGTACCTGTCTTTCCTCACAGTTATTTAAAGCCATGGACAGGAAGGCAGCAGTGCCCCGCCCACTGACAGTGGAGTGACGACCCCGCCAGAGGAAGAGGACCGTCTTTCCTTTCTCAGGAGCACTGTTCTGTACATCAGAGCTGCACAGCTTACCTACAGTAACATAGACAAAGATCATCATTACCTACAGTACTAACCGGTAATTGCCCACAGCTGGGGTGCTACTAGCGTGACACACTCACTCACTCACTCACTCACTCACTCACTCACTGACGGACAGACATGAGCAGCAGTTTTTCATAGTAACTGCAACCTGACGGTCGCAAAACAAAGCACATCATTACCTAGCGTACCAAGATCCTCATTACCTACAGTGGCTTAGAGACAAACATCATCATTACTAAGAGTAATAAGAACATTATTACCTACAGTACCAAGAACATCATTGTGGGCTCGCTGAAAGGCGACACCAGTATGTTATACCAAAATGTTATAATGTAGGTCAAGGTTATTCCCCTCAAAACAATGACAGTACAAAAGCTCACTGAAAGCATATGTTCTCCCAGGCCAGTATGTTCTCCCAAATCTTTATATACTATAAGTTATTCTCCTCAAAAAACTGTCCGACAGGCAGGGCCTTTAGCCAATGAGGGAGCAGCGAGCCCACACTGTTTCGTAGGAACAGTATTTCTAGTTACCGAGTACCTCAGACACAAAGAACATCATTACCTACAGTACCACAGAGACAAAGCATAGCCTTACACTGAGTGGATGAGAACCCACTGGTCATTGAAATTAAAGGTCAAAACTCTCTAGTGTGTGGGTAAGTATAGAACACAGGTATGACCATAAGCGTTCCTGTTGTTTACGTGTGTGTGTGTGTGTGTGTGTGTGTGTGTGTGTGTGTGTGTGTGTGTGTGTGTGTGTGTGTGTGTGTGTGTGTGTGTGTGTGTGTCTCACCAGCAGAATCAACGTCGTACGTCCAGCGGATCACATAGGAATCGCCCTCATAGAGCTGTCCTCTGCCCTCGACAGGAACCTCACTATCATCAAATTCCTGGACGTGCCACGTGTCTACAGCAACCGTTTTCAGCGCCGTCTGACGGCCGTCGTCCAGTGTGACAGCTCCGTGGCCCCGCTGGACGTTGAGCCCATCCAGGGCATCGTCAACAGAGCCGCCCCTTACCAGGCCCTGGCCTGACACCAGCGTCTTAGCATCGCAAGGAGACAGAAACTCTGACTGAGGAGGTGACACAGGAACAGAAAGCTGGTCTGGGGTGACTGGTGCTGAAAGTGCTGGTGCTGAAAGTGCAGTCACAGTTTCCTGTGAAAAAAACTGCAGAGAGAGAGAGAGAGAGACAGACAGACAGAGATTTTATTTTTTTATTGCATTTTTATAGTGCTTTTCCAAGTGCTCAAAGCGCTTTACAATGGTTTCATGGGAGGTGAATCGGCCAACAGTCGAGGCCAGCGTCCTCACTTCCCACATTTACACAGCAAGGTTGGCAAGCTGACACCGACCAACTTATTGGAGGCAATGTGGGGTTCAGTGTCTTGCCCAAGGACACTTCGACACGTGGGCAGGAGGAGTTGGGATTCAAACCACCGACCCACAGATCATTGGACGACCTGCTCTACCTCCTGAGGCTGAGCCACAGCCGCCCCAATTTTTAGTAAATTATTTCAGTAAATTAAGATCCATCTCTGATATGCTATATAATATTATGTGTGAACGGTGTGAACTATGTGTGAAGACTCAAGTTCTCTGACAAACCTGCATGTCCTTCATAGGTTCCTCTATGGTTGCAGTCCTCGCTGGCCAGTCGAGGAACTTCTTTCTGAAAAGAGCGGTCTCATTGTTCTCTGAAATGCAGCCAAAAAGGGCCCAGGTTGGACGGCCCTCTCCCCGCCTTTAGGAGAAAACAAATCATGCCGTATATGAAGACCTTCCCCTCACTAACTCCCATACAGTCAAGACTTAGTTTCACAGTATTTTTAATTTTGGATAGTTCTACTAATGTGGGAGAAAACAAATGTTAATATTCCATATGTTTAGATATATTACATCAAAAAGTATTCACACGGTTCAAACTATATTTCCAAATCATTTAATATATGATAGATTGGCCAGCCCTACAGTTTATGCAATTAAGACTACGGCTACGGTATATGCTGCTCTTTTATCGTTTTAATGTGTGTGGACTTGTGTATCTATTATTTTACCTGTTCCCTGCCTTGCCTTTCCATTCTCACTGCTTCTTCTGTCTTCTCAGAATTAAAATTACCTGTAAATTGTTTCTCTAACACTTGATGGAATGTTAGCTGCACATATTGCTACTATAGATAAAGCTAGATAGCTATTCAGTATAAATGCCCTGGCTGTGGTGCGTAAATGTCATTTGTAAAATAAAGAGGGCTTTTAACCTCCATTACCCTGAATGTTTAGCTATAGTATGTTCTTGTCGAGGCCGCATCTGCTGGCAGTGGTCTGACCCCTCCAGTATAGCTGACTTAATCAATTTTAGTCACAATCACAAGTTAAACTCAAAACAAAATCCCACAGGAACAAATATGAGGCATTGCCAAATCTGTTAGCTTAGGTTTCTAATAAACAAACTATTTAATTTTCTTTCTATGAAAAGCTAACAATTTAAGACCAATGAAATGACCAATTTTCCTTTTTTTTACATTTTAAGGCCTTCATTTTGCCTTATATTGTTTAAATGCTCTTTCAGAATGTTTTGTAACCTGGATATTCTGTTCTTGTCTAGCTTTACACCACTGCAGTCATATGCTAAAATATACAGTTGTTGTATTGCAGTAGCGCTGAACAGTACAAACGTTTTAGTTTTGTTTTATTCATTGTGTAGTATGTACTTACAGCTGTATACTGGGGTTAGAGTGTGTGGGGTCCAGTGGGTTCACTCTACAGTTGCTGTAGTCATAGATTCCGCCCCACACCTGCTGCGCCAACTGTAGAGCTACTTTTCTGTTGCTAGAGGCAAGATCCTTTCCATGCCAAAGGTATACTTCACTGCCAAAGTCAAACAGCAGAGCCTGGATGCATGAAAACACAACCACAGAGACAGATGGACCATAAGACCTGAATTAACTGTTGTTTGTGTCATGAGCACATTTACACAGAACGCTAATATATTACGTGACGATGAAGCAACGTAAATTTCCCCCGCAAATAAAAGCATCGACCTGTATGAATGAGGCATCATTGAAATGAATGTTTGATGTGAAAAATTCACAGACATATTTTTGGATTGTTTATTTGTCATGCTCCCAGTGTGTAAGGACCTTTATACACAAATAGCTGAATGACAGTAGGAGGACACAGGGACCTCTACAATATATACAGCATCATCCAATATATTCATTACCAAAAAAGCAAGTGCTCTACATTTGCTGTATACATAGTGTAGTTGAATCAGGAGGGGTCTCACCTCAGATGAAGCCAATAGTGAGACACTGGGTATTGAAGCCCAGGCCTGTTCTTGGGGCACCAGTCTGTTCTCTACCAGCCTGTACACACAGTTTGACTCCACTACACCACTCTCATACAGTTCATCCTCCTCCGGTGGACCCGCACCTGCGGACATCAGCACACACTGAACCAGTCGATACATTCCAAAAATACACTTCTGACAACCTAATTCAGTGCAATTCTGCTTATTGTCATCAGCGGTACACATCAGTATCTCTAAAGTCATGTTATCAACATGGATCTGTCCCATTTCCCATATTCCCTCCTGATTGGCTACCATTGCCTTCTAAAGTTTGTGTATACGACCTGACTGTCGCTTATCTCCCGATTAGGGAGTCTTACTGGTCATCATATGGAACAGAGCCATATACAGCTAAATCAGCAGTGTCATCAAGGAAGTACAGTACAACATTGTAATATAAAAACAGGGACAAAATTTACAATTTATAAAAACAGGGATAGAATTAATACACAAGCACTTCTGACAAGCTAATCAGAAAGTGAAAGTCTTTTGGGCTTTAAGCCAAGTTCAGACCAAATATATGCCACAACTCAAGACAAAACCATCTAAAGCCCGATTTATACCCACAATGTGTCACATCATCAACGTATTCTGAGCTTATATATCGTCACTGTCAGGCAGAAACCAAGTTCTGCTTATTTTCAGCATGCAACACAGTCGTACGACGGCGCATAGATTATAGTTATACCATGTAACTTTTTTTATAAAACAAATCTTAAAATTGTCCTAACTGTTAAATCGCTCAAGTTTTAGAACCCCCACTCCGTTATTTTCAGCTTCTAAAGCCTTCTCTTTATATGTTTTCTATGATCCCTACCGGGGACCGGTTTTCGCGGAAAAATTGCGTCATCACACTACCGGCCAATCACAGCGAGGGTTATACACTGCCGGCCAATCACAGCACATCTTGAAGTGGGGTCGCTATGGCGGCCATATTTGTAGTCGCCCGTGTGTAAAGGTAATCTCGCCTACCAGGCAGGGTGAAGTAGTCCGTTTCTCCGGAATGCCTGAACGCACAGGAACAAGGGACCCCTCTAAAGATAGCTCTCGGCGATGTGGAGGCAGACGCGGGAGTGTGAAGGTACGAAAAACGGCCGAAAGACCCGGACGCGACCGCGGTTTGCTATAGGGCTACTGACCACTAGTTGAGCATCTTACACAGTATAGCTTTAAGCATCAGAATGTTGCGGGGGAAACTCGCAGCTGTCTGAATTACAATTATAGAACATAAAAGATGAATGTACGTCTAGGTAGGAGAACTGGTAAGGTGGACTGTAGTCAGGCCTCACCTCTGTACTGTGTCCTTCCTCCCAGAAGCTCCCAGAACTCTGCAGCCTGGCTTGAGTCTGAGTTCAGCCCCTCCTCCAGATGGAGGACCTGTGAGGCCTGGCAGCCCAGATCACTCTGCTTCTGAATGGACATGGCCAGCTCTGAGGCCTGGAGAACAGCAATGTGTTTGAAATGCTATCACCACTCAAACACATGTATGAGTGCTGCGTATGGCCAAAACTTTAACCACCGTGATGAAAACAATTCACTTTTTGTAAACAGCAAAGTTATTTTCATTATGTACATTTTCAGTACTAAGCACTGTCACTGTCCTGAGGCACTACACATTCTGCATACTATTTGTGTGAATTACCTTTTTATTGTAAGTCACTCTGGATAAAAGCGTCTGCTAAATGCCTACATTTAATTGTCACTAATATTTATTAAATGTATTTAATACTGCTTAATTCTATAACCTGTACATTGTATGTCCATTGTCTCCCTCTCTCAGTGGAGATAGTAGGGAATTTAAGCAAGGACGGCTACGGCAGTCCACTCCGGTAACCGGAAATGGATCAGTGCTCGATAGATAAACCTGCTTGCCGTCGCAGGCTCGCAGCCCATCCTACTCCGGCAGAAACTGCCTTTCCATGTAGTGTCTACAATGTCATGAACAGGTGCTGCATAGACATGTCATCATGGGAACCAAAGAGTTCAGTAAAAGGGGTGGGAACCCGTCGCCGACGGCTGTTTGCTCAATGATTTTGACTGCTACAGCGATTGCGTCATAGCAGCTGTGCTTCTGCCAAGCGGAGCCATCCTAATAATCGTCCTGGCTTAAATTCATTAATGTCCAAACTACCACCAAGATGGTGGCTCTACAATATGCAGCCTTTTTTGTTACCATCGCGCTCTGACTTTCTGGTCAAAATAACGGTTTATTAATTAAAAGTCCCAGATTGAAGCTTCACAGAGAGCTTGAGTAATTTACACTGGTATGGTACTGTAGTTAGCTTATGCATACCATGTTAGCATGACATTACCGCTGTTCCGAGTCAAAGTGTCTCTGTGGTACCTTTTCTTTCTCTGGGCCGTTGGCAAACTCTCCACTCCACAGGATGCAATGGTCAGGAGTGACCAGCAGGAAGCAGTCACCACTGTTCAGTGACAGTGCTGAGGGCTCCACCAGCCGTACCTGCACTTGTCGCCTACCTGTCGCCACAGGAAACACACACAAAGAGATAAGACAAAAGAGATGCAGTACAATACATATGCGCCAATGAACCATACAACCATAAACACACACACACACACACACACACACACACACACACACACACACACACACACACACACACACACACACACAGTGTTAATTAAATTCTGAGGGCTGTATTTTGATTGTCTTAAGTACCAGCTCTTACTGTATGCCTGAACTTAAAGGCCTGTCCATTCTGTCTCTAACCACCAAACCTTTCGTCTGAGAGTTCTGACTTTCCGACGTGCTGCTTTCCCAACTCTAATTCGGGGTAATGCTTTTCAGAAGCAAGTGACGTCATTTTGTAGTTGAACCGCACCTTTCCGGCGAAAGGTTTGGTGGTCTGAGACAGTATGGACTTGCCTTTCAGTTAAGGCATAAGATGGTACTTAAGAGAATGAAAATAGAGCCCTTAGACTTAGAGTTACAGATGAATAACTTAACACTGAGGTAAACACACACATAAACACAAACACACACACATGCTGACCTTTGAAGTGAATGAGCATGCGGCTGCTGAAGGGAGGGTGGGCGTTGTTATTTACTGCATCTGAGGATGTCTTGCTGTCTGTGCTGGCCTGCCTGGAGGGATTCTTACACTCTGGAGATCGGATCAAACCCGAGCAAAGATGGTGGAAGCCAAAGAAAAAGGGAATAATGTCAGATGGAGAGAAGGTGAAGATTACATCGAAGGCCAGTCCACACCAACTTAACTCTTTGCAACAATACCGTTTTGGAGACCGTTGAAGTGGTCTGGACTGACCAGTTGCAGACTGGTGCCACTTGGGGATAATGGTTGCAAGTAGTTGAAAAAATCACACCCAATGTGAAGTGAGCGGTGGTCGTGCTTGCATAACGTCTTCAGACTAGGATATAGGTCTAGGATGTAATTGGTGATGTAATACAGGCTACGCACACACACATTGCTATGGGAAAACGCTGAGGAAAAAGTGGCTACAGACTAGGATGTAATTGGTGATATAATACAGGCTACACACACACACACACACACACACACATTGCTATGGCAAAACGTTGAGGAAAAACACATTGCTATGGTCAAAACGCTGAGGAAAAGTGGCTACAGACACACGCACAGCCACTCTATGGAGCGGTTTACCACCGCTCAAAAAGTTGCAGGTGCAAAGAGTTGCAAGGAGTTGCATTGGTGTGCACTGGCCTTTATGGTAGGGGGAAAAGCTACACTGTAAAATTACTCCTGTTCATTTATTCATTTGTAATGCAAATCAAGTGGAGGGTTTTTGTGTGTACTTGTAGACATTTTGACTCACTGTTCTCCGCTTGTATCCTGCTGTTTTCTTCAGGATCTATCCTTTCGCCCATGTAGTCCTGTCTGATGTCCTCCCTGGCTGCCAGGGCCCGTAGAGGGTTCCTGGAACCTTGGGTCCTCCGGGATGGACGCACCGCCCGCCTGTGCTCTGCTACAGCTGAGGTCAGTCTGCAAACACAGGAGACGAGACACAGAGAGGTTTGTCAAAGTATAACCCATCAAAACATGATGTGTTAGGTTCTTCACAGTTGGTTAATCAATAATAGTATCTACATCATTAGTCTTCAAGAGTCCTCAGAGTTACTACAGGGGGTCCTCCAAATCTTTGAGAGATAAATCTCCTGTGTTATATTAACCACTTGAACCCTAGCGTCCATATTCTGAGAACTTCAGCCAAAAATAGCAGATCTACAAGCTCACAACGCCTCGCGCTGCGAGGCGCTGAGAGCTTGTAGATCTTCTATTTTTGGATAAGAGCTTTGGTGTAGAGGGGAAAAAGAGCGGAGTTAAAGTTCAAGTTTATTAAGTATTGACGGTTCAAGTGGTTAAATGGAAAACTATATGGAATCTATGATAAGGTTGTGGGGGTCCCTGCTTCATCTCTCTCTCAACTAAGGGGTCCTTGGCCTGAAAATGTTGAAGACCCCTGATCTACATCATTACTAGAACATAAATGTTGTAATGTCTGTGTGAAAACAAAGGCTCACATGGGTGTGTTGGTCTGACAGAGGACACTTAGATCCTGCTGCTGCTCAGTTGTAGCACCCTCCCCGGAGGAAGCAGGGACACAGGTCGAGGGAGGCGACTGTTCTCCAAAGAAACAGCCAAATGGCTCTTCTGTAGTCACCACCTCCTTCAGCTCAGGGCCACTGTGGGAAGCAGCTGGGGCTGGGGGAAAAACAGAGGATTATTTCCATTCAAGACTCAACAAGAGAAGCATACAATCAAAGCTATAGATAAATGGTTGTCAACAATAATCACATATTACTTGTGTTGGCAACACAGCGTAATCCCATTTCTGTAAAAGCACACACACACTACTGATCCTGTGTGTCAGGGAGAGTCATGTTTGTATAATGTTTTTGAAATCATACCTTCCGCTCCACCCTCCATCCCAGCCTGTTTGGCAATCTCTGTGAAGTGAACAACACAACAACAGTTCAGAGATTAACCAGAAACATAGAAATAAAATACGAATAAAGAGTAGATGCTATATGCAGTGTTCACTTAACCACTTAAACCAGGGGTCTTCAACAGGGGGTCCGGGACCCCTAGGGGGTCCTCAGAGTTACTACAGGTGGTCCTCCAAATATTTGTGACTTTATAATATTAAGCACTTGTACCCTAACGTCCATATTCTGTGAACTTTAGCCAAAAATAGCCGATCTACAAACTCATAACGCCTTGTGCTGCGAGGCGTTGTGAGCTTGTAGATCGGCTATTTTCGGCTAAGAAGTTTGGTGTAGAGGAGAAAAAGAGCAGATTAAGTACAGAGTGAAAGGTCAAGTTTATTAAGTATTGACGGTTCAAGTGGTTAAATATCTGAAAACACAAATTGACACAAATCCAAAATACACTGATGATTGTGCTGTCAAACAATGAAACTATATGGAATCTATGAGAAGGTTGTGGGGATCCCTGCTTCATCTCTCCCTCAACTAAGGGGTCCTCGGCCTGAAAACATTGAAGACCCCTGACATAAACTCTATATACTTTGTTGACCGGTATCCCTCAGGAGACCCCTCCCCACCACCAACACAAAAATAGAAAGCTACAGGCTCAGAATACATCACAAGCCCCCCCGTTTCCCCCCTTCACTAGACCTCTTCACCAAAAATATAAATGGGGTTGAAGTGGTTACTGTATTTGACAGTGTATATAGATTAACCCTACACTAACCTTCATGTGGACAAGCTGTTGCTCCTGGGGAGGGTCTGTTGTCATGAGAGTCAGCTGTCCCATTTCCTTCTGATTCTGGAGACAAACACAAGACAAAGACATGAACAGGGAATCAGAGGACACACAAAGAAGCAAAAACATTTTCTTTTTTAGAAAACTTAGAGTGGAAGCGATAAGCAACACAGAGAAATAAGAATCAAATGTGAAAGAAAGAGTGACATCATAGACCTCTGCTATCACAGTCCACAGTAAACCAACAGGAATTGAGTTCTGTGTGTGAAACAGTGTAAAGGCCTGTCCATAGCATCTCCGAAATGTTCGGTGAGTTGCGATTTCCGACATGCAAATTTACGAACTCTCATTCGATGTAATGCTTCGCGAGTGATGTCATTTTGTAGTCGAACCGGACCTTTTGACCGAAAATTTCGGTTTCGATCAAAGTATGGACAGGCCTTAAGAACATGACATGATATACTGACGTTCTTGCAGTCAGACCATCAGGCTGTAGCAAACAGACAACAGGGTTCCCACACATTTTTACCAATTAATTTCCAAAACTTTTCCAGAATATTTAACCCAATTTCCAGGACTATATAACAATAATTCAGCTCAATAACAGGTCGCTTACTCCTATGCGCAATGCCCAAAGACAGGTAGTGTATGCCAGTGGTTCTCAACCTTTTCAGGCCGCCCGTGACCCCCGAAATAATCATGTTTTAACTGGGGACCCGGCACCCTGACGAGCACTGAGAGTTGAGGAATTTTGTACAACACGGTTCTATTGTGAAAATAGCAGATCTACATGCTCACAACGCCTCGCGTTGCGAGGCGTTGTGAGCATGTAGATCGGCTATTCACAATTTCTGCCTCTAATATTTGGACAATTTGAAAAAAAAAACAGAGAGTCTATAATAGACATAAAGGTCACCTCTGTTGGCCATGTGTCCAGCCATGGTTAACCGGGTTACATCATGTGCCGCCCCTCTCTCCCTGGACCTTTCATGTTCCTCAGCCTCCTGCTGAGCCACTGTGGTCCCCGGCTGTTCCTCCTCAGCTGCCTGAGCCTGGAGGACAAGCACAGAAAAAGATCAGTCAGGACAAGTGGTTCTCAACCTCTGGGTCAGGACCCCCAGGGAGGTCCCCACATGATTTTGGGGGGTTACCCAGATGACAGTAAAGTGACAATTTAAAAAAGTCACTGCATCATAGGTAATCAACAAACTATACAGTAAAAACAAACATTGTGGAACCGAGCCAACTAAATGCAATGTCTCAACTCCTACAATTCCAAGTGCTTGTCAGGGTGGGGGGTCCCCAGTTCAAATATGATTATATTGAGTCGGGGGGTCATGGACTGAAAAGGTTGAGAACCACTGAATTAGGATAATGGACTAACTGGAGGACAGCATCTACTCTGTGCTGCTCTGCTTCTTAGTGGGGTAAACCCAGTGGTGTAACTAAAGTACATGTACTTTTTTGAGGTATTTGTACTTTACTTGAAATTTCAAATTTCCAATACTTTTACTTCTACTCCACTACATCTCGGATCCAAATATTTGACTTTTACTCCACTACATTTATTTGAAAACTTTAGTTACTAGTTACTTTGCAGATATACATTATAATATTATAAAACATACACAAATCACTTATTTGAAAATAGCCGATCTAAAAGCTCACAACGCTCTCACAACGTCGCATTGTGAGCTTGTAGATCTGCTATTTTCAAACATTCAGTATTTTACTCTTGGTTCTTTTTTGATACACTTTCATACTTATTTTTTAACTCATAAAGAATATTTCTATATTGCAGTATTGTTATTTTCCCTGAAGTAATATATGTGAGTACTTTTTCCACCACTGGGTAAAGCTCAGAATGTAAGTGTGTGTGCGGAAGAGGCCATTTAGTGGCTGGGAGGATGACCTTCTGTCTCCACTGAGGCTGAGCCTGGCTCTGGGTAGGAGAAGAGACCTCCTGGGCCTCGAAGGACATGTTAGTCTGAGGAGGGAGACAGAACACAATGGGATATTAACAGAGATAGAGCAAAGCATTAGCATGAGTTAGGAGAATTAGTATGAGGAGAATTGGGATGAGACCGTAAGAGAGAGTGATTAGAGCTGGGCAATAAATCCTCCAATATAATCTATATATTTTAATGAACAAGGAAAAATACACTAATATAACTTTCTGTCCAGGGAAATTCATATGTTTTAAATAGTTAAAATATTTGTATTTTCAACTAATCATAAAGAGTAGGGTAAAATTATTCAATAATAATTTCATCTCCATCTATCTTTTGTAAGTAATTATACATAAAAGATAGAGGCAGAATAACAAAGGAAGTTTATAGAAAATCTGATAATATTGAGCCATATCAATGTTAAGTCCAGATTGTCATAGGTCATATTGCCCAGTAGGATTATAACAGACAACAACAATAAGACAAAAAAAAAACACAAATGTTTCATGTAAGACGTACATTTTCAAACCAAACACACTTTTCAGAAGTGGAAAAATCAAGACTCATCTGTCATAACTCACTCAATCTATCAAAACTCACAACCGCAGTGGCCAGTATGACAAGACAAAAACTTTCGAAACTCTCCACCGCATACAAGACACTGCATACCAGATGCCATATTCAATGCAGAGGGCACCATGCACGGACTGGCCCAAATATATGCACGGCACTCTCACATTTACCTGATTGAAACACATGATATACTGAGGTGTACAGCTAGAATAGACAGAGGCAAAGACAGGCTCCTAGGGAAGTAAAAGGGAGAAGGGGATGAACCTCTTGCAAAGTACTCCTGAAAGCTTCACTTTTTGTTGGAGTCTTGTTTTTTGACCATTAAAGGATAGGTTTGGTGATTTTAGACACACATATACATACATATCGTCGTTGTCGGGTGAAAACCTTGTATGTCCAAAACCGCTCATTTCGTATTTATCATTTAAAAAATGAACTAAACTAGTGAAAACAGCCGATCTACAAGCACACAACGCCTCGTACCGCGAGGCGTTGTGTGCTTGTAGATCTGCTGTTTTCACTACTTTTGTGCGACGGTCTTGTATGATGAAGCAGGGCTTTACTTTACGAAAAAACATACAAATTTGAAACTTGGAGATACGAGGTTTCTGCCCGACAGTGACGATATACATATACAGTACATATACACATATATACACAGGAATATGTACATATATACATACGTGAGTGTGTGTGTCTGTTTGTGTGTATATATACAGTACTATATACATATACACGTATATATACACACACATACTGTATAACATACCTGTAATACTTGGACCCGCAGAGAATATTTACTACAGTCAGCTGTCATTAAAAATAGAGAGCTCCTGTTTCAGTAAATGCAGCTCCAGCCTCATAGATTAGCATTACAGTCAACGACCTTTAATCACTCCCAGGGTCAAATAAAGGCTGGGTATGTGATAAAGGTATAAAATCACCAAACATACCCATTCATATTTAAACAGATATTTCTTTGTTCGCATTTCCATACAGTATGGTGAGAATACTAATCTACAGCAGCAGTATATCATTGTGACTTACCCAGCACTGGGGGAGGACAGTGTCATCGTGAGGAAATTCATTGTCCTCCTACATAGGGCAGTATTGGTAGCAAGACGAAGAAGGGAAACAGATATCATTAAGTGGTAAGGGGCCTGGCTTTGTGTATAAAAATAAACAGAAATAATAAAGCACAAGTATGAGTAAACGTATAGTCTATTTGCAAGTTGAGGGTCATCAGGGTGATAACAACCAACCACTTATAAACAGCCAATATGCTTTAGCATTTCAATTCTTTCTGAGCCAGTCCGTTTGATCCAAGTATTATCACCAACCAAGCTTGACATTATCTCTAAGTAACATAAGGTCGATCTCAAAAGACTTAACACAAACCAACAGCAGGGCTCAGATAGGCGTCTACTGTATATCTGTTTCAACTGAATCACAATTACGCGAAGGAAAATTTTACTCAATAACCTCCAACACAGCCAATATCACATACACATTGTTTTAGATTAGGTCTTCAACGGGGGGTCCGGGACCCCTAGTGGTCCTCCAAATCTTTGAGTGATAGAAACTTTTTTTCCTCCTTTTCTATATTAACCACTTGAAACCTAGCATCGGTCCATATTCTGAGAACTTTAGCCAAAAATAGCAGATCTACAAGCTCACAATGCCTCGCACTGCGATGCATTGTGAGCTTGTAGATCGGCTATTTTTGGCAGAGAGCTTTGATGTAGAGGGGTAAAAGAGCAGACTAAGTACAGAGTGAAAGGTCAAGTTTATTAAGTATTGACAAATCAAGTGGTTAAATATCTGAAAACACAAATTGACATGAATCCAAAATACACTGATGATTGTGCTGTCAAACAATGGAATCTATGAACAGGTTGTGGGGGTCCCTGCTGCATCTCTCTCTCGCTCAACTAAGGGGTCCTTGGCCTGAAAACGTTGAAGACCCCTGCTCTACAACTCTCCATCTCTCGCTTTCTCTTTCTTTCTCTCTGTCTCTCTGTCTCTCTGTCTCTCTCTCTCTCTCTCTCTCTCTCTCTCTCTGCTGACAGTCTGATACCCACTGGCTCCAGCCACGTCTTTCAGAGGATTAGAGAGTATGGAGAAGAGAGACAGCCTTTTCCCAAACCACTTCACTGGCCTGACTGAACTTGAGCCTCCCACAGAGCAACCTCTCTGGTCTGCAGCTGTGACTTTCAGGCAAAGACTGGATTTAGCCCGCTGAGATTCTGACGGTACAAATTAATGACATTAAAGAGAAGCAGTGTTGAACAAAACTAGCAACTGCAAAAAAATGGCGAGCTTAGTGTGAAATCCCTTCTACACGTCCGTAAAGTCCCATTCAATCCCTGGAGTTTAGTCACTGTCATTTAAACTTCCGCAGATCAGAATGATGTGGGTCTTACCTTTTTAGCATGGTTGTTCTCTGCCTCCAGGGGTGGAGTATTGTGGTCTGTCAGGGTCACCTGAACATGTCTCATGGGTGTGTTATCAGTCCTGTTTCGTGGCTCATCCTCTTTCTCATTGGACAGGTCAGACAGCCTTTATCGAAACAATGGTGGAAATTATGAGCCTGAAAAATGACACTATTACCACTGACTCACACCTTTCTCTCAGATGTCTCCCGTCACTGCTATAAGCCCCCAGACAGATGTGACTATTCAAGTATTAATTTACCTGTCCTTCCCTGCGGTGTCTAAGCTTTGCTCCACAGAGTAATCGGGCTGATCTTGCTGCCCAGCCTGGTACAGCCTGGCATCTGGACTCTCCTCCTGAGGGGAGACCCGTTCAGCTGAGGGTCTTACTGGCGTGCATGCTATGGTTTCCCTCCTGGCACGACTTCTCTGTCTCCAGGGCGCAGCGGTCGGCGTGCTCCCATCCACTCCTGGAGCATCTCTGCGTCTCTCTCTCCGTGGAGGAGGACGTGGTGCAAGACACGGTTCCTGTCTCTCCACCTCCTCCACCTTCTCCTGCGTGGCTGTTCTTTCTCTCCAGCCTCTACCATTCTGCTCCTGGATGGGTGCCATATCCTGCAGGACACTGTCATCTACGCTCCGGTCAGAATCGCCAGAGTGGCTCTTCTTCAGGATTCCCCTGATGCCTGGCTCTGACTCCCAGCGCTGCAGACCGTGGTGGGTGGAGGTGGGCTCCCCAGGCCCAGGTCTTGGCTGGGCAAAGCGCACCTCACTGGGTTTGAGGTTGACAGACAGGGCCTGCTGCCGGTCAGAGAGGTGAGGGGACAGACGGAAAGCGGGAAGCTGAACAGGACCTTTCTGGAGCTGAGCAGAGAAAAAGAGCGAGGAAAACAGTACAAGATCAGTCAATCAACTTGCCTGAAACAATTCTTTTTAGATTTATTGAGAATGGCATAATAGCAGTTGAAATGAAAATTAGCACATGTAAGTCACACACAGTACGGGTCTTCTCGGATCCACTCGGGTATTACAAATAATGATAGACAGACCCGAGTTCCGAGGTAATATAGAACCGATACCGACCCGGCTCAGAGTGATATGATAAAACACGGATCCAGCCCATACGGATCTCGGGTTCTGTTGGGTATTTTCGGAATCGGGGGACCGGCGTGAAGAGCTCTAATGGTGGTGCCTCACAAACCACATTTATAGAAGGATGGTGGTATGTTATTTTATACTATGACAGTATTCCTAAAATGTGAAATTTAAAAATTGTTTACAGTATCACAATATATATCGCAAAATATATTCAGTCGTAACCCCTGTGATACTGTACATACTTTTATCGCCAGACAATACCCCGTCCTAATGTGGATGTGTGTTGCAGTGAGAAATCTATCACGTGTCTAGCGGCGCAACTCAAGTTTACTGTGTGCCTAAAGTAGATAGCAGGATCGCTATCGCTCCATTTATTGAGTGCAATGTTATTTGCATCATGCAGTATTTATATATGATTAACCTATTCAAAACATGTTTCAAAGGAAGGCTACCAAGGTACTTCTAGATATAACCACCAAGCAAGACCAATGTTCACCAGGATGAACTGCTTGTGTGAGCTGTTGTTGTTGTTGTTACTTTACTACAATATGGCTTTGAACGTACGTGGTACTTTATTCGCTTTACACCAAATCTCTTTGTCAAAAATAGCAAATCTGCTATTTTAGATCTGCTACTTTCACCGAATGTCACGGTGAAATGCACGCTATGGTGGAACGGCTAGAATGTTTTTCGTTATTTAATTTCAGTGAGTTCATTATTTGTCATCATTGCAGTGTCAGAATATCAACCCACTCCCCCGATGAAGGTCATGTGAGGCCGAAACATTTGTAACACTTTTAGGAGCAACGCTGTTGTGCAGACTTTTATTCTTTTGAAGAATATATCAACCCAAAGCACTCACCAGGCTGACCTCTTCCACGGTGATAGGCTGTGTGAGGTAGCGAGACCCCTTCTGTCTGCGTCTCTCCGAGGGGCCATCTGCAGGGGGGCCGCCACCCGCCTGACTCCCCGGTAGCGACATTTTGTTGAAGAGGGCTAGTTTCTCACTCATGCTCAGTTTGCAGTTCTCATCGTCCTCCACAGACTCAGCCTGCGTGGCCTCGACTTCAGCAGAAGATGCTGGCTGTGGGTTGCTGCAGGTGAGGAGGTGAGTGGATATATTATAACAGTGATGCTCAAGCTTTTTCATTTCAGTTATATTACCCCCATCTTAATATGCATTAGGCCACAGATCCCCATTTGATACGTTCTTTATCTCTGGGACCCCAGTCTACACTGTAAAATAATTTGCTCATTCCCCCCCCCCCCCAAATAATAATTTGATCCTACTAGTGCAATTCTTTTATTATGGCTTCACAGTAGCAATGCAGCATATTGGTGGGGGCCCTAGCAAAATCTGTTAATATAGCATCATCACAATCATAATAACCAATTTAACCATATTTTACTTTGTGCCGCGCTATGAGCTTGTAGGCTACATCTGATATTTTTTTAAATCTTTGAAAATTATCGAAAGGTTTTGGAGAATTTTGATCATTCTTAACACTTCTCTTCTAGGGTCACTGGCAAAATACATTTTCAGTTGGGGTTCCGCGGCCAAATAGATCCCCATTTGGGGGTCCTCCTTGACACGAAAAAGTTTGAAAACTACTGCTCTACTGTATTATTAATGGATGTGTCTCTGACTTCAGTAGGGTTCTTTGTTGTGGCGGTGTTTGTGATATATATAATTTACAGTGCTTCATCTTTAACCACCAGGGTTCCACAGCACAGCCCACCTGATGGCCACCATCTCCTCACAGGTGATTGGTTGAGTGAGGGAGCGATGCTCGTTGCCACGACGCACCCTGCGCTCATGGGAAGCGCTGCCAGAGCGAGGCTTCAGGAACGCAGAAGCCTCCGGGGCGGAGGTCTTCTCCAGCTCCTACGAAGAAGACGGGAGGGGGAGACGTTGGCCTGGTCATACATTAACATCCATCAATGATATATCAAGATTCAAGAAAGGCCCTAGCTACCTTAGCATTTAGCATTCAGGTCAAATAGTCAATTGACGTCTCTGGCTCAATCGAGTATAAATGAGTAATACAAGGTAAAGTATTACCAAATGACAGTGAAAATTCCCTCTACTTATGTCCATCTTTTGTACTTGTATGGATTAAGGGAGGGAGGGGGAAGTGGGTCAGATAGCTGGTGAATAAAGTGGTAGAGTGTCTTTAGAGAGAGAGAGAGAGAGAGAGAGAGGGATAGAATGCCAGCCCTACAGGTCACAGTGTAACCAGACCCCTGCAGGTTTCTGTTACCTCCGCCTGCCTGCCTGCCTGCACAGACCAGCAGGCTAATTATAACACCACTGTGATGGATGTTAATAGCCAATATATTAACTGCCTGGCACATTTTGACAATATGCTTCCTCACCAAAACTATTCAGGAAGAGAAATATTAGGATTGACATGTCATTGCTTGAAACATTGTTATTGAAGGGGGAAAAAGAAGAGAGAAAGCGAAGTGGGGTGCATGTTGTATATGCTTGTGAGTATACAGACAGTCTTTAAATCATTACAGAAAAGGATGATTAACGACTAACCCCAGTCAAAGCCCTGGGCTCTACAAAGACTTAATTCGGCCCTGCTAGCCCCCTTCCTGTTTTCAGTCTACAATCTTTTCCAAAAATAGACGATCTACAACGCGTCTCAATGAGCTTGCACCGCAGATATGCTATTTCTGCAAAATGTTAGTTCCAGAATAGGGATGTTAGGGTTCCAGTGGTTAAGTTACATGATAGAAGCTAACGATGGGGAGGTCAAGACACCGCAAAGTACGTTATGCAACTATTATTTACAGTATAAATTTAAGTCACCTAACACCTGTTTGACCATTCATTTTCCTCAACATGAGCATGTTGGTTTCTGCGTGATCAGCACTGGTTTGCCAGCTCACACTGAAAGGTGAGCAGCTGTGAGACAGTGAGCTCATGGGAGACAGCAACATTTTAACAGTTTAATATCTGTCATTGCAAGCTCTCGGCAGCAGAAGTGAAGTCCAAGGCATTAACTTTTAATCCTGTTCACGGTGCCAGTTAGTGTATACTGATGGTTTTCAATTTTCATATTGTTTATCTCCGGTTAGACAGGTTAATATGTTTGTTGTTAGCTGACACAAAACATAATCGTAACCCCCTCACTGATAATATGAGTGAGGTGTCTCATTTGGTGAGACACTTCTCTCATTGTCAAAGAATCAGGGTTACGACTTCAACCTTAAGTTTCTGTTGTTAGCCGACAAAAACCTTTCTAATACCCCCTGCAGTAACAGTCTGTTGCGTTTGCTATATTGGGATGAGAGCATTAAGCCTAATTTATATTTGTTATATGACAAAAATATGAATTAGCCTATAGCCACTCGCCAGCATCTCTAAGGAGTGACTTTTTTATAAACAGGCATTAAGATGGAGCACAGAACAGTGGGATAAAAGCGGGTCCTATCCAACTATAGAAAGGAGTCCTGTTTCAAATGCTAAGACTAAGGCCCCGGCTACACGGAGCTGGATTGTTGCTGGATTGTTGATATCTAGACACTTTTTTGTGCTGTTGGGGCATGTAGCCACACGAAGCTGGATAGTTTGGCAGTGAATCTGGATAGTTTTCAATCCGGATAAATAAGTGGAGACACTGAAAACTATCCGCTTCACTGGATCCGTGTAGTCAAGATAGGCGGATATTTCTGAAGACAATGACATCACCGTAATCTTCGCGCATGCCCATTGATTCTTTTGGCATGTAACACGAATCCCAGTCAACACTCTCTTGTGCTCTCATGGCCTTGTATTGTACGGCGATATTAAGCAGCAACTCAACCTCATCGTCGGTCCATATAAAAATTTTATCACTTTTTTCACTTTTATCTTTTTTCTTCTTGCTCTCCATGACTTCACTCACGTGTTTTCAGTAGCTGTTTGTTTTTGTTTTTGATTCACTGCCGGTGTTCCGGCTTAGTACTGCGCATGCTGAGATGCTGAGCCTATTCTTCTATGGTAGAGCACTCTGGGTATTACTTATCCCTTACCACCACGGCGCCACCTACTGGCCTGGCATGCTTGTTGGAGCCTATAATTATGCGAGGAGCTCATTCGGCTTGAGTTTCTTGCAGGTGGGATTTATGGCTCTTTGAAGTGAGCCGAGCCGGATCTCTGCGATCCGTTCCTTTTCAAAGAGCCGTTCAAAATACTACATGTAAAAAGTACAAACATTCTTTACTACAATGTACAAAATACACAAGTAGAAGTGTAATTAAAATGTACTTGAGTAAAAGCACTAAAGTATTGGTATCAAAATGCACAGAGTAGTTCACCCCCCAAAATGACTTTTTTTCTATTGATTACTCGTGCCATGGAGACTTGAGTTCAATAATGTGTTGTAGACTATTTGTAGCATTCCTAAGACAAAAATATGATTATAGTACATTTAGCCCCATATTGAATAGAAAGTACTCAATATGCAGAACGTCACATTTCACAGGTTTTCCAATTAATAACATTTGGAAAAATCATTTGAAAATAGCAGATCTACAAGCTCACAATGTGTCGCAACGTGACACATTGTGAGCTTGTAGATCGGCTAATATTTTCAAATGGCGGAAATGTATATGGCCAAAATGCAGGCCTATATAGGGTTGAAGTGATTTGTAATTATAATCAAAATCTAGAAAGTAACAAAATAACTAAAAGTAACTAAAATGAGACAGTATTTTGAACGGCTCTTTGAAAAGGAACGGATCGCAGAGATCCGGCTCGGCTCACTTCAAAGAGCCATAAATCCCACCTGCAAGAAAATCAAGCCGAATGAGCTCCTCGCTATAATTATAGACCTCCCTCCATGCCTCCCTCTAGTGGAGGACTCATATTTTAGACCTAGATATCCAGCTCCTTGTGGACCTAGATAGTTTTCTATCTGGATATCAACAATCTATCTGGATATCAACAATCCAGCTCCGTGTAGCCGGGGTGTTAGATGGTCATACTTTAAACAGGGACATCTTGGCTGCCACACTCATCTTGGCGCGATCGTCTGTCTTCACATCCGCTGTGAGAAAAACAAATACATCATCATGTCACGAAAACTTCTAATTACGCACGCACACACACACACACACGCACACGCACGCACACACACAATAACAAACATCAATGTGTGACGTTGTATCATCACAAGACAGAGCGAGTTAATTACTGAGTTGGACCCAAATGCAGGACAGGAGGACGCTGAGAAATTAAACCAGGAGCAAGGTAAACTAAACTTTTCCGAATTCTAATGTAAAAAGCTTGCCTGCTACGTGCTTTGAACTTCATAGATCGGCTGTTTTCAACTTTTGTGTGACACTGCAGTATGACAAAGTAGGGCATACATTTACAATAACTAGGGGAACGAAAATGTTGATTAGATTTAGCTGCGACTGGTGAGACTTCTAAAGGTCATTTGGTCAAGTTACCAGATTCATTTACTGTCAGGCGGTCGCATTTTAAAAAGCTATTATTAATTTTCCTGGCACAAATATTAATACACTTAGCAGCTAATACGCGTAGCAGCAAGTATATTACAATGAACAGAGTTCAGGGCCCTGGGTTATCCCCTTTATCCCCTATAACTTTAGCCAACTCATAACCTCCAGTCCTGATGCATATATAAACTGCAACCTAATCCTAACACAGTTGAATCCAGAGTGCTATTTTAACCAGTCAAAATAGCCGTATACTACTGTGTAGTAAGCAAGTGGTACTCAACCTTTTCAGGCCGCGACCCCCAAAATAATCATAGTTGAACTGGGGACCCCCAGGAGTTGAGGCATACATTTTCTATAACACGGTTCTATTGTGAAAATACATTGCGAGGCGTTGTGAGCATGTAGATATTTTCACAATGTCTGCCTCTAATATATAACAATTTGGCCAATGTTTAATTTGTCATTTTAGAGGTATCAAAAAGTCACTTTATAAATGTACACTTACACTTATACACTTACACTTTATGATGTTTTTTTTACTGTTGAGTGTGAAAACAGTGTTGCAGATTAAGTTAATCATCTGGGGACCCCAACAAATAATTTGGGGACCCCCCTGGGGGTCCCGACCCACAGGTAAGGGAAGCTGCGGACATATGCAGAGCAGAGAAGCAGCCCGTCAGTCGTCGGGACACAGTGAGACTGATCCCTTCATGTGAGGCCAGGGGCCATCTCACACCTGGCATACACTGTCACATGGCACCTGGTACAGCTGAGCTACCTGGCAGGACCCAACCTCATCTCTGCCAAGATGGCCGAAAAGAAGTAAAGCACACCATGTGGATAGGTTTTCTGTGTGATTTTTACCCCTATGTCTACCCAATTTAGTCGTCCAAATGATTCCTCCCCACACATACATTTGTGTGTTGTCACTGCTGTTGTATCCTACCGACTCACCTGCCAGTGAGGAGCCCCCAGCGGGAGAACTTCACGAAGAATACACGCAGTGATATCAACGACCGCCCCCGCCCGACTTCCCTCCTCATAACACGGGCCAATTGTGTTCGTATAGACGCTTGACAAAGCCAAATGCACCACGGTGGATTCGAACCCACCACCTCTATGTGCAGGCACATGTGGATAGGTTCTAACAATCCAGGAAGATCCTTGTTAAGGTTTGTGTTAAAATTATAAACCAAGCATCATTAGCTGAATTTTAAGTCGTTAACCACTTTGAACTTGGCGTCACATTTTCAAATGAAAATACTTGACACTTGTTGAGGGATAGCTCACAACACTTCGTCAACAGAACATAAATCAGCTATTTAATAGTTACCAGTAAAGTAAAAGTCAAAGCAGGCTGCCATCTTAACTGCATCTGATATAAGGTGTAAGCACAAGTAATGTACCATTACACTTACTAACGTATCTTGAGAGCAAGTGATTTTGTTCGAGCGTGCCTGCATGCACCTGCTCTTCACTGTCAATATGTTGAACATTATAGACAGTACTGGTGCAGTATCATAACAGACTCTCTCTCTCATGCTGTCACTGGACGGTGAACACATTGCCAGTATTACAGACAATAGATCAGCTGTTTGTCTGCCAACACAATAATAGCTAACCACGTGACTCAAGCCTCCAGGCCAAGCGGTCGAAGAAAATTACCTTTTGAGCTCTCCTCTTCCTCTCCATCCAACATCCTGTAGAAGGAAAAAACAGAGAGCAAACGTCAGCAAACTGAATGAAATCTGCTGACAGAACCATTAGGACTAATGTTTTGGTTTTTGTGTTCATCACAGTCTCACTCAGTTTGTCGTGGAGCTAATAAAACATGTCCCTGTGCTATAGTGTGTTCCAGTACACACACACAACCCCAAACACAGACTATCGTGTCATATTTACATGCTCAACAAAGCAACGCTGTAGAGGTTGCAAAGGACTTTGGGAGTGCAAACACATGCAAATCAAACCACCCTCTAAAACACAGCACTTTTCAGTCTGCTACATCACAAAGTACATTTGATACGAAAACCCACATCGTCTAAAATCAATAACTCCTGATGACGATGTACCATTTTGAATCCCGGTTGTGATGCACTCGCATTGTCGTGAAACACATTTGTTGTGACACACTTCGCCAGTGAAACACGGCAAAGCAAAGAAAACAATAGCACTGCAAACAAACACCTTGAGAATAACCAGACTGGGAGGCTCAGCCCCAGCTCCCAGTTCAGACCCAGGCTGCATTGGCCTATGGTTGGCCACAGCCCCCCAGCATGCGTTTCACCCACCAGCACTGCACACTGTCATTACCCGCTGCTCTCCTCCATTTCATTGGCTGTGATGGGTTGCGTCCTGAAGCGCTCGTTGGTTTTGCGGCCCGCAGCGGATGCCCCAGGGAGGTAGCGCCGGGCGCGTCGCCGCCCCCCCTCGGCGCCTGGTTTCACAGCCAGGTCGAGAGATGATGTAGCATGGCCAGTGTCAGGGCTACTAGCCACAAAGATAACATAGGAGGCAGCCAGGTGCAATCAGAAAAGAAAGAGGAAAAGGATGTTGAGGCAACAAGTAGAGTAAACAGTTGAACTGTGACGGTCAGGATCAAAACCCACACATACACGTCACACACATGCATGTGACCCTACACTTTCTCAGGCTGTGCTCCACTCCCAGTCTGCTGCAGAAGGGCACTCTTCAACTGGCCCACCGACACCCGCGTGCGGAGCTGTGGGCCGTCGACTCCTGAAGAGCCCTGAGGGGCAGGGGGCTCAGTGCCCTGGGAACCCTGCCTAGAGGGGCAGGAGTGAAGGGAAGCAGATGAGGGAGCAGGAGGGGAGAAGGTGGGCTAGGGAATACCCTCAGGGGGGAAAAGGTACAACATTTACCATATTTTGGTCAAATGAAACCCGTTGAGATCGTTTTTGTTTATAAGGAAAAGTGCCAATGAATAAACTATAAAATGTTGTACCTTTTGTTCTGAGAGCGAGCAAACGGCTGTTACTGGGTTGTATTTGCCTGTGTCCTTTATTGTCTTTTTGTTTAGGGTTGGTTGATGTGCTGGTGGTGGTAGTGGGGAGCCCCAGCTGACACCATTATGATATTGTTTGCTCTCAGGCGGAGAGGAGTAAGAAAACCAGCACATTGTAAGTAGACAAGTACAATAGATGTTTGAGATATTGGGCTTAGTGTTCATATACAATTCTAGACAGCATTTGAGACAATGTTTGAAGAAGGGTTGCTCTGAGATGTCATTGTTTGGATTAACTCAAGCAGTCACACCTCTACATTTTGGGATTCTCGTTTGTGTCTTTTGCGTTCCACTCTGATGGGAACGTTGTTGGCATCACTGGTGGCCGCACCAGTGAATGTTGAAGGCCTGAATAGCATTCACCCAACCAAAACAGAATATGGAATATACCGGGAGCACTCTTTTATGGACCCAAACCAGGGATAAATCGCAATGAGACTTTTAATTTCAGACTTGGGGCAAATCCATCCCAGTAAGACAGATTGTAACAGCCAACTACAAGACCATGCCAAAGTATGTCGGTCCCTGGAATCGGAAAGAGATTTGGGACAGGAGAGAACCAACCAACCACATGGGAGGAGTCAATGCTTTAAAGCACCCTGGTGGGAACCACTGATTGTCAATCAGTGGTGGTTCCAATCAGTTTTAGTAACAATGGTGTCATACAGTCCAGAAGAGGATTGAATAAACCTAATACACCAGCAACTGGTGAAAGGTTAAACACTATTATTTACATATATCATTCTTAGCGCTTTAGCCCTGTAAAAGAAAATGTGAATAGCCAATCTACAAGCGGAGGAGAGGAGAGTTAACTTAAAAATGCCAGGACTGGTCTTCATCATCATTATTCTTTGTACTGTAATACACCATCACCATGTACTAAACAAAATTCAATGAAATCAGGGCAAGTAATCAGGGAAAGAACTCAGTTCTCGCTCTAATGAAGTCCAATCCTGGTCAAAACAACGTGGCATTTTGAATACAAGTTCTTTTTAAGTTTACATCCCCTCCTCCACTTTTTTCCCCCTTAGTGCTGAGATATTTTCCCCTTTTTTAAGTCTTTCATTGATCCTAGAAGGACCAACAGTGTACTTTTTAAACGTTTTATCTATTTTGAGCACCTGGTTGGCTTATTTTTTTTCAGTTGTCCTTCTCTGCTGACTCAAAACAAAGGAGAAAGCCTTTAACACAGTTTGTCATGGCCCAGAAGGAGAACCAGAACCAACCCATATTGCTTGTGAGTATCTTCTGCAAGGTCAGCAGCATACAACAAATGCAGTATTCCCAGTTCCCACAACACAAATACTGTAGTGGGCGTACATGCAGCGCAAAGTGCATGGCCAAGTCTAGCACTTGACTTCTTTTCTCACACTTGTCTGCAACGCAGAGAATTAACATTACAAAAGTGATTAAAACATCAACACATTTTTTTTAATCTTCTTCCCTTGTAGTCATAAGGGGGAGGGAAGCCAGGCGGGGAGGGTGATGTTGGTCATTGCACGTACTCCTTTGGGCTGGGGCGGCATCTGTCAGCTGGCGAGAGGAGTAGGACGAAGGCTCTACATCCTCCTGACGGGGGCTCCTCACTGGTAGGTGAGTCAGTAGGATACGACAGCAGTGCCAACACAAACGTGTGTGGGAAGGAATCAATTGGCATGACGAACGACTAAATTGGGGAGAAAAAGGGACTCACCTTCTCGCGTGCGTGGACTCAGCCTGAGTGTTTGCCTCAGTGCCGTTAACGGCCCCTCGAGACCTGCCGTTGACTCTTTCAGTGAGGGTATCCGAGTCGAGCATCTCTTTGTGGGTAGTGGAGTCATGCGCTTCTCTCCCGCCCCTCCGCACCCACTTGGAGGGCAGCTCCTCCAAGTTGCCATAACGCTCCGCCAGCTCCCGCCTCCTCTCAGCCTTATAGCGGGCTATCCGCTCCGACCTCGGCTCCAGGGCTGTGGTCTCCACGGCGTCCATATCCATCCCTTCAGAAGGTCACAGGTGATTCTCTCCTCCTCTGACAATGACAAGGCATTTAGGAGTGCAAAAGGTAGGCCTGTTCTTTTTCCAAGACAAGGCACACCAAAATAAAAAACGGCCCGGTGAGAATCTCAGTTCCTGTGAGGTCCAAACAACTCCAGGCTACGTTTAGTCTCCAGCGGTTGTCCTGATAAGAGCTCATTAATCAGTCATTGCAAAGCCAGTCAATAGGATGAGTTCCTCCTGAAATGGAAGCAAGCAAAAATAAATTGCTCGTCAAAGAACTGCACGCACAATCGTACATTCACTTTACACTACATAATGTCATGTGTCAATTTAATCAACTTTTTACACGGATAGTCTTCATTCACTCGTTATTATTCGTTTTACTTACCAAGTAAAAAGAAAAATCCATATTTCTCCCTCCACCAGTTTACTATCAAACAACAACTAGAAAAATATTGTTCCTTCGAAACAATTGTGGGCTCGCTTCAAGCCAGAAAACAATGGCTATAAAAGCACAAAATGTCAAGATCGCAGGCAGTGCTCTCTTTGACGTTACTGACGTCAAAGATTGGTCCATTTTGTTCCAAAAATGTGTTGTGCAAAAGTTGACCCGCTGGTGGCGCTATAACAGGCCAATGTGAGAAGGTTGGTATCTGTTCCTTGACCTATTGGGAATGTGCTTGCAAGATTTCACGCACATCCCAGGCTGTGTTCATGATTTGAGGTGTTTTTGGCTTTGGACACTTTATCGCTGCTTGCAGCTATATTTATTATTATTATTTTATAATTTTTTTGTGTGCACTTCATAGGCATGTTAGATAAAGGTCCTTAGATTGCGTGTAGAATGTTTCATGCAAATTGCAAAAAAAATCCTAGAATAAAAACGGGTTTAAGCGTTTTACAAACTGCTCAAAATTATATAGCGCCCCCCTTTGGCCATTTGGGGTAAGATTGGTTTCAGTGATATTTGAACTAACCCTCTACACTATTTTGTCATGAAAATGTGACTTTGCTTGTATGTTTTAGAGGCAGAAGAATAATTTGCATAAAAATGCAATATTGTTTGAATTATTTAAAAAAGCATGTTTCAATGTTAAAGAAATCCGATCTGACAGATCTTTAGATATCGGTCCAAAGTTCACGTAAAAAAAGTTTTGTGCACGTGACGCGAAAATTCCAGAATAAAAGCGGGTTTACGCGTTTTACAAACTGCTCAAAGTGGCGGAAAATCGAAGGGCGGAGCTTACTTAACAACGACACAGATGTCTTCCGCTTGAGTCAAAGCACGCGTGTAACAAGTTGCATGTCTTCAAACGAAACGAGTCATGACTTATGCCCGTTTGAAGTTTGAATTTTCAGACGCTTCGTATAGCGCCCCCCTTTGGCCGATTGGAATAAAATTGGTTTCAGTGATACTTTGACTAACCCTCCACATCTTTGCCAAATGCCATGAACGTGTAACTTTGCATGTATGATTTAGAGGCCGAAGAATAATTTGCATAAAACCGCAATATATAATGAATTATTAAAAAATGATATTTCACTTTAAAAGAAATCCAACCAGACAGTTTGACCGTATTGGTCCAAAGTTCATGTGAAAAAAGTTTTGTGCACTTGACACGAAAATCCCAGGAGGAGATAGATTTTTACTGTTTTTCATATAATTCCGAATTGTGGGAGACCTAAAGGTCAGAGGTCAAAAGTTAGAGGGTAAAAGTTGTTCGGCATGAGGAGACGCATACGTGTATACAGGTTTCATGGCTGTACCTAAAACACAGCATGAGCTATACCTGTTCAAAGTTCGCACTTTCGAAGGCTTCCTACAGCGCCACCATTTGGCCGATTGCTATAAAAAATAATAGCACACTTCGCCACTGTAAACTGAACACATTGATGTTTTTATTTTCATTTTCTCACTAAGTATGTAGGAGTAGAAAGGAACCGAAGTTCCCGTCTACAGTATACTAGATAAATAAATAAATAATGACAATATCTAAAGTGTGCTCGCCAGTTACTGGCGAGCCCACAATGACTCATGCATTATCTGATGTCATCTCCTAAAGACATCCATAGAGTGCCATGCATCCCCCCTCCCCAAACCCTGACCCAACCATTTTCATCCAAGTACATCCATGAGCTCCTCAGCCTCATCTGTAAGATGACCTGTTTCAGCTTGCCGGTGCCATGCAGGAATCTCCCCTTGCAATGAAACCTGACACCACAGCCACTCTAACTCCACACTGGGCCTGGCCCTTATGGCACTGAGTGGGGCAGGCAGTACAATCTTTTCAGGCGCACATATCTGCTACTGTACAAAACAACCATTCAACTTCTGTACTACTACTACTGTAGCAGCAACTACACAGTAGTGGAAACATTTATCAATAATGCAATGTAGAAAATACAAGTTACAAGTGAAAGTCTAGAATTAAACATTTAGCCTACTTGAGTAAAAATCACAAAGCTATTGGCATAAAAATCTACTTAAAATACGAAAAGTAAAAGTACTTATTATGCTTTCCCAGTTTTCCCAAGTCTTTTGAAAATAGCCGATCTACAAGCTCACAATGCGCCGCGACACATTCTGAGCTTGTAGATCGTTTATTTTCAAATGGACTATATGATTATAGGGTTGAAGTGGGTAATGTATGTTTTATAATAATAATCAAAACCAAACCTACAAAGTAACTAGTTTTCAAAAAATTGCAGTGGAGTAAAAGTACAATATTTGCTTCCGAGATGTAATGAAGTAGAAGTAAAAGTACTGAAAATAGGAAATACTCAAGTAAAGTAAAAAATAACTCAAAATTCTACTTAAGTACAGTACTTGAGTAAATGTACTTTGTTTAAACCACTGCAGGCAGTCCAATTCTTTCAGGAGCATATCTGCTACTGTACAAACAACCACTAAATGCTTCTGTACTACCACTTCTGTAGCAGCGACTACAAGCTGCAAACTCAGTCAAATTGTATTCGCTGTCCCTCCAAATTGTTGCCGTAGCATGGTCGGCCATGTTGTCCATCAAAAACACACAAACTCTGACCTATTGCACGGCTTCATGCAGTATTAATAAAGCATGTCCAACAGCATTAACTGAACTGTGAAAAGCTCCAAGGTGACGTGCACACATTGACAAGCAGAAATGATCCCTGTTGGCTACATGGTTGCCAGGCTGTGTGTACACAACATAACAACACAACGCCTGAAACCACAAACCATTTATAAATATCAACCTCGACCAGATTTGCATGTCGACGTTGGTGGAGCTGGCAAATATTTGTGAGTGTGTTGGAGTGCATGAGAGAAGAGAGGGAGAGAGTTTTCCAAACTTGTTGGTGTCAGCATTCCTAGTGCTTTCCCCCCGCAGCTGAAGTACAATGGAGTCCTACAGAACAATGTGGTGTGAGCTATGGTCTTAGTACAACAGAGAATCCTACTGCAGCGGGCTGAATGGTACACTGGTTGCACAAGCTAATAGATACGACTTTGTAATTCAATCAAACAGGTGGTTAAACTTGCTATAAATATTGACCCGTTGCAAAAAAAAAAAAAAAACAGACAATAATAGGACTACTAATGTCAAAATTGACATAACTATTTGTGGTTCCCTGTCTGACAGTAATGCATCATAAACAACCATAGGAAAAGGTATGTAGGCATGTAGTCTGCGTGGTCATGATCATAATTCTGAATGAACTGAGGCCTCGACTCAAACGGATTGTGGCCTCAGCAGGTGAGTGTAAATCTGTGACACAGAGCTTTAATGAGCTGAGCTGTCAGACGCAATGATCCCTATGAGCCGACAAGATCACAAGGACAGGAAGCAGTGTGTGTGTGTGTGTGTGTGTGTGTGTGTGTGTGTGTGTGTGTGTGTGTGTGTGTGTGTGTGTGTGTGTGTGTGTGTGCATGTCCACGAGGGTGCATAATGTGTTGTTAACCACATCTCCTTCTCCAAACAGAAAGAGAATAATATTCCAAAATGCTGTCACTGCCTTAAGTGTTTTTGATGGTAAAATGTCAGTATAACTGATAGGCATGACAGATGTTGATTGGAGGAGATGTTGGATCGCCAGTTTCTAATCCAGTGACACTATAGCCAACACTAGCTTGTGCTTGTGCTAAAGCCTGTAGATCAGTGGTTCTGAACATTTTCAAAATAATCATATTTTAACTGGGGACCCCTCCACCCTGACGAGCACTAAGAGTTGAGGCATTATATTTTGTATAACACGGTTCTATTGTAAAAATAGCAGATCTGCATGCTCCCAAGGTGGCTATTTTCACAATTTCTGCCTCTATTTTGACAATTTAGCCAATGTTTAATTTGTCATTTTAGAGGTAGGCCTATTAAAAGTCCTTAAATTGTCAATTTAGAAATGTGCATAAACCCTATCTATACACTTAAACATTATGCAGGTTTGTTTACTGTTGAGTGAGAAAACAATGTTGCACATTAAGTTAATCATCTGGGGACCCCCCCAAAATAATTTGGGGAGAGAACCACTGCTGTAGATGAGCACCCAAGGCCCCTTTACTAAGGACACAGGAGACTTCCATTGAAATGAAGCTAATGTTCAAATGCCCAACACAAAGCGAAGGACGTTTGTGCAGGGCTAAAAGGAAGGCCATTACATGCTTGCCATGTCATAGCATAGGCGTGATCTTGATAATTTCACAGGCAGCTTCATAAAACAACACTGGCACTCTACAGAGATTCCATAGAATGCATAAAACCCAGCTCCATATGATGCAGTTCCTCGTCTCAACTCTTTGGCCACGGTTGTGGTGTTGCAGTTATCTGACAATTTGAGTTACCTGAGATTTTAAAGGCATTTGACCCATTTGTGGGATCTGGATGGAGGTTGGCATGTATGTTACACAACACTATGGCATTCACCACAGTTTACCCAGCATCATAATAAACCACAACGTTTAACTCAGTCGGTGCCATATTTAAAGTGGGATGACCTCTTATATTGCCGGTTCGCCAACAAAGGGTTAAAAAAATAGTGTGCACGCTGGTGCACACATTCGTGCACAGATCATGCACTATGCATGTGCATGCTTTTCACAGCTTTCAAACAAAAAAATCCGCTTGGAAATCCGTTCAGGCATTCAGGAGAAAGGAGCCCTTATGTTTTCTTCAAATGTAAACAAACATGGCTGCCATGTTTGAAAGATGGGGTTGGTATGGGGGTTAAACATGCAATTTCGCGATCGCGATCATGCCTAGTACACTGTTGGAGGTCCAAAAAAAATTTTTTCAAAACATTTTTTTTCAATTTTTTTTTTTTTTATTATTTAAAAAAAAAAGACGTTCAGAAGACGTCTGGCAGGGAGGTCCATAGTGAAAAAGACGTTTTAAAGACGTTTTTACCATAGAAACATATTTTTTGGCAGGGTATGAGTTTTAATGTGGTTTAAAATGTTTAACACAACATGGCAGTCCTCAGCAGATTCTGGTACTGCATTGCAATGCATTTGACTGTTCTATTACACATGCCCTCTGTAATGCATAGCCTATCATCTCACCACCAAGACCATTTAAAAAATATGACACACCACCACAACCAACATGATGACAGTGCAGTGTGAACAATCGGAGAACTTCGTGCAACACACTTAAATATAGCCTACAACACATTACATTCACATGTAGGCTACAGGTTGTCAATAATTAGAAATGGCCAATTCAATTCATTCAAATCACCATGCTGCATTTTACTGTTACTGTACTGGATTACAATTTCTTACTAAATCAATCCTATATCAAGGACATTAAACACTTCACTTTTCAAGTGATGAAGTGTTGTTAAACACTTCATCACTTGTTACAGTTTTATTAAGCACTAAACCGACGTTTAAAAAAACTTGAACATGACAAGTCGAAGTGTTTCAGAGCGATAGGAAATTTGGGATTTTGTCAATTACATAAATTGGTTAGCCTACTTGTAAAACTAGACCACAAACTGAGCACCATCGTTAGGTTACAAAATATAGGCTACACTAAACATTTTATGTTTATCATTGGCGCCTCCCACATTTATAAATGACTATGCCATTCTTTTCCAACTCTTCATTCAAAAGCCGTAGCCTACTGTAGACTACATGGCGACTTGACAACTAATACCAGACCATTAGAAATTAACGGTTGCCTGCATGAGCAACACGCCATAAAACGTATAGAAAGTCACAGAGAGTGACCGAAAACTAGAAAATGCTAATGAATCCTGGTCAAGTTTTATACAACTTTGTATGTATCTAGCCTACAAGTCTACTTACATGCACTGCGATGGACGCGCACCGAC
Source organism: Nannobrachium achirus (assembly GCF_963921795.1). Taxonomy (NCBI): domain Eukaryota; kingdom Metazoa; phylum Chordata; class Actinopteri; order Myctophiformes; family Myctophidae; genus Nannobrachium; species Nannobrachium achirus. Next base: position 38,900,946 of record NC_137813.1, read on the forward strand.
CGACGGAACTGGACATCAGTGCGTCGCTGCAGCCACACAGGGAGCGTGAAAGCCCATGTAGGGCGAGCACTTCTGTCCCCGTTAAAAATATAACCCCCTCCCCTCGGGTTCATGCCACATGGAGGGGCCAAGAGTGGGACACACACAGCAACTGACACATGAGAACAGCGCACAGTAAAGTCACAAAGGAATTGAGCGGTGTAAAGTAACTAAGTACATTTACTTAAGTACTGTACTTAAGTATTTATTACCTTTTTAGGTATTTTTACTTTCTTCAGTAGGCTATTTCAATATTTTTACTTCTACTTCACTACATTTCAGAGGAAAATATTGTAGGGCTAAATCCTACTTTAGCCTACTCCACTACAATTATTTGAAAACTTTAGAACAGTTAGTTAGGCTACTTTGCAGATATAGCCTACTATAGTCTATTATAAAACATATAACACTTCAGCCCTATTTAATACATAGGATATTTGAAAATAGCCAATCTACAAGCGAGGTGTGTGAGCTTGTAGATCTGCCATTTTCAGAGATTTTAGTACTTTAGGTACTTTAAGTAGACTATTTTGATGCCAATACTTTTGTACTTTTACTCAAGTAACATTTGAACACAGGACTTTTACTTGTAACAGAGTATGCTATAATGTGGTATTAATACTTTTACATTTGAGTACTTTTTCCACCACTGAGGATTTGTGAATAATTGCATTAAACCAATAAGATTGTGGGTGGTTGGTTACACTGGCCACTGACAGGTGGGAATGTATGATTGACATAAATTCAATTAGTCTTGCAGAGGAATTTTGCGACATAAATGAATTAATGAAATGTAACACCTGCACCTCCTTGACTAAGTGTTTAAGTTTGTTTATTTTAAATAGAATTCGATTTCCCTTACAAATGTGACTGTCATTGCTTAAAAAGGTGTCCATTTCAACGTCTATACCTCTGTTGCTCTGAACCTTGGTGCTGCGACACCGCCTCCCACTGTTCACATTATCAAGTGCAAGTCACCATGTCTCAATGTTTCACTATTACTGCACAGCACTTACCTGACTTTCGCCAGATGGTGGCAGCATTGCGTTGTAAGGCAGAGCGTTACGCACTGCTGCAACTATCTGGCGAAAGTCAGGTTAGCACAGCACAGGATCAGAATACATTGACTCTGCACAAATTAGGCAACACGTCAAGGAGTGCTGACAGCTCCACTTTACTGCTACAAGTTTTTAAAATAACATGTATTACTCAATACCCTGCTCTCCTCACACTGGCCTATCAACAGGCTGCCTTCATTTTTTCCTATGTACTGGCCTGGCCTGAGACTGTTTTCGCCCCTGTGACCATCCATTTGTCCGTCTGTGAGCAGCCAATTCCGGGACTGTTGTGGTGCCTCTATAGAAAACGCTTGGGAGTCAGGACCCATGCCAGCTTTCCTCAGCAGGCAGCAAGTAAGCATAAACCAAGTTAAGTAGACCAAACACAGTACAATCTGTCATTTCTTACAACAGGGAGGGTGGTCACAAAATCATTCTGGGCACTAGGGAAAACTGGCACCTTGGAAGAGTGGGCACTAGGGAAATCTGGACACCAAAACAGAGTGGGCACCAGGCCTCAGAAGAGTGGACACTAGAGGAAATCAAAACTGGAACACTTTGAAGTCTGCAGCATGCATATTACTGGAACGCAACTACATTCCAATGATCTAGGGTCCAAATCCAGGGACGGGAATACTTTGAAGTCTGGCATGCATATTTACTGGGATTTGATTGATTGAATACTTTATTAGTCAGACATTAAGGCTAAAAGAACAAAAAATAAATTAAAAAATAACACTATCATACCATCAACAAATACAAAACACTATAAAAAGTGCAAAGAAGAAATAAGAAAACGCATCCTCCTTTCTATGGGGATATGCATTTGCTTCCCCTTGTGGTCTCGAGAGAGAGATATATAGATATAATTTAGATAGGCCTATATATATATATATGCCAATTTAGAAAGAAACCAGCGATTTATAGTGGACGGTGTCAGAGCATTCCACATTTTGGTGGGATTTTCCCGTTCTAAAATTGGGTAATACCAGATCATGGTCGCTCCCCATAGTGTTATGGCTGTGGGTGTCTCACAGCTTGATTGACAGCTTGATTGATGACTGACATGGTTTGTCGAAAAGATTTTCACTGAGTGACACCGTCGAGTGAGAGGGGTTCTTGGCAAAGATACTGTAATCATTACAGTGTAATGTCTAATTGTCTATCTATCCATCCTCCAGTAATGCTATACCCACGTTTAAATCAACGCCGTTTTATGTAAACATGTATTATTTACCAATTGTATTAATTGTTTTGGTGGATAGGCCTATATATCTTTATAATTACACATAATCTGTTATTTCCCCCAGTAGGCTACATGTTTCTTCATATAGCCTCACATAGTTGACAAAGGATTATTATTTATTTACATATTAACACAAATTGTTAATTCATGGTGGACAAAGTACTCTTTAAAGTTGCTCTGCCATGTCAAATTTGTACTGGAGTTTAAATACTGACCACTTGCTTTTGAAAATAATGAGAATTCAAAAGTACATGCTTTTTCACATTTTGAAAGTACAATACTTTAACATCAATGATCGATGCATTGCTGTGAGCCTATTGAAATGTTGAAAAACATTTTAAAAATAATAATAGTGAAAATGCCATATCTACAAGCTCACTATACTTTGCTATGTGACACACACGTTTTCTCATTTGAAATAAGGTTAATTGTGGTTAATTCATACTATTTACCTTCCTAGAAATGTAGTGGAGTCAAAAGTACAATATTTGTCTATGAAATGTAGTGGGGTGAGTCATAAGTACTAAGTAGGCCTTCCAAAAATGCATCTAATCAAATAAAGTGAAAGTACAGATACTTAAATGTACGTAAGTACAGTACTCAAGTAAATGTACTTTGTTACAGTACACAACTGTGGTTATATGACATGCAACACAGGTCTCTGGGGACATCATTATTGTGGTTGATGTGTTGCTAACCTGTCAGTTACTGACCTCTGCATGTCCTTTGAATTCTGAGCCTACTGTCTGGCCCATCCATGTACATGAAAGTAATGGTTCAACAGTCACAGAATTCTATTCTATGTTAACATGTTACGTTATTTGCTTATTTCTAGAGCACACAGCACTAAAAAGCATATGGTTAGGCCTGTGTTTTTGTCGTTGACAATTTTACATGTTTGGATTTTAGGCTTTGAAGTTGCACATACTGTAACACATAACCTAAATATACAGAGAAATTACTGACATATTTGACAACTTTATACTTTAAAATAAGACATTAATACAGATACCCTCAGAGTCTCCCGAGACTAGAGGCCGAGTATGTGAGACTCAACAATACAAACATAACGGTAACAGTCAGGAATTAATCAGAGCCAACGAGATGATTCACCCAAACAACATCAACTGGGGAGCTAGTTAAGTGTCACTGCAAGAAGATCTGCAGGAACACAAAAGGCAAAAATAGGCCTACAGGTGCAGCGCACAGCTATAGCGGCTGGTGAGACGAAGGAGAGCTCCAGGTAGGAACAACCCCGCAGTAATGGTGATCACTACGCACCTGTGTCACCTCAAGACCTCAGGAGGGACCCACCCAATACCTCCCCAGAGGAGCCTCTTGTTGGTAAAAAAAAAAAAAAAGCCTTTGCCAGGAGGAGATGGGCAGTAACTTGGCCACCACTGTCGACTCTGCCATCAGAGGGTGTAGTGGTTCAGAGTCCAAACACCTGATGGCGATGGTTCCCGCCTGAAGACATAAACTCTTCCTGGCCAAGGCTACAGGTGAATGAAGGAGAAGCATCTTTAGATGTAATTTATAATAATAATATAATCATAATATAATCTTAATAGTGGAAATAGCCAATCTACAAACTCACAACGCGTCGCATCGGCCATTTACTTTTTTTTTTTACCGTTTGAAAATATGAACATAGAAACGATTATAACAAATTGCGATATCAAATAATTGCGATCAGATGATTATGTAATAATTAGATTGTGGTCTGTCGGGTGAAAACCTTGTACGTCCAAAAGTTTTCAGGAACGTTTTCAGTGGATCCAATGTCATATTAACAAGCTTTTGTGAATACTTTTCATTGGTTCAATCTAAAAACCAGACAGATGACTTATTGACTTTCACTTAATTTTTCTTCACAATCAGCAGAAACGGACGATCTACACACTCATGCGATACGTTGAGAGCTTTTAGATCGCCAATTTCTGCAACCTTTTTGTGATACTTACTGTAGTGTGACGAAGAAGGTCATTCATTTATGAAGAAAAGAAAAACAACTTTGTAAATAAGGTTTCTGCTCAACAATATACAGTACAGTATTACACAAAAAGCAGTTCTGTGAAGCAGTGAATCACTTCTTTTACATTTCAAGGACCCCCCAATTTAGGCCACGGACGTCATTATACACCACCAAGTCCTCAGTGTTCAATTAACACTGATAGTGTAACCAACTGTGGACCCACCCAGTTACAGACCTGTAAGGGAACCATTTAGTTACCGTCTATCGGGGTCCCAGGCCCCACTTTGAGAACCACCACTGTAAAGCACACTGAGCAACAGCCTACAATATCAGGTGATATTATTTGTGATACTTTGGGGTCCTTCAAAACGTACAAAAATGTGTAAATGGCGTTTTTCACAGAAGGCATGCTTTGCCCCTGTCCGTCCGTCCAACAGACCTTGTATCCCAACATGAAAATGAAAGAAATATTGCTCGGAATATAGAGCGATTTAACACAACATGAGGCCAATTCTACAAATGTCTTCTAAACCAGTAGTTCTCACTTTCAATTAAATACATTTCAAATGTTAATTCTTTTGAATTGCCAACGCTAAAAAAATAAATCTAAAATTACACAGATGCCCGATGCCCGGTTTTAACGGGTTAACAATACTAAAATCTGTTTTTAGGGTCCTTTCTCACCCAAAGTCCACTTAGAATGTCCGGATCAGGGACCAAATGTTTACATTGTTGCATTTTGAATTTGGTCCGGTTAGCGTTCACACATGGGACTTTTGTTAAAAGAACCAAATATGTAAACAAATGACACATGGTCATACAGGCGGCTGTTGATCTATTGACAGAATAGGCTATTCCTATGGAAAATTACTTCACTGCCTATGCCAATTAATTTTGCCTTATCAATCACAGCCGCTTCCTATCTTTTTTTAAAGAAGCGAAACTCACACATTTCAGGCAGTAGCGATGGATGGACGGAGGAATCTCTCTTTCTCTCTCTCAAAAAATATAGCCTAAGTATAAAGCCTTCTTGATTAATTTAACAATAAATAGCGCAAAAACACATGGCCAAATAAAAACATAATAAGCGTCACTGTTTCCACATCAAATAATCACTCTCTCTTTCTTTCTTTCCAAGAAGTATAACGCGCCCTAATAGACACAAACCTTTGGCCTCGAAGAGAAGGGCCTCAGGATCATGGAGCGTGGGTGGTATGAATGGAGTCTGTATCAGTTGACTGCTCAGAAGTCACCCGCACGTCTCTCAAGACCAGCGTGGCCGGAGTCCGTGTGAATCCAGCTAGCATTCCATCCAGTCCTGCACCTTCCTGCACCACATCCACTCGCCCCTCACCTGAAACCAGAGGCGTCATTTCAGAAAAGCTATAGGATAGAGGGGGGAGGAAACTTAAGCTCTAAAACAAAGAAATATCTGATGTACAAGCTCACAACATATCGCATCTTGACGTGCGAGCCTACTTCATCTCTTGGTGCTGTAGCATGAGGTGGTTTGATGCAAGAGTACTGTGTTGTCCTTGCTTACTGTAAATCACTCTCCTAAATGCCTAAAATGTTACAATTGTAGTACATCGAGTACATAGTAGGCATATGTAGAACCTACTAGAGCATTAACCAAAAGAAATCGACAAATCGATTCAATCGCCTTGATTACATAAGTCAACTCCCATCAGGGAAAGTTGAAAGTTGAAAAAGAAAAGAAAAAGAAAGAAGATACAGTACAGTATGTGTGCAGCATTATATAGATGGATTTCTAGTTTAGCCTACCAACATTTGAGACTGCATGCCTAGGTGCTCGTTTCATGTAATCGATTCCCCAAATGTGTTATTTTGGGGACCGCTCAGCCTCCGCGCAAGGTAGCTTAAAATCTCATTTAGCCTACACTTAACAGTTTTCCAAAACACTTCCACTTTTGGTTGCTAAAAATAAACACACAAGTCTCACTGCATTGCCAGCAATGGTTTTGAATGATGTCTTTCAATTCCTCTGCCTTGGCCTACAACCAGTCTGATGGAATAGTTGGTAATCAATCTAGAAATATTATAACTGTGCATTGCAGTTGTAGAGGTTTTGTCAGCCAAAGTGAAGCTGCAAGTGTACATAGTGACTAAACATGATGTAACAGTCACCCATTACTAAGTGGAGTCAGATTGTCATTATGAGGCTTAAAGGAAAAAGAAAAACAGGCACACAACAGCTACTGTTACTAATGTGTACAAGAGTTAAGCAGTTAATTATATATTATATTATATATATTATATATATTATTATAAGTGATGATAGATTTTGCAGTGTTTCACACATTTTGCCTCAGTTTTTGCAGTAAACCCTGGCTCACATAGGAATAGGTTTGTGTGGACATGCAAACTGCAATGATTTCCCATGAGATGGGTGCAATATGTTTTCAGTTAAATAAAGTAAGCTATTTGATATTGCATCAGTTAAAACTACAGAAAATTAGATTCCCACTTCAGGAATAAAAGCATTTAAATTACCCATCACCTTTTGTTCCAGTCAGTCACTGACAAAATGTATACTACTTATATAATGTAAAATATAAGTTAGGGTTCACATGGTTCATGTAAAATACATGAAGGACGAAGTACACAGCACACCAAGAGTTATGAAGAGTGTTCTGTACCACAATGAACCATGGTACCGTCAGGTTCTGTTTTCACTGTGCAGTTTGCGTACATTTACTTATGAAATAGTAACATTGTAGAATGCTGCTGCTTAATTGAGGTGAAAACATGCAATTTTGTGTTTTTACATTTTTGAAAATCTTGGAGATGCAGTATGTTTTATCATACATTCGCCTATATGCATGCCCCTCATGAACCAAAACAGTGACGCCGAGTCAAGTGGTTAAGCAATAACTCGACAATAATGACTAAACCACTTAACCCTGCATCCTTCATTGACTGGGGTCCCCAATTTTCACTGAAAATAGCAGATCTACCGGTACAAGCTTACAACGTATTGCAAATATAACACGTTGTGAGCTTGTAGATTGGCCATTTTCACCCAATGTTTGCCTATACTGACTTTCCCAGAATAGTGATGCTACAGTTCAAGTGGTTTAATTGTTTACATACATGTACATGCTTGTGTATTTGTTCCTTACCTCCTCCAAGTAGAAGATTAAGAGCGTTTCTGTTGATGGAACTCTCTCCACAAGTTTCCAACGTCCCATCGTGCATTGGGCAGAAGGTGTGCGGCAGTTCCTGCGTCGCAGCCGAGTGTGATCTACAAGCTCACAACGGTTGCATCTGCGACGCGACGTGAGCTTGCATGTCACAGCACCCGCGGCAAGGGGGCATCTGATGATGGAAGAGCAAGGTGGGACACATCAGGTACTGCCTGGAAAACCATCATGGAGAAAAAGAAAACAATGACAAATACATTTCCACATGGACATGTGCTTAGCTATACAGCAGTACATTAAAAACAATCAAATCGAATGCAAACACCACAAGAATGTGCATCTACATATTTACGTGATTACAAAAAGGGCCACAAGGTGCACATAGATGGCTAATAAATAATATAGACATGCAGACTCAGAGGGCTGTAAAATTATAAGAAATGTTTCTTTTTTGAAATGCCATGTTTGCAAATAGGCTACCAACCACCATTTTAATTGTCAATCCTTTTCATTTACACTATACAGCTTTATTGTACTTATTGCTTAGAAACAATGGCTCTTCTAAATTTGATTCTTCCATAATGTTGATACAATTATGATTATTAGTGTTGTAGTCATTAACTCTTGAAAACCACATAACCCCAGTTATGAGGAATCATTACAGAGTGTAGTTTTGAATCATTACACAGCCTAGTTATACGCAGCCTGTTATACAACAGTGTTGCTTGTGGAAATAGCAGACCTGCAAGTGCCAAGATGCGACACATTGTGAGGACAGTGTTGGCCCAGAACGGAAGTTAGAGCAGGGCAGCAGGGCATCAGGATAGCAGGGCCCGGAGGACCAAGGAGTATTTATTTCTGTCCTAGAGCAAGACATCTGCCAACCAGCTCCTGTAGGACACAGATGTTGTGATTGTTGAGCACAGCCACAGACTAAAAGGATATCGTCTGTCAGGTGGAAACCTTGTATATCCAAAACTGTTCCTTTTCAGGAAAACGTAAAAGAGTACCTGAACCTGTGTTCCAGTGGATCCAATGTCATCATTTATTCAAAAGCTTGTGAACACTTTTCATTGGTTCAATATTCATATTAAAAAGAAAATACAGACAGATGACTTTCACAATCACTTCACATTTTTCCCATCAAATAAATAGACGATCTACAGATGCGTTGTGAGCTTTTAGATGGCCATTTCTGCTACTTGTGTGATACTGTAGAATGACGAGTGGCATTAAGTTACAAAATAAATATGGAAATATGAGGTTTCGGTCCGACTGTCAGGTCGCACTTACTACCAAAACCTCCACCGGCTGTCTGTCCGTCCGTCCGTCCGTCTGTCTGTCTGTCTGTCTGTCACGTCACACTTTTGCCCTACTCATATCTCCGCCATCGTTGCCCCTATCCATGTGAAATTTTCCACACACACTCCTTGTCTGCCAAATCCACAACCTCCACCCTTCCAGGGACCCCCGACCCCCAGGGACCCCCGCCAAAAAAACTACCAAATAATGCCCCAACATCGCCTGCTCACCGCGTTGCTCTGCTTTTTTTTCCACACACACTCCTTGTCTGAAATCCACAACCTCCACCCTTCCAGGGACCCCCACAGCTCCAGGGACCCCCAGGGACCAGCGCCAAAAAGCTATAACTACCAAACCGTTGCCCCCATCCATGCCAAATTTTGCACACACACTCCTTGCCTGCCAAACCACAACCTCCACCCTCCATCAATTCTCACATGGCCCTCTTCTAGCGCCACCATGAGGCTGATTCTTGCAAAACACATTTTTGGACACTGCTCCTACAATTTTTGCCCTAAAATCACGCAAATCGGTACACAGTATGTCTACACTCATCTCATCAACATGGATCTGTCCCATTTAGCGCCACCTTCAGGCTGATTTTTTAAAACACATTTTTGGACACACTACTCATACAGATTTGGCCCTAAAATCACACAAATCACTACAGAGTATGTCTACACTCATGTCATCAACATGGATCTGTCCCATATAGCGCCACCATCAGGCCTTTTCTTTCAAACACATTTTTGGACACTGCTCCTACAAATTTCTCCCTAAAATCACGCAAATCGGTACACACTTGCTCTACACTCATGTCATCAACATGGATCTTTCCCATTTAGCGCCACCTTCAGGCCGATTTTTTAAAACACATTTTTGGACACTACTCCTACAGATTTTGCCCTAAAATCACGCAAATCGCTACACAGTATGTCTACACTCATTTCATCAACATGGATCTGTCCCATACAGTGCCACCATCAGGCCGATTTTTTCAAACACATTTTTAGACACTACTACAGATTTTCAGCCCGATTTTTTCAAACACATTTTTGGACTGCTCCTACACATTTTGGCCTAAAATCACGCTGCGACCTGACAGTCGCTTATCTCCCGATTAGGGAGTCTTACTGGTGTCGTACTGTGCTGTATATTACACAGAGAAAAACAAGCAAAAAAGTAGACATGCAGTCAGATAAATAAAACTAGAGCCGATCTATGAACGGTTGGACAAGATCTTCAATGCAAGCTCACAAATCGGTTTCGGTAACACTTTAAAGGTTGAGTCTATAATGCATTTATAATGCTTCATAACTGACTGAAATTATGGTAGTTACAATACAATGTGCTGTTCCGCTGAGCTTATAAAGAATTATGACCAGCACTTATAATACTTAATAAACCTTGTTATAGGTAGTGCATAATTATAAAGATTTATAACAAGTGCTATGAAGCTTTTTAATTCGATTATAGACCCGACCGTTAAGTAAATGGTTAACTCTGTTTCCCTCACTCACAGCAGAGCTCTGTTTCCGAACACACATGAACAAAACTGAGGGATTTTTGGCATCATGTGTCATAGCAGTTAATATACAATATTAGTTCTTACATACCTCCATCTCTGGTGGTTTCTTTTGGGTCCAGGACATTCCATTTAATGTCCAAACCTTCCCACTACCTTGCACAGGAGTTGTCGTGGCTGGCATCTCCTTGGACGTCTGCTGGAGTGCTTGTGGCGATACCTGTAAAATGTTAGTCTTATCTAGGGATTGATCTTAGTCAGACCCCTATCCTTAGAGCTGTCCGGCACGGTGGTACGTGCCATGAGCTCGCCAGGTCACTGGGGTTCGCAAGCCTGTCCACCACGACAAGGTGTCAATCCATCGGACAGGACCCGATTTAGCCATAGCCAATTCCAAATTGTCCCCAAGTGACCTTCAGTCCCTCCACCTCCACAGCTGTGGAGGTAAAACTACTGTGTGCATCCTATCATACACTTGCCAGTAGCTTCTGCAGTGCAGCAAAAGAGGACGGTCACTTGATCCATCGCCAGCTTCCCACCCCAATTTTAAGTTGCTCTGGGTTAAGAGCGTCTGCTAAATGCATCAATTGTAAATTGTCTAAACACGGCCAATTGTGTTTAGTTTGATGGAGCACCAGGCCAAGCTGGAGGCATCAGTTACTGCTGGGTGTTGAACCCAGAGTTCTACTGCATGATGGGAGAGTGCTTTTAGCTCTACCACATCCAGGTGCCCCATAGACAGACAGAAAGACAAACACCTTTAACTTAACCTTATCAATACTTTTTTGTTGTTGTCGTTTTTCCCCCATTTTGGACAGATCAAAAGCAATTTTATACAGAAAGAAGAAATTCTACCACAATGCACTGAGGGTACCACACAGTACAACGGTATCGTTTACCCCCCCCCCTCCCCAAAAAAGATAACAGATCTACAAGCTAACTAACATGCCCATGACTAGTTTTAAATGCAACTTTTTTACGGTTGTGGAAAAAGTACTCAAATGTTTTACTTAAGTAAAAGTGCTATTACAAGTAAAAGGCCGTGTTTAAATGTTACTCAAGTAAAAGTACAAAAGTATTGGCATCAAAATATACATAACTACCAAAAGTACAACAAGTGTATGAAAATAGCAGATCTACAACTAAGCTAACAACGTCACATGATGCTACAGGTTGTTAGCTTGTAGATCTTTTTTCCACACGACATGCTAAATGCTAATGCTAAATGCTATTAATGCTAACACCAACCGCCACACAAACGAGCTGCGAACACTTGAAATTCAAACGTAAACAAACCGTTAAGAAGTTTTAAACAACTCTATTTCAACCCAGTACAACTGAACCGATAGCATCTATCTATAAATGCGACAAATCTCTGTCTGTCTGTCTGTTTGTTTGTAATCCGCGTATCTCGAGAACCGTTCGTCCCACTGGCTTCAGATTCGGCACGCGCGTTCCCCGCCGCTGCGCGGAGTGCAGTGCCGGGCCTCGACCCGACCCGACTCGCGGTTTTCCGAAACCGGCGCGAAGCGTTCGGAATCTCCTTTGTTGACATCAGGCTGTTCCGGAGGAAATCGGCGCAAGCGCTGAGTCATTGTGACATCACTTCATAAAAGGCTCTGACATCACGTACGCCACATGAGTCAACACAAAATCTCTGTGAATGTGTATGTATGTATGTATGTAATCCGCGTATCTCGAGAACCCTTCTTCCCACCGGCACGCGCGTTCTCCAGATATGGGCATAAAGTCTGACATCAGAGTTTTCTGCAACCGGTACTGTGTGTGCAGAGATCTTCATATATGGGCATAAGTGGACAAAGACAAACAGATGGTCAAAACGGGTCGACCCGACCCGACTCGCGGTTTTCCGAAACCGGCGCGAAACGTTCGGAATCTCCTTATGCGGAGCTGATTGTTGACATCAGGCTGTTCCGGAGGAAATCGGCGCAAGCGCTGAGTCATTGTGACATCACTTCATAAAAGGCTCTGACATCACGTACGCCACATGAGTCAACACAAAATCTCTGTGAATGTGTATGTATGTATGTAATCCGCGTATCTCGAGAACCCTTCTTCCCACCGGCACGCGCGTTCTCCAGATATGGGCATAAAGTCTGACATCAGAGTTTTCCGCAACCGGTACTGTGTGTGCAGAGATCTTCATATATGGTCATAAGTGGACAAAGACAAACAGATGGTCAAAACGGGTCCTATGACAACAGGTATATTGGGGTTTGCATTAAAGGGTGGGGCATTCATGGGGTTTGCATTAAAGGGTGGGGCATTCATTCCCTATTTCAAATTCGGCACGTGCGTTCCCCACCGCAGCAGGTAGTGCAGTGCTCGGCCTCAACCCGACCCGACCCACGATTGTTTGAAAAAGCGACAGAAATCTCATATATGGGCATAAAATGGACGCAGATAAACAGATATCTCCATATATGGCATATATGGGCATACAATAGATGCAGAATCACAAAGATCTCCATATACGGGCATAAAAGGGACACAGACAGACAGATACAGAGATCTCCATATATGGGCATAAAATGGATGCAGATAGACAGATATCTCCATATATGGGCATATATGGGCATAAAATGGACCCAGAACTATAACTGCAGTGATCTCCATATATGGACATAAAATGGACACTGACAGACAGATACAGATATCTCCATATATGGGCAAAAATGGACACAGGCAGACAAATGGTCAAAACGGGTCCTATGAAAACAGGTATAATGGGGTTTGCATTAAAGGGCGGGGCATTCATTCCCTATTTACATTGTTCCGAGTTGGCCAGGTCCAGCTTCTAGTATATTAAAATGACATTACCTTTAGTCCCGTTAACGTTTGGATACGTAGTTTGTTTAGTGTTTTAAACCAACAACATTAACTTAACAGATATGTAACACAAAACGTCTTACATGTTCGTCGTCACCGTTACTGTCATCTTTGCTGTCAAGCTAGCCTTGTTTATCGATAAACAAGCTAACTGCTATTTTGACTAGCATTGTCAGATGACAGCAACATGTCATGTCATGTCATGTCATGTCATGACATGACTACGTTTGTAGCTTCTAAACATAAACACCAACTCATGCTACAGTCAAAAGGATCAATAACGAGACATTTTAAATAGCATACGTAGCATTAAAATGACAGTTCCCCCAAAAAACCTCGACACGAGCATTCATTAGAAAATACATTTTAAGTTAACATTACATACTCACCTTGCAGGAGCTGGTTGCTGAAAGGCCTCCACATCCAAGTTCCTCCCTCTAAATGGGTGCTTCAACAACATCCAACGTCTGTCTGAAGTTACAGTCTACAGTCTTGTTTGGTTGAAAAGCTGGTTGATGGAAAGCCTCCAGATCCAAATTCCTCCCTCTTTAAATCCCACGTCTGTCTGATTCACAGTGAGACGTGCCTTCTTGCTTCTGCTGCCGATGGGATCGACAGCATCAGCCTCCTTCTTTGCCGGTGTGGCCTCCTCCTCGTCGACCAAGACGAACCGCCTCCTCACCTTTTCTCCGGGAAAGGTGACGAACACCGACAGCATCATCGATCCGTCTAGCCGGTAGACGGACACTCTCCACTGTCGGTGCAGCACCCGCCCGGTGAACGTCTCCACGGCACACGTGACTCTCGGTAGCTGCTGTCCGCCAACCAACACGAGGTCGTAGTCATTCCTGTCGTTCCACCTGGTGATCCTGAACGAAGAAGTCAGCTCTTCAGGGTGGGGACTGGGGAGGAGTCACCAGGGTCCCGGAGGAGAAGGCCTGGTAGAGCGAGGTGCTGGTAGTCGCCATCACCTTGGGTCGGTTAGGTCGAGGCCCCCACGGCCTGTTGCTGGTGTCGGTAATCCGCACCCCGCAACATTTGCAAGTCTTCTTCCAGCTGCACACTGGAGGAAGAGGAGGGAGGAACGGCTGGTACTTCTTCGGAGGCCTGAGCAGCTGCTTGTCGACGAGTCTGGTGGAGGAAACAGAAACGTCGGTTGTCTGACGGACACGACGGTACAGCTCCGGGACGCACGCCGTGATGGCCTCCACGTCGACGCGGGTGAGACGTTGGTTCCGGAGGTTCTCGACGTGAACGTTGACCAACGCAGGCCGCCGCCTGGAGTTCTTCCCGAAGGAACACTCCCACTGGATGTTGTACAGCTCCATGCTGCCTTAAGGAGAAGAGAGAGAGAAAGAAAGAGAGAGCGCTGAGAGAGAAAGAGAGGATGGAGCTCAGACACCTGTTAAAGAGGAATAAAGGTCAGTTAATTATGCAAAAATCAAACAATTCAGGTAATATCTAGTGTGCTGGTAGCAGGAAGTCGCTGTGAAAGCAAGCAAGTAGTCGCTGTTAAGCGCAGCCAGGTAGATGTTTGATTCTGTGAAGTCTCAAGCATCTGAGCGAGTCAGTGTTGCCAACTCCCTAGCCCTGAATACAGGACTCTCATATACATGAGAGTCCTGGTGCCGCCTCAACATGAGGAGTAGTGGGCAATCGAGCCCTTAACGGTTTGAGCTAGGAACGTCAGATTTCAAAAATAAACTGCTTACCCAAGCCAACTTTGCTAACGATTTGACGCCGCACAACGTTCATTACACGCCGCTCCCCGGTTGTTGAATAAAACGCATTTTTGTCCGAAATTATTTTGCTTAACATAGGACGTCCGCCTCTAGTGGACAGTCGCGTCATCGCATCATCTCCGTTCACTACAATGATCAACCGGAGATGACGCGACTGTCCACTAGAGGCGGACGTCCTATGTTAAGCAAAATAATTTCGGACAAAAATGCTTTTTATTCAACAATCCGGTAGCGGCGTGTAATGAACGTTGTGCGGCGTCAAATTGTTATCAAAGTTGGCTTAGGTAAGCACTTTATTTTTGAAATCTGACGTTCCTAGCTCAAACCGTTAAGGGCTCGATTGCCCACTACTCCTCATGTTGAGGCGGCACCAGGACTCTCATGTATATGAGAGTCCTGTATTCAGGGCTACCAACTCCCCAGTAACGGAAGTAGCTAGTGGCTCTCCCAGAAGTAGCTAGAAGTCGCTAGGGGTGGGGTGCACGCGCGCTGCGCGCACGTGCACACAAAAGCGCGTGCACGTGAACAGATGCGCGTGCACGTTTC
Organism: Nannobrachium achirus; assembly: GCF_963921795.1. Taxonomy (NCBI): domain Eukaryota; kingdom Metazoa; phylum Chordata; class Actinopteri; order Myctophiformes; family Myctophidae; genus Nannobrachium; species Nannobrachium achirus. Next base: position 38,916,393 of record NC_137813.1, read on the forward strand.
TAGGGTAATAATTCGAGTTTTTGTATTTTTTTTGCACGCCGGCAGTACCAGTAGAGAGAGAAAGAGATGCGGCGTGCACGTTTGTGTGTCACTGAGGAGAAGGCAAGCAGCAAATGGAGGCTGAGAGAGGGAAAAGGAAGGAAAAATAGGGTTTTATCTATGGCTCCTGTAAACAATATCTGTCTCCAAATCAGCAGAAAAAGTAGCCAGATTTGTCTCTGCTTTTCACAAATTAAGTCTCTAGTGGGGTCTGGAAAGTAGCTAAATCTAGCGACAAATCCTCTAGGTTGGCAATGGCAACACTGGAGCGAGTCAACGTTGCTGAAGATTTTATGCCTGCCGAGTCCGACTGCTGACCAATCAGCTACCAGAGTTCACTGTGAGCTCATTGAGCTGACGTCACTCTGGCAGCTGATTGGTCAGCTGCCAGCTGGCCACGCTTGCCGCGAGCCGCAGATGCTATTGGCTATTTTCAAATGTCGCGCTCGCATCGCGTTCAGTTAACGTTCAAACGTGATGACGTTGTCGCGAAACAAACAATTTGATTTTATTTGTTTATTTTTAACTGCAATTATTAAGTTGTTATTTTGTTTTAATTAGTTGCCACACACGTTTAGAGCAGAAAACTTGAATTATTGAAAGAACATTAATTTATTTTCGTCACCTGTGTGTCAACAACAACCACCATGACAGTTTACGTGACAGGGTCCTAGTGCCCTCCTGTCCTGTGTATTGTTTACGTTCCTCGACATAGGCAGTTGTAAGTTGGCCAACTAAATACTATACATTAATTGTCTTTTTGTTCTTCAAATTTGTCAGAAAACAACCACTTTTGGACTGGTGCAAATGTGCAGAAATGTATTAAAGTGTTTCACTTGACAAGTGAATGCAGTGCACTAGACTGACTAGAGTCTAGATCCAAAGCTATGACTGAACCTAGTAGATTTAAATGTAGGTTCAGACATCTAGAATCTAGAAGACTATCATAGATGGCTTTTTTCCCCATCAAGTCTGACCTTTACTTTCATAGTCATATATCTATATTATATATTTAATACATAAAAATCGATCAAATAGCCTACATCCATGATAGTCGTGATCCAAGGCTAGCTAAAAACCATTGGTTGTCAAATATTTTAATTTCTCGGACCCCCACCCCACAGCACAGAGAGTGTAGGCTACATATGCAACCATTGGAACCCTTAATATGCTTTAATATGCTTTTGCAGTTAATTGTGTGCACTGTTGATCCTGTTGGCCAATGGTTCTCAAAATGGGGTCTGGGACCCCCCAGGGGTCATTCAGGTATGTCCCAGCCCCAGGTGTGGCCAGCTAAAATAGTAATAGTTGGGAACCAAATGGAACGCTTTGCAATCTCACTGAAGAATATTGTATTTAGAGTTTTGGTCATATTATTGCTCATGCTGTCCGAATATGGAACATACAGAAAAATATTTAAATTACTTATAGGTCATAAACCCATTACATTTCAGCAATAGCAAAATGTGGCATTAACATCCTTCCAGACATTATGAGCAATGATAGATAGATAGATACCTTTATTATCCCAATGTATCTATCTATCTAACATTGCTCATAATGTCTGGAAGGATGATGGACTTTTTCATTTGCCTGGTTTGTGATTTTTCTTTTAGTTGTGCACTGCAATGCGTACATATAGAGTGCCCTGGAAGGATAACCTTCCTAAACATCCAGTAGGAAATGGTTACTTTCAATATCCCCAATGGTTTTGTCTCTCATGTTTATGGAGAGCTACAACAAGTGTTGAATACATGGGGATCACAACGATATGGAATATAGAGAAAGAAGATAGCAGGGGCGCTACTGGTATCCCGCAAACCACTGGTGCTCATGAAAGGGAATACATTGAGCAAAAAGAAAAATGTGCCACAGAGGCACAAGAATCCAGGTCCAGGCACTCAAGTGGATTCAGAAATAAAAAGTCTTTATTTGGGCAACGGGCTAGAACATCAAAACATTTCTTCAGGGTGTTGTATATGGAATATAGATTTGAAAGAACATGGACATATATGAAAGAGAGTGTGGAACAACATTGCCATAACTTCCCGCAATTACAATCATCAGATGGTTCACTATAAATTGATATACAGATTTGATTTAACTCCAAGGAAATTTTGTCAACTTATCAAGCCCCTTATGCACTTTGTGTTAATTTAAAACCATGGGCATATATAATATATGCACATGTTTTGAGAATGTCCCAGAGTATAAATGTTCTGGTCTCAGGTGGCCAGTGCATTATCAGATTTGGTTGAGGTTCCATGTTTGCCTCAGATTTTGTTATTACATGGTGATTCCACACTCTCCTCACTAAGAAATGGAGACTAGACACAAATAAATAAACTATACAAATTTGGTACAAAATGAATACCAAACTGGGGGTTATTGTATGTGCAAGGGCCCGTTAGCTCATAAACCACCTTTAATCTCGGCCAATCTGTGTGACTCTCGATTTCTTTCTGTGTAGGTTTTACTCAGGGTTTACTCATATTTTCTCTTAACTCTTTTATGGCAATTTTTATTGTGTTATTTTATAATGTGTTGGTCTTAATGTTCTCAATGTTTTTTGTGCTAATAGGTTGTCTTGGGGTTTTCCACATAGCTCACCTGATGCAGTGATGGGCTCAGGACTCGTCAGGAGCAGCCACTCTTCACCCTATAAGAGGAAGATGAATATGCAGCAACAGCCCCATTCTGCAATCTGCACTGTGAGTAATTATACTCTTATTTTACTTATTTTATATTCTCTTAACTCTTTAAAATTGTATTCAAATGTCCCCTTTAATATGTTTCTTCTTAGTGCTCTTAATGTTTATTTTTTTCTTGTCTTCTATAGTGACAAAGGATGTTGTGAAATCACACACGGCAGCCTTAATCTGGTGCGCAGAGTGAAAGCCATTTCAACCAGAATACTGCATCTGGACGCAGAAGAGCGACCATTATTCTGACAGGGGATTTCCTCCTTGATCAAGGTGACAGGTGAGCATCAATACCTTGTGCCCAGTGGCCAGTGCACTAATAGAACACCTCAGGCTGAGGTCTTCTATAGTGAAAGAGAATGATGGCAGCACTCACGTTGTATCACTCTGGTACTTGTTTTGTATTCCTTGAAAATAAAATACTTGATTACACTGAGGAAGGCATTGAGACGAAACGCGTCCATTTGAACAGCCTGTTGCCTGTTAACTTTTCAAGTAAAATTAAATTAAAGTATGTGAGGCAGCATGAGTGCTGGGATCATTCTCTTATACTTGAAAGCCTGGCATCACCTGTTAAGCTGCCTGTTGTTAATAAACATATTATTATTGACATATTTTCTACAGATGATGCTCAGCAAGGACTACCAATCACTCGGTGTTCACTTCATCGTTCATCGTGCACCACCAGACACATCCAGCCATTGCAGGAGTTCATGAAAGCAGAGGAGGAAAGGCTGCTAGACCCTACTCTACTCTTGCTAAGAGTCCAGGACTGCCACCAATCTATGGATTGATCTTCTGTTCCATTCTTCAGTCTAAAGTTTGGAAACCACAATGCAGGATGTCTGGTTGGATTCTACAGCCACGGATGGTGGTAAATCTGGTGCCTCATGTATTTCTGCTGTTAGGTGACTCTCTTTGTTATTGCCTTGTGGAGACCGGAGCCTGCAGGTGTCATCATGTCATCATCAGGCAACTCTTTAGGCACACTTCAGTTCTTGTGGACGATATTTTGTCTGATACTGCACCTGTGCGCCTCATGTCCACCACTGTCTTGGTTCTGGCTCACAGGGAATGGGTTGTTGGCTGGTTCCGGCCTAAACTTTAGACTTTAAAGTGCCAACACAGGTTAAAAGGCAAGTTAATGCCCTGTCAACGGCACACTGACATCTGTAGGGAGTCTGGAAAGACTATATTTGGTTCCAGGCCCCTACAGCCATCAAGGGCTTCAGCTCATGACAAGGGGAATACAGTGTTTGAGAAATGAAAATAAGAATTGATTAATGTTTTCATGTAAATCCTTTTTTTTTTTTTTCATTTTTTTTTTCAGTTACCCTGTACAGTAAATGGAAAAAGAAAACCAAAACATGTATCTGCCACTAGAGGGCCCCCTTGCTTCAGCTACCACAATTATTACTCTCTTCATATGCCAGTGGTCACTGCCCCAGCAATCTGGCCAACCATCTTCAAATAAAAGGGAATGCCATCTCTATTTTTGAGACCTGGTTAGAGAGGTGTGTAGATAGGTAATTTTGTTGATTGTTGCCTTCTTTGTGCATTAAAACAACATAGAATCGCTTTACTTGTGGCCTGCCTGTTAGCATTGTGGATCACGCTTTGCCTATAGCAGGTGACTGCATCATAATAGGAATAAAACAGTATAATAATTATGAAATATTTCTTTTATTAACAATGCAATCAATGTTTTAACTGCATACAAACATTCAACAGCCCTGTCAGGTCAAGTAAGGGCAGGTGAGAAACATACAACAGAGGTGTTCTCTCTAATATAACATGCTTACAAACACATTGAGCCTCAACAGATGATGTACTTTGCAGCTTCTGGTATTTTGGTTATATGTTTCGGTTGATCATAAATAACGTGTGCAGTCCAACAAAGCCATGCCATTCTGTGTAGAACACTGATGACAGTTGTTGACTAAACTTCCAGGTTTAGATCACATTTTGTGACTCCAGTCCAGAGCATAGACAGCCCCATTTTCCTTCAGACTACCTGGAGGCTAGTTACAAGTTAGTGCTGGCCCAAGGCTTTGTTTATTCAATACACATTACAAGTGTAGTTGTGGTGCAATTACTCTGATGAATCCAGTCAATCCACATGAAGTATTGTACCTACTGTACCAGTACACTGCACATTAAAACTATTTTGTGTATTTTCGTGATTTATGAGATCTAGAGGTCAAAAAGAACTGTATACAACACATTAAACTGTTAATCTCACGACTCCTTAGATGAATGAGGTAGCAATTCGATGAGCAACCATCCCAGTATTTGTTATATTCCACACATTGCTCATCCAGTAAGTACTCAAAAGTAAAAAAAAAAAAAAAAAAGAGTGATACCCCAATAAAACAGAAACCCATACATTTCTTGCACAGTTTTGTATGGAACGTTTAACCTCCTTAGTATAGCTAGTGTTCATGTATTCATTAGTTAGCATAACTGATAAGATCACAAAGGTGAGGTGACCATCCAGGTGTATCCTTCAGCTCCTTGCATTAGTTAACTACATAGCATTCAGAAAGTTGGCAGGAGTAATTATTCATCTTTTTTGGATTGAACAAATTTGGATTTCTTGGCCAAGCCAATGGCGTCCAGATGTAGGTTGCGGTTGAGAATGACCGAGCCACAGGTGAGAGCCCCTGCAAGAGCACCAGCGAAGCCGCATAAAAACACATCCTGGCCTGCAATTGAAAAACACAATGTATCTTACATTAAAACATACACTATTGATTGTCCTATATGTCAAACATACGTTTTTTTGTGTGTAAATAAATGAGAAAAACAAGGTCCCTGGTAACGGTGGTGCACGGACATGCTGACCTGTCAGATAGAGGTTCTTCAGGGGAGTCAGGGGTCTCACAGTAGCGTTGAGCTCAGGGCTGAAGCGTGCGATACCATGGTCAGCTCCGTAGATCTCACCCTTGGGGGCTCCAATGTAGTGTGTATTAGTGATGGGTGTACCAGCATCAATGTACTCAATCTGCAGGTAGAGGAAGAAAAAAAATGGGAAACTGAACTCTGAGAGACCAAATTGTATTGTATTGTATTAATTGTACAAGCAACAGGAGGTCCGTCATATCTTTGTGTGATAAGATCCTATATTTTACTTAGACCTGAAAAAAAGAAAAACGTTGAAGACCCTTAGCATAAAGTTACATAATGTGACAACTGAATGAATAAGCCACATAAAAGAGTTTTAGGGCCTCCACAACTGCTCTGCTCAATATTAGAATGACGCACCTTGTCCCTGGTAACCTTGGGGAAGACGTCCATCACCACCTCCAGAATGGAGTCAATGAAAATCTGCTTGAGCTCTTTGTAGTCCGGTCCCCTGTTGGTCACTTTATCATCCTTCCACTCCTCAAACCACTCATATTTGGCAAAGCTGACCAGACTCAGCGTCGACTTGCCTGGGTAAACGGAGAGAGAGAGGATAAGATTACATGAGTCGTCAGACTCAGAAAACAGGACAAAATAAATCAATACTGCTCTTCACTAGCTAGAGCAACACATTGAGTTTCTGGACCTGGTGATCTTTCCTCCCAGGTGGGGTCTTTAGCTGATGGAGAGGCCACAAATAGAAGGGGAACATTTTTAGCAGAGTCTTCCTTATTTCCGTTTATATAGTCTTCCACTCTGTAAAAATAAAAGAAGAAAAAAAAGGAAGGTTTGGTAAACATTTGGACAAAGTTAATGTGTAATGTAATTGAAGCTATAATATTTTGCACATCCAAAATATTTGGCATGAGCTAATCATCCCTTTTAAAACAGTTTCCATTACCACACAATTCAATTGGTTAGTTACAGTTGGGAAGTATTACAAAATCATTGATTGCAGGAATGAAACAGATGCTATCTAATGGCATTACATCACCGCAATAAATCACATTCTCAAAGTCCATCCAAGCGTTGACCTTACACACTCAGAAGTGGACAGCAATGCCATGACAGATATCACAAAGATTACATGTTCCAGTAAAGCTGACTACATGTCAAAGTGTCCTTGAGCAAGACACGGAAGACCTAAGTGCTCCTGATGAGCAGGTTGGTGCCTTGCATGGTTTCCTCCACCATCTACCGTGTGTGAACCATTTACAATTTACCATTAAATTATTTGAACGTTCGTAAATTAGCAAACGTATGGCAAAACAAACAAGGTAATGGAAAATACACAAGACTACATACAGCTCATCAAAATTGTTCTCTTTAAAGATCCAGTAGTTGTCTGCTTTGAGGCCTAGTTCCTCCTTGGTTCCAGTCAATCCCAGGAAAACACTCAAACCACCTTCACCGTTCTTCATCATACCCAACTGCTTCTGGATACCTGCAAAGTATGACAGTCACATGCAAATTAACAAATTAATCAACACAAAACATTCTAGAAAATACAAATGCATTGGTGTGTTACAATTAATACTCCCATATTTATCTACATTTGATTTGCTGGATTTATTATTTTCTATGATTATTGTAAGGCCATCACCCCCACGGAGAGAATCCATGTCAGTAAAGGTCATAAGTAACAGGGTCGTAGTGATGTGTGCTGACTCTCTTCCAAGAGATAGACACCTGGATCTGTTCCTGAAGCAACTCAATCAGACACAGGTTGTTGTTGCTGATTCTACATTAACCACATGACTCCTGGCATTCCTAATCGGGGCATGTTGTTTTAAGTGATCACAAAACACAGATCTCACACGCTGTGAGCTATTTTAGATAGAGATAGACATTTAATTTTTTCTGTCGAGTCCCAGGTCTTCACTAACCTGGCGTGGCCTGGAGTTCTTTTGGCAGCAGCTTCTGGTAGGTGTTGAAGATGCCGGCATCAGAGATGACCATGGGAGCGTGGATATGGATCTCCTCCTGACCCTTCATCACACTCACACCTGAAACCAAACAACACAGTTAATCAGCTTCTCTGTGTCGGCTAAATGCAACTGAACTGCTCCTGCATCCAATTTTTCAAGCAAAGATTCATATTCACCATAAGCCTCCTTGGCATCATTGAACAAAATACGGTTGACCGGGGCACGGACTAGAACAGCACCCCCAGCCTTCTCAATGATGGGGATCATGTGGTAAGCAATCTCACTGGCACCTCCTTTGGGGTACCATGCACCGTACAGGTAGTGGCAGGTCAGTAGACTGTGCATGGAGAAACAGGTATCCTTGGGCATGTTGCCTGTGGATTATTTATAGTGCAAGACATTTTAGAAGTGAAGCCAACACACTAAAGGAAAAGATTAGCCCAGATTTCCGCATTGGGTTAATACATTATTTTAACAGATAACAATGCATACCATAGGTGCCAAAGATGTAGGTGAAAACTGCCCTGAGGTCCTTATTCTCAGTCAACTCGTTGACAACATCTGTCAGGCTGCGGGACGCCATTTTGAAGAAGAAAGAGACTCGTTGGGCCAGGCCAGTATAGACCAGGAACTTGGCCAGAGGGCTGGGCATGAGCTTCAGAAGTGCAAGGAGCCAAATACTGCGCCCTGCTTTCTGCACACAAAACAGACAGACAGACAGACAGGTGCTATTGACGGATGAACACACTGACAAAGACATGACATGTGCAGACAAACACGAAAACTTTACTTGGAGGAAGACTGTATTCATTTGTTTTATATAGAGTAATAAGTAACAATACTCATTTCATTAGTGAATATGGAATCTTACAAAAATGTGTATGTAGTAAAAGTACAAAGTGTGGGAAGGAACTTTCAGTATTATAGTTGGAAGGATGACCTACACAGTAACCTGACCTGACCCGTCATCAGAGTTCAAAGCGATGCAATGTACACCTGTCCTGTTGAGGTGCCAACCCGACAGTAAAGTTGCTGCATGTTGTAGCTCCAAACATTATTTATTTAGGACATCAGAGAGCTAAAAGAAACAATGTTTCGACAGCAAAGCAGCATTGCTGTTAGAAAACCTGAAGAGGGCAACCTTTCTGTTCAAAGGTTTGTTCTTTTTGTTCACCGTGTAAAGCATTTTGCACCGGTAGCTACAATTAAATTGATTCTTGATACAAGTGTGCAGCGACTGTTTCTTGTTTTTATGGACCTGACACCAGCCAAAAGAAATTCACTAATAGCACAGTAACTATTTGTCTATATATGTTGTCCAACACCAAACAATGTATTCTGTCATACTCCAAGCTGCATTGCCCTGATCTTGAACCATGTTATCCTATCCAAATGAATGATAGAAGTCAGTCTGTCCAACATTATTGCAGCAGTATGTGCAGACAGACATGTCAGTCCATGGCATGACCTTTGCCTCACAAATCTTTGGCCTCTAGTCTTTTTCAGGCTGAGGACTCCTTAGCTGAAAGTTACTAAATTAATATGTATTGTATGTAGTTTACACACACACAAGACCCCCCCCCCCCCCCCCCCCCCAGGGCTCAGGGACCCCTGCTCTAGAGGAATGACAGACAGTAACTTTCAAAATGTGGCCTTTCTGCATCAAAGTGCAACTGGGATGAAGTGTCATTAGAGCAAAGGCTGAGAATTACATAACAAGACAATGAGCCAAGCCAACATTGACCAACAAGATTTATGTTTTTGCAAATCTTTCTGTCTTGTACAGTAGCTACTAGCAGTATTGGGAGCTAAAATGTAATTATTGATTCAATTACAAATTGCGATGTTTGTTATTTGCTCACATGTGTCTCCCAAATCAATATTTAGTCTACAAGGAATATTACACTTTGAAAAAATGGCATGCTGCTTCTTTTATTAAACATCTTACAAATAATAGCCTATACAATATAATTTAAAATATGAATAAACTGTTTTCATATTTCAGTATATAAAAATTAAAACATGATCTCTGCCTTCCAGCCTGGTGGCCTGTAGCCGCAAATTGCAACACTAGATCTTTTTTAATCGGATGAATCTAGGGTTGCAATACCTCCCATATGCAGCCAATGCATCAAAACAGTTTTTTGCTATCTGATTGTATTAAACAACGTCAAACTCAACAATATTGGGGCTGTATGGAAAGCTTGGAGTATCCTCTTTCTATCTGCAAAGTGTTTGTTTCAGAAAAACCCAGCGTATACATGTTATGAGTTATATCTGTCAATAAATCCGAGCAGACATGTTTTTTTCCTAAGTGTTGAACTTCGGAAGCGCTCGTCTTCTATAACACCATGTCCCACTGCCGCCTGCATTAGGCTATGTGACATTTAGAACCAGGTGGTAGGTACACTGGACCGCTGAGTGACTTCCCACGAGCGCTTCCAAACTCCAGCACTTAGAAACAATAATCACCTGAACTGAATTTCTTGATAGAAAGTAGCTCATAACATGTCTACGCTGGGTTTTTATGAAACAAACACTTTTCAGATAGAAAGAGGATACTTCAAGCTTTCCAATCCATAAAGCCCCAATATTGGTGAGTTTGACGTTGTTTAATCCAATCAGATTGCAAAAAACTGTTTTGATGCATTGGCTGCATAAATATGGGTGGTATTGCAACCCTAGATTCATCCGATTAAAATAATCTAGTGTTGCAATTTGCGGCTAGGTGGCCTGCAAAGATAATGAAATACTCATGTCGTCATGTGCAGTCTCACATGTAAAAAGCATCCTACCTTGGTCAACTTGATATACTCATCAATGGCCTTCTCTTCTTCAGGGAAGCACTTCTTTAACTCTTGGGGGTACCGGTCCCGACCACTATAGATGGGGTAAACGCGCCTGTTGTCAGGTGGGCCTATCACCACTTGGTCAAAGGGGTTGTCCAGTGGCTCCCATTGAAGCTGTCCATTGGTCAACTGGTCCAGCATGCAGCGGAAGGGCTTGTGCTCTAGCAAATCACCAATGTAGTGAATTCCTGTGGGAGGAAGACAGAATACATCAGGGCACAATAGGAGTTCAGATGAGCTATATTTAATGGACATTTAACATAAATATTTGAGAACAAAGTTTGATTCACAAAAGAAATCTGTTATTATTATTATGTTATAAAATAACAACATACAGTATAAACCGTATATAATAGCAACATATCAAAAACAAGAAAAAAACAGAATAGTGCTGTGGTTCCCAAACTTCTCAGGTTGAAACCCAAAAGATGGGAGATTAAACGTTTGCCCGGGACCCAAACTAGTGAAAATAGCAGATCTACAAGAGCACAAAGTGCCGCTTTGCGTTGCAAGTTTGTAGAACAGCTATTTTCACTACTTCTTAATTATTAATTACTTACCGTATTTGTTTGTTTTAAAATGTATAATTTATAAAACTAAATATTCCTAAAAATAAGAAAATTGGATTTTTATTCAAGCGTTTGAGAAATAGTGCAATAGCCGCAAACCAGTCTTACCAACATCAAATTCAAAGCCCTTCTCAGTAAATGTGTGACAGCAGCCCCCTGCCCGATCATGCTGCTCCAGGACCAGAACTCTCTTCCCAACCTTGGCCAGAAGCACGGCTATCCCCAGCCCACCAATTCCACTTCCAATGACAACGGCATCCAGGTTTTCAGGTACTTTGGTGGCCAAAAAACCTACGAAAGTTTTAACAAATAATGGTAAATAAAAAACTGTCAGATGTGTGTGTGTGTGTGTGTGTGTGTGTGTGTGTGTGTGTGTGTGTGTGTGTGTGTGTGTGTGTGTGTGTGTGTGTGTGTGGGTGCAGTGTTAACACATATGGTGCCAACCCCGAGTTTCCCGAGTTTGTATTGGTACTAGTGCTGTGCCAACCCCGAGTTTCCCGAGTTTGGGCCGTTTTTTTTTTTCAAAAACATTTTTTGGACCTCCAGAAATGTATTAGGCATGATCGCGATCGCGAAATTGCATGTTTAACCCCCATACCAACCCATTCTTTCAAACATGGCAGCCATGTTTGTTTACATCTGAAGAAAACATAATGGCCCATAAATCATGAATGCCTGAACGGATTTCCAAGCGGATTTTTTTGTTTGAAAGCTGTGAACAGCATCTAAACACGTGGTGCATCATCTAGGCATGGGCGTGCACTTTTTACACACTTGCACAATTACATGGAAGTCTATGGTAACCATGGCAACGCGGGACATTGGCCGGAAAAAATCATTGCAACATGAGTGTTAAGAGAATACCTATGAAATAAATAAAAAAAAAAAAAAAAAAAAACAATATAAAGGCATTCATCATTATCAAAAAGCAATTTACCTACCCCCAAAAAGTACTATGGCTGAAATTAGAGACTCGAAGTTACCATAACAAGTTCTAATGACAAAACATTTAGGGCACTACAGTACAGTGAGACAGTGACTGGAAATATGTGGAACCTGAAAAACTAGACAGTCTTGAATTCATGTGTGATGATAGTGATAAAGACTATACATTTTAGACTATAGATAAGAGAGGTAGAGGGTGTTAGCTGCACTGCCTCTATGAAACAATCATGAACTCATAAACCTTGGTTTATACACTTCCGAAATAGCAATGCATTGAACTTGAAGATCAAACGTATAAATTAAACATAACGCTGATCAAGCAGGATCGCTGGAATAAATATGAGATCCCTTCTGCATTGTGCTTATTATTATTATTTATTCTATGAATATATTAAAGAAAAGGAGCAAAAAAAACACAACATCTACTGCATACTCAGTACTCACCTTGTTTCAGCACTTTATTCTTCTCTTTCATGTCATGGACCATTGGTTTCAACGGTTCGCGAGTATCGAGATCAAAAGGGTTTGGTCCAGGGGTGGTAAACACATATTTCCGCAGAAATACGACGAAAGCGACAAGAATAACAGCTACAGTGAGCCACATCGTGATACTGTAATAAATGTGCTCCCAATTCGGACTTCCGCATATGGCCCAAGTTCACCCCTTAGATTTATAGGCTGAGTGTTGCATAACTCAACTGTTCATATGAATACCATAACGCCCATGTCTGACGGACAACTACACTGGCCAGTCACAATAGCCTACTGTTTGCTGATTTTAGACTGGCATCAATTCTCTTTGCAGTTTGCAGATCCGGTCTAGAACGGATACGGAAATGATCCTTGTGCGCCCCTATGTGTGCGTGGACATTAGCAGACGCAGTAGGTGTGCTCTATAACGGATCTGAGCACTGAGCAGTAAATAGAAACCACAAAGCAGACTTCACACAAGTGCTGTATTGTGGAGCCTGGCGGTGACGCGAGGTTACGCTGATCCGCGCCCGCCACCCTTTCATAAGACCAACAAAGGGTTTGTTTGTATATCGCTGCTCGCAGCATCTTGCAAAGGTCCTGATGTACAAGAATACACTACAGATATATGTAACCTCCTTTAAAACCGCTCTGAAAAGTCACAGGCGGCTGCAACTCAAAACTAAAAAAAAAAAAAAAAAGAAGCCTATCCTTGTCTCCCCCTGACCTTTTTACTGTAAATATCAATTATCTGTTTTTCTATTTTCTAATATGATGTTTTTTATGCATAGTTGGCTTACTGAATATTTGTCTGTCATTTATTGTTTTCATGAATTGAGTACAATAAATTAAGGATAAGGACCCCAATGCAAACAAGCCATAGGCCCATTTGTGCTTTCTTGTGGGCTAAATCCTTTTTGTAGTAGCCTATCTGAAGTTCTGAACTGTTCAAACTTCTAATAAAGAGGGCCTATTCAATCAATCAATCAATCAATCAATTCATTTTATTTTTGGTGTGAGCTTGTAGATCTGCTGTTTTCACTAGTGTGGGTCCTGACTCCTGCCCGAGCAAATTCTCTGAACCACTGGTCAAGGCTATAGCTTGACCCTGGGTGCAGCTGGCCGACCTCCCTTTTATCTGTGTCTAGGCATAAAAACATTATTTATGCATTATTAAAACAAGGCTATAGTCAAGGCTATAGCTTGGCCAGACCCTGCATACAGCTGGCTGACCTTCTCTGTCTAATCTCTGTTCTGTTCTGTTCTGTTCTGTTCTGTTCTGTTCTGGCAGGACGGGTAAAGTGGAAAATGAGTATTATTAGTAGGCCTATTATTTTAAAAATGTATGGTATTACGTTTTCGACTCAATCAGTGCTGCTATAGACAGCTGAATTCATGCAGTCCGAAACACAGAGTCAGAGAAAGCATGAGTGAAGCTCTAAAGTTTGTTTGAACAAGGTTTATGAGGTAGAGTTAATGCTGTAATACTCTTGCTACTGACGTAGAAATCCCACTTAATTTATGGACTCCTGTCTAAATAGTCTATAGTGTAATTGAAACTCTCAAAAGTTCAGAAAACCTTGATTTATTTACAGTGCTGTAACAGCCACACACATGTCCTACACCAAAGACACACAAGACAAGACTGACTTCACACACAAGACAAGACTGACTTCCCCTGCCCTGACTCTCATAATTGGCTAAAAACAACACATTCTTCTCTACAGCTCTAGTAAAAAGCCAATAACTCCTTATCTCTTTCTCACAGCCATAAAACAAAGGGGGCCACTATGTGGAAACTATGACCTTACCTATCCTCCCTCATCCCTACCAGCAGCTGTGTCTCAGGGTCATGCAACAGTCATCAAAATATAATATCTAATTCAACTCACTATACCCAACAGTATCTACAGTATGACATCCAAGTCACTCACTTTGTCAATGACATGGTTGCCTCCAAAGTGGGTAACAAACTCGGCAGGTGAAGCCACCGTGATATCTCTCTGGAGATCCATTTTTCTATGTTCTCGTCCTTTTCTCTCCTTTCTTCACCAGATGCAGCCATGCAGGCCAGAGATGCTAGGCCTATAGGAAATTAAAAGATTGTTCACCAGGTCATCATCATCATTAACCTTTAACTAGAAGAAAATAATCCATCCATCCCTATCTCTATATAATAAAAAATCAAACCTCGGTTCGAAGTGGAGCGGTGAATCTGAGCAGCTTTACCGTGTGTGCGTGTGTGTGCGTGCGTGCGTGCGTGTGCCTGCACAACAGCGCCCCTCCTTGAGTGTGGCCACTCAAGGTATTGCCAGGCTACAGACATACCCACCCACCCACCCACAGACATACCTGTCTATTGGGAGCGTTTCACCGCTCCAAAAATAAACTTGCCCACAGCAAAACACAGCCCTGACTGTGTGGGGCCCCAGGCAGCCACCTAACCTTGCCTACACCAAGGCACAGCCCTGCACCGCCTACAGGCCATTATTTTGGGAGAATTTGTAAACATTTTGTGATTATGAGAAGTAGAAACACATCTGAACGTGAAAAAATAGATGGTCAGTGAGGCAGAAGCATTACTGATTTCTGTATTATGTTTTTTAGACAATTGAACAACTGCTGGACCCGGAGTTAGTAGAATTACAAACAGACACTATGGTGGCTGGCTGGTATACATTCTGATTACCGTTGTGAGATAAAAAAAAAAATCAATTAATCTTCACTTTCCTACTTTGCTGAATGCATGATCAGGGACCACATGCAATCCAGGAGAAATGACAATCCAGGAGTCTGGCAGATGTGGTCAAAATCCTGAGATTGCTGGACCCAGGAGAGTTGCCACATAGCAGCCTTGGAAGAGGGAGTGGGTTGGTGAACGTGATCTAGCCAAGCCACAACTCCTCCATGCAGATCTACAATGCAATCTCTTTGTCTGGCTTACAAATCTTGCTACTGCAGAGGTATGCATAGACTCAATGGCTCTCCCCTGTGGTATGAGAAAGAAGTGCAAGTGGCCATGCATTGATTGAATACTTTAACCGTTTGCAGATAGTACAGAGGTACAGTTTAAAACTAAAGGATAACACAAAAAGCCAGAGGGGCGTACTTCCATTGTGGTCCTGGTTATATGTTCATTGCTACTAGTGTTGATTGTCATGTTTATTATTGTATGTCTTTAAAAAAAATCATGAAATGAATACACAAGACCACAATGGAAACAAGCCTTTTGGGCCGTTTTATAATTTCAACAATCATTGTAAATTGTACCTCTGTACTAATTGTAAACTGTTAAGTATTCAATGTATATTTATATTTGTATTCATCACATCAAGTTCTGTAACTATCCATATTGAGAGTTCCAGATGTTTACCAGATTTAATATCATATCATTTCAAAGGAATAGGAACACACAGAGAAAATACGTATTGCTTTTGATTTGCGTCATGGCCATTTAATCCTATTGTTGAGTCAACAATGGGATATCCCTCAGTGCAAACACATGAAACCCCACACAAACTATACAAAAAAAGCGACTTCTAGAATTTCTTTTTACCTGCATCTTCACACATCGCCAATGTCCTGACTCCTGCAATAAAACACCATGAGACCCGTTTTTCCTTTTTCATCTCATTTTGTATTTCCAACCAACATTTTACATAAGAAACACTTAACTGGGGTTATCTCCCAATCCCACCCATCCTGCATGATGTCCTGGAGTCCCTGACACATTTAATCATCAGTTATACCATTCACGAACCACTCAGTAAACCTCCAACCACAGCCCCTTCTGGACCCCCACACCCCTGTGAAAAGTCCAAACTTGTCCATCGTTTTTCAGCAACTGAGATGGTCCATGGAACCATTTTGACTTGTTGAAACAGGGCTTCTTCTGTTAGTGTAGCAAGCTGGAGGGGGGAGGGGGTCATGTAAGTTAGTACAGACTGGAAGGAGTATTCCAAAAGACAAAATGTTGATTCCCGCATATACCTGTACATCTTCAGCAAGCAGAGAGTTGAGAGATTTCCAACAACACTTTGTTAAATCAGAGCGGTTGATGGCAAATCTGCAGTTTCAAGCATGAAACTAAAAGTCTTGACAGAAGCCCTTGTCTTGTGTCCACTTCTGGTATTTGTCACCTCCTCTTTTTGATTATTTGTTTGTTTCTTAAATATTTTTGGAACATGACATTTTTGTGTTCGTCTCTAAAACATGACAGTTTTTCCCATCGCAAAAAAAAACCCAAAAGCGCATTTCCAACATTTAGGAATAGGATAAAATGTTAGGTGAGTGTGAAGTTATGGCCTAATTTCGCTGTTAATTTTCTTCATTATTATTTACATGTAGTACGGTATTGATGTTTTATAGGTATGCAATTGCCAACAGTGTTGTGTTTGGTGTAACAATAATAACGTATGTGCAGTCTGTTCTTGCTTGTCGTGTGTATCGTACAATCGAGACAGCTTTCAGATGTTGAAGGGATGTCCGGGATGGTGAACTATGATGGCTTAAGGTCCATGTGATGGAAGGAGGAGAAAGAGTGCAGAGAAGGACCAACTCTCCCCACTCCCTGCCTGGCAGCGGTAGTGCAGGTCAAAGTTCAACTGGTCAAAAAGAAAAATGGGCGGTGGGTTTCTCTTCCCGAAGCAGGAAGTTAAGTCAGTCCATCTCTCAGGTGGTCAGTGCGTTGGTAACTTGGTATGGGTATCCTGGCCGGCCTACTGGCCACTCTTGTTTGGGGTTAAAAGAGGACGTCACTGAAGTACCAAACCAACCTGAGGGGGGAAAAAAAGGAACCATTATGCTTTTAACAGTGAGTCAGTAGCACAGTGTAAGAATCAGGAAACTGATAGAATCGGTAAGCAGATAGAAGAGTAAATCTGTGATCATATAACAAGTCTAGTGAAAGGAAAGATTTCACTAACAATTTTCCTTTGCTCGTCTATGGAGCGCGTGCGATACGCACGCACCCACACACCCACACCCACACCCACCCCCACACACACACAAAAGAAAGTGACAAAACCTTATTTAAAAGTATATTTTGGACTGTGGATTTATGTTCGCCTCAAATACAGTACAAGCCATTCAAAAGTATTTCCTCCTATATAGGGGAAGATGACCACGGTCTTAATTAGTTAATTTAACACCTTTACTGCTGTGGTGCTTGTTGCTTATTGTTGTTGAAAAACTGGACATGACATGGGTTGCAAAATGCTACTATTTACACTTTACTATTTACATAAGTGTTGCAGATTAATGATGTTTGTATAATGCTCAAAAAGGAGAAGTTTATTTATGATGTAGTTGCATGGATGGCAGACTGAGGATGTTTTTTTTTAACCAAAGCTTTTTTGTTATTGCGCAAAATAATTTGTGCCTTCACACTTCTGTGGACATTCCATTTAATGATGTGTACATACGTGTGAGAATTCCTCTAAAGTATTTGTATATGAATATTACAAATTAAAATTGACTGATGAACAGTCTCACATACATGCAAATAAACATACAGACATATGTATATGATCTAAAATAGAATATATATTCTGCATTAGGGGGTCTTCCCTGCCTCAAGTTCTTTAGTAAAACAGAAAATACTTTCAGGTGCGCTACCAATTTCAGCCTAACGGGAGACAGAACCAATTCACCAACATAAATTTTATATTGTACCGATTCCAATTTTGTCTGCTCATTTCTATGAGTAATGAGGGAGACGATCATTACTCATTACTGAACAAACACTATAGCAATGATTACTAACACAAACATATCGCTTACTGCACCTTCAAAAATGTGGAACCTATTCAAATACATTCATTTGAAACTACTGAAATGATATCATACAGTAACCCTATCACATCAAAGGTACGGTAAATTAGCCTTCTAAACAGACTTCAGTGATTTCCATCCAACTTGCCCTTCCCTCCAGGTCCTAACAGCCCTCTAGGGATGGGATGATAATCGTTATCATGATAAAATACACTCACAATAATCGTATTGTGGAGATTTAAATTTATCGTGAAATTATCCTCCGTCATGCACTTTTATTTGCAGAGCTGCATATCTGGTAGAAATGAAACCCTCAATTGTTGATACATTCCTTTTTCACTCAATACCAAATGTCTTCCAAAAAATGCGTCGCAACTTGTAGTTCGGCTATTTTTTGGCAAATGTTTCGCCCCAGGATAATGGATGTTGGGGATATTTTGATTATCCCGATAATATCGTAAATCGCAATTTCTTTGGTCGCAATGATCGTGGCATGACATTTTCATATTGTCCCATCCTTACAGCCCTCCAATTCAATACATCTCTGTAAAAAGCAAAGGCATGCCAAGAAAGAAACCTCTAACACAAAAAGCCATCATACCTTTTCTGATCCCATGCTGGGACACTTCCAATTGTACAGATAATACTGTAGATTCCCATCTCCAATGCCAAACTTCAGCTTCTCCAAGAAAGTCTTGTTTTCCATTAGGTCCAGTGCATTGAAGACATCAAATCCTTTCTGGATATAGAAAAAAGTAAAGAAAATAAGAATAAGAATAATCAAACCGACAGACATGAATACATATTGAAACTCTCAGCTCCAGACTGGGGGACTACTGACCGATTTGGCCAGGATAAGGGCATCAGACATCAGGTCCAACAGCGGGGTGGTGGTGTGCACATTGTAGAAGGAGTAGGCAGCCTTCAGACTGCGGTGTACGGGGTGGTTCATAATGGTAGAGGGCAGTGTGTAGAAGCTCAGGAAGTCAGTCACCCTGCCACCAGCCTGTTGTAGGCAAAATAACAACAAACAGCCCCTGTAAACCTTACTGCGCATGCGCGTTCACACAAGCGGCGATAAAGCAACAGGCTTAAGTCATTTTAAAAAGGGACACAAGCTACATGAAGATACAAACTCATGTCTGACACTTGTGACATTCTACAAATGGTTGTTATGCACTCCTATGACACAAATAAGTGTCAATAATTCATGTTTGTTTCACCATTTCCACTCCCCTTCTCTCTCCCCACAATACCAGCTCCATTCGGTACAAGGAATGCCGTTTGCAGTTTTCTGTGCTATTTAACCTGACCTTTTTTTATTTACGCAGTGTGGCTTGAGCAACCCCTCAACGGTGACTCAGCAGCAAGGTTGTCACGGCTAGTGCATATGCCTTGAATAAACTGCATGCATTCTTTATCATGTTGAATAATTAAATATGGGTGTTACCTCCACCAGGTAAGTGTCGATAATGTTTTCCTGGGGAAGCAGCCAGTGCTCCACTTCTTCTTCATTCATGACAGGCGCCAGGTGGAACTGGTTCAGGTATCCAAGGAGTAAGCGACTTACTGCAGGCACATCGCTCTTTGTCATCGGCCGCAGGCCACCTGCCTTGGGGGCCTGGAGAAGAGGGGACAGGGAAAAGGGGATTGAACTCAGGCAAAAAGCATGTGAGGCTGATGAAAGCCCTGATGAATGGGTTCAATGGTGCATAGAACGTAGTCAGAATACGTGTATTCACCAACCTCAGGCAGACGGTACAACTTCATGGTGCGCTGCATAGTCATATTCCGGCTCAGGTGTGAGAATTTCACCTCGATCAGCTTGCGGGGGTTCAAAGAGCGATGCCAGTACCTGCAAACACCACCACATTGTCATACACCGATTATGAGCAAGGCGTACATCAATCAGTCACAGACTTCTACCGTCATTACATGGCTATATTTATTACATCACTCTTTTATTTAGAACTAGTCCTTACCCGTTCAAAGATATGAGCTCCAAAATGATGTGCAGTGTGTGGGTTATGGGGTGTGCACTGTGCACACAGTATATGAGGGATGGAAAGTAACTTTCTGGTGCTTGCATGATAATATGTAGGAGCATCAATGTAAGAAATACCCGTTTCGTTTAAAGGCTACAGAGATACTGTGTACCGATCTACATGACAACATCTGAAAGAGGGACAGCCAACACCCCCCCCGCACGCGCGCACACACACACACACACACACACACACACACACACACACACACACACACACACACACACACACACACACACACACACACACACACACACACACACACACACACACACACACACACACACACACACACACACACACACACACACACACACACACACACACACACACACACACACACACACACACAGCTGGTTAAACATGTTGCCCCATGCTAGATGCAGAATAGATATGCCTCATGCTAGATGCAGAATAGATAGTAGTTACAACATAAAAATGCTAATATACAGCATATGATTTGTGAAAGTGACAAACGGGCTTCACAGTTATGTCAGGTGTGTTCATATGCTAATGGTGATGCGATTTCAGATCAATTGCTCCAGCCACTGAGGAGAAACGCTGTGACAGACAGACAGACACTCACTCAGACAGACACTCACTCAGACCACTGCTCTGTCTTTTAGGAGACAGGACAGTGGTCCCTGGGTTAAATAAAAAAGCTTTTGTAATAGTAAAGGTTGGACTGGTCACAGCAGCCAGAATCCTGCTGCGGAACTGGAAAACCCCAAGAACTCCTGTTTTTAAAGAGTGGAACGAGGAGATGATCAAAATCACATCGTATGAGTACATGCTGGGAAGAGTGAATGGTATGGGAAAGATGAAAGAGATATGGGATAGTTTTCTAACATATATGACACTTATTTGAAGATGTGAAGAGGTTCCTACTTTTATTTCCTTTGTATTTTTATTTTTGTATTATCTTGGACTGACTGTATATATATTTGTACCTGTTGTTGTGCTGCACTGTACCACCCATTACCACTTTTTGTATTAAGAAGAAAAAATAAAAAACATTTGAATTATAAAAAATAAAAAAAATAAAAAAGACACTCACTCAGACAGACAGACAGACATTCGCAAAATTATATGTTTGATATTCATCGTAATAAAGAAACTGTAAACTGAATTGTAAATTAGCTGAGCAAAGGAGAGCATGAAGAACAGAGGAGGGTATGGATAAACGTATTATACTGTATATGAGGAGCTTTTCTCCATCTGACCCACCTGCATGTACCCACAGGTTTAGGCAGCACCACTCCAGCAGTGTAGACAGCTTGAAAGATGCCCTGCAGGTTGACCCGTCTGGTAATCTCTCTGATCAAAACCGGGGCAACTCGTTTGGCACGAAGCTTCTTGTGGACACAAAGGAAGTTGATCTCGACCATTTTCTTTTCTCTGAACGAAAGGAACAATGCATGAAAATCTACAATCTAAAATATTCTACACTGCAATTGGCATGATAGGGAATTGATGGTTGAGGGAAAAGCATTTTTACCCTTTTCTCAAAATACATTACATCATGATCGATATGCATTATAAAATACGTTTCCCTCCATTACATTTCGGTAATCACTATTTAGCCGTCATATTTTCCAATTTAATTACGAAGCCCTCTTTGATTATTGTTCACTTACATATCATAAATGCGAATGTTGGCAGGGATGGCACTGATGAATCCCACAAGCTTCTGGTTAGCAATGACCCTGACCCCACAATGCCACTGTGGCAACCAACCAGGGGGGCGCAGGGCCCTGGGAAAGACAAAAGAGGAATCAAATACTTGTAGGTATAATCAGTCAACCTATATAAAATTCAAAATAATAGAAAGGCTTTGCCTGGTTCTGTGAAAGACAAACTTTATACAAATATGTTACACAATGCAAGATTTGGTATGGTGGTCATTTATTAAGATTAATGTTACAATGGCAACCTGGGAAAACAAACAGTAATGTTTACCAGAGCAGGAACTCAGGGGAGTAGTCGAATCGGAACATGTTGTCATCATCCTCCACATAGTTCTCATTGAGAAGAGTGTAAAGCTCCTTCAGCTGGTTTAAGAGAAAGAGGAAGTTAATTTATAGAATAAAACATTTACCGGTACTTAATCTACTTCACAAGCAGAGGTTCACACCACCCTACAGCAGCCATGACCAGCCAGTAGTAGTTGCTAATGTAGGCTTCCTACAGAACACAGACAATAATGTTTGTTGGAGGGTTCAGCCAACCCAGTTCTTACTATTCTATTGTAACAAGACGAGACCCACATAACCAATGAGAGCTGACAAAAACAAGAGAACAGGGAGAAGGAGAAAAATCTACATTGAGTTTGAAACCAAATAACTAATTACTAAACATGATACAAGAGTGCGGACTAGCCACCACCAACTCGGGACTCCTGTTACTGAACAAGAAATTACTAAAGTGTCCTATATAAAGCAGTAGAATGATGAATCGAGCATATCCATGCTTGTGTGTGTGTACACATGCTTCCATACCACAGAAGGGTCTCCCAAGTCAAGTGCATCCCAACCGAATCCTTGTGGAAGGCTGTAGGGCTCCTCACGAATGTTGTCTTTGTCAGGCTCAATGGAGCCATGTGACGTCACCATCTCCCCTTGAAAGGAACATAAAAATGTGTCTCAAATGATAGAATACAAAGCAGAATTTGTATTAGATTAAATTACACTTTATTGATTCCATGGGGAATGCATACAGTACATTAGTGGGTTTGAGATTCGGAGTGGGAAAATCTGCAACGTTCTTAAAATGGATATCTATAGCTGTTAAATATGAAATGTCATACCTAGCTTAGGCACTGGCTGCGTATCCCAGAACTGATAACTCCTCCGACTTGCCTCCTCCATGGTTTTGGCAGGGCCTTGGCCTACTGAGAATAGTTCTATGGCCTTCTGGATCTCCTGCAACTTATCAGCTGGCAATGAGTTTACCTGTTCAGAAGTTTAAGAGGAAAATAAAGTGTTGAAGGGCAAACAAAATACTGCGCAGATACCATTCTCTCTTTGAAGAGGTAAGAGAATGAGTTGTCCGTGTAACCATTTCCAGCAGCATCTGAACTGAACACAAAGCTCTACCCAACACTGACCTTGGCAAGGGGGTCCTGTACTGCTTCTGTGGCTCCAGACTTCTTCTTCTTCTTCTGTTTCTTCTTCTTCTTCTTAGCCCCAGTGTCATCCCCCAGACCCTTGTCACTGAAACAGGAAAGAACGAATACATGTCCTTGTTTAAAACAGTGATTCCCAAACGGTGGGTCGGGCCCATTTGTGGATCACGGACCAATTTGTATGGGTCACGACTTGGGTAAAAATCTTAAATGTATTTTTCCACTCACTCCAAAAAATGTAATACACTTTTAAACAAACAAACAAACAGACATCTAAGAAATTCCATGAATTACATTTAGAAGTAGTGAAAATAGTCCATTTACAAGCTCACAACACACATAGATATGCTATTTTCGCTAGTTTGGATCCCGGGCAAATATCTAATTTCTCTCTTGGGTCTAGAGCTGAAAAGTTTGGGAACCGCTGGTTTCAACGGTTACTGGCATCAACCTGTTTGGGACAGACTTTCAAAATAGAACGAAAGGGACAGAAATGATTACATCTATACATCTACATGCGACCGAGACATATCTACCACTAGCACAATTATGTGAGGATGTTTTGTGTCTGTGTGATCGCCCCTCACATTAAAACCCATTTTCAAATGGTAGCTGTGTAACTGCATCCACTGCCAGTCAGTCATAAACCCCTTTTCTGAAGGAAAAAAAAAGTAGCTAGGCCTACTACTAAATCTACACACCCCCACCCAACTCTCCCAATCTTCTTGGCCGAGGGAGTCTGCATACTTACAGAGAATATGGGATAATCTCATTAGCGTCCAAGGGGGGGAGATAGGCCAGGCAGTGGCCTGTATTTGTAACACCGGGACAGATGGCCAATCACATGATCCCAGGGCAAGAGTGTATACACATGTACGTACAAGAGGTCAGAGCACGTATAGGGACAATACATAACAAAACATTCAATGGCTTGTTCGACGGGCTTCCATATCGTCGTCCAGAACCATTCTTTGTTTCCTCTGTGTGTGTGTGTGTGTGTGTGTGTGTGTGTGTGTGTGTGTGTGTGTGTGTGTGTGTGTGTGTAGGTGCAGGCTATGCAAAATGATGTAATGACAGACAGACACACGTTCACAGATAATGCTCAATGAATGAATGAGCTACAACTTCCAATATAAGCCACTCATTACCCCCACCCCACAATTTCTGGCCTCAAACGGTATGGATGATTATATACAGTGTTATACCGTTAGACACGCCTTGGTGCATACAAGTACATGACTGTCATTACTCAAGTCGTGCCATTAACTGTTAGCCAGTGCGAATCAAAAGGCGATTTCCATGCAACACTTGACTAAATAAAGCGTGACTGACGACTAGGTTGCATGTTTGTATTAGAAACCGTCTTCTGTGATGCATTATCATGGTCCAAAAGGCAGCTCTATCGACTCACAAGAACGTGAACAAGACCAAGCAGATGACAATGAACGGCATCTTTATCTGCATATTATGTGTGCGTTTAGTTTTGGTTTCACTTTGAATGCATGCATTATGCCATTGGTTCTCAAAGTGGGGTCCGGGGACCCCCAGGGATCCTTAAGGGAGTTCCACGGGGTCCCCAGCTATAGTTAGGGAACCAAATGGACCCTTATAGGTCCAGGGTCTGTAACTCAAGAGTGTACAAATGGAACCAAATGGACCCTGTCGGCCAGGTCCATTTGTACACTCTGAGTTATTAACGTTGATTTCACAATTTAAATTGGGGTCACAGTCAGAGATACAAATGCCATTAAATGGGGGTCCATAGCCTATAATGCATGTCAAACAGGGGGTCCTTGAAATTAAAATGGTTGAGAATAATCTCTTATGAGGTCCCCGTGACATATCTTTTCAAATGTGGGTCCGCGGGCTAATAAGTGCCAATTTGGGGGTCCTTGACATGAAGATTGTTTTTAGAAAAACTGCATTATGCAGCGCCATACATAGAGCAAACAAGACAACACAACACAGACAATAGGGTTTGACAGCTAGCAAGCAGCATGCTATGTCGCTAAATGTCAGCTGGGGGGGGGGTTGCCACGAACGGCATCTGGTTGGTCAACGAGCCGTGGAGGATAGAATGGTGTCAACCTAAAACACTGGACTTGAGGTCTCTAGCAGAGCACCACGGTACAGGCCACCATACTGCAATATAATACAAAATGACGTTTGAAATAACTTTAATCTTCCTCTGTCCTAGACCCTCCTCGCCACCAAAAGCAACGGAGAATGAACTCAGCACCAAGTCCCGCCCATACCAGGAAAAGAATGCACCGTCGTCCAATCGCCGCAGAGAACGGGCAAGCGACCAGCCATTTCTGACAAATGGAGCGAAAGCAAGTGGGCGGGACCAGGCTGTCTGGCCGGACTCTCGATCCGCCGAGCTAACAGTTACCTCGCCTCGGCTCGCTTCACTAAAGTGTGCCAGACCGTGACACATGTGGCGCTGCGTTGGAGGCCAGACGGCGCCCTTACCCATCGTCAAAGTGGTGCTCTTCGTTCTCACAATCGCTGCAGTGCCCGTGGTCTTCTGCATCTTCTTTCAACGACATCAGTGCTGTCTCATTCTCATCCGCCATCTTCAACTAGGAAGTGAGGAGCCACCGCGTGCCCTCGACGCCTTTAAACACCCCCCGAACGCTATTGGTCCACAGCGCTGTCGCTCCAGTGCTTGAGCTCTGATGTAACTGGCTTCAGTGTTTTCAGCTCATACTGTGTAAATTAGTAGGCCTACCTATACCTATTAGACCAGTGTTTCTCTAACTTTTCATGTCGAGGACCCCCAAATTGACACTTATTAGCCCCCGGACCCCTGTTTGAAAATATGCCAGGGACCCCCATATAAGAGAAGATTAAGGGCTCTAGCAGTGATTCTCAACCATTTTAATTTCAAGGACCCCTAGTTAGGCATGGATTAGGCTACGGACCCCCATTTAATGGCATTTCTATCTCTGCAACCCCACTTTATGTTGTAAAATCTATGTTAATTTAAATCTACAAATGGGCTCATTACGTCCATTTGTACTCTCTCTGAGTTACAGACCCTAGGGTCCATTTGGTGCAATCTATAATTTAGCTGGGGACCCCTGGAACTCCCTCAAGGATCCCTGGCCTGGGGGTCCCTGGTAGAGGATGACACGGGAGTGGATTTTCACTCCTGTCCCGTCCCACTCCCGCAGAAAAAATCTTGTCCCATCCCAATCCTGGGCCAGAGTATAAATAAATCCTGTCCTGTCCCACTCCTGTACAATGACTCCTGGTCCCATCCCGCTCCTGGTCAAAATCACTCCTGTACACATCCCGCTCCCGAAAAAAAAAGAAAATCGCAGATGTTTTTCTATTTTGATCCATATTATATTTGATATCATGTTTATTATTATATAATGTATAATTGTAGTTCAAAGTTCAAAGACCTCACTTTCCTGTGCAATTTATTTCTGCGATTTGATGAACTGGTCTGGGATGATTCCCGCTCCTGCCCACTCCTGTTGATTTTCATTCCTGTCCCGTCCCGATCCTGGCATCCTACTAATAAAGGAGCAAACTCACACTCTAACGCTCTAACTCACTCACTCACTCACGCTCTAACGCTCACGCTTATCTACGTTTATCTATTCACTCGCTTCAGCAACTGATCCCAAAGTTCACATGGTATTGGCCATTAGCATTATACCAACGGTGACGGAGCCCGAATTTCATTTCTCCCAAATTAAAGCTGTTTATTAGCGTTTTCTTAACCACTTCTGTTGAACTCTGCTGTCTGTTGCCAGGGTTACGGTCCGTTCCTCCAGGCCATGGGATCTGTAGCCCCACACACACACACACACATCCCTCTCTCTTAGGAATACTCTCTCTCTCTCTCTCTCTCTCTCTCACACACACTTTCACCGGGTGCGTTTGATGTGTCTCATCTTCCAACGGGTATGAAAAAACTATGTGGAGCAAGCGCATACATCGCCATACGCACACACCAGTTACAGTAACTTTCCCCACAACCCACACTCTGCACATATTTTGGAGCACATATCTTCGAACGGGTAAGGTCTAGTTAATACAAATATGACTCCTGTCCTGCGCCCGGGAATCCCAAGGGAATTCCTGTCAAATGTCATCCTCTAGTCCCTGGACACCACTTTGAGAACCACTGGTAGGCTGTATTATACCAGGGGTCTTCACCGTTCTTCAGGCCAATGACCCCTCCTGAGGAGGGAGATGATAATAAAGCAGGAACCCCCACTACTTTTTTCAGACTTGTTTTTGAGAGCATCACTATCATCAGTGTTGTGTAATTACATTTGTGTGCATGTGTTTGTTTCTTTACACATGATATTTTCTATGTTGGATTCAAGTGATGAATGTATTTGTATTTTGTGTGTTTTCAGACATTTAACCACATAAACCCTCAATACTTGGTAAACTTGATATTTTGGCCCTGTACTTGGTCTGCTCTTTTTCACCCGAATCCCTCTGGTCTACTTACACCCAAACCTCTTTGCCAAAAATAGGCAATTATCCACCAGCTTGCAACGCCTCACAGCACAACATGTTGTGAGCTTGACAATCTGCTATTTTCAGTATGTTCCTCCCAGAATAGGGATGCTAGGGTTCAAGTGCATGTAGAAAAGATCACATCACACAATGATTTGTTGGCTCCCCTTGTAGTAACTCTGAGGATCTCTCTCTCTTTAATGTAGAAGACTACTCCTATATTAAAATATGCAGGCATATTTTGCGTACCGGCAAAATCAAATTTTGCATAAAGAATTTGTATATCACTCTATTCAGGGTAGAGCGATAGCCTACAAATTGTACATTTGAGTTCAACAGTTGAACTAGAAAAACTAGAAATAATTTAAGCCACTAGCGTAGAATTACTAATAAAGATTGTAATTACATTTCCTTAGAGATGCAAGTGATTTGTTTTTGTTTAAAAATAAAGTTAAAGCTTATCATAATCTTTCTCTAGTCCTTGTGTACAGCCCATAAACTGTATAGATAATTTATTAGCTTAGATATACAGATACATTTATTGATCCCATGGGGAAATTCAGGCACCAGAGACAGCACAGCAGTACAAAGTTACAGATACAGGGCAAAGAAGTACAATATAGGTACAGAAGAATAACATCACAATAAAGAAACCCTCAAACAAATATGAATAAAGTATACACCCCATACAATCATCCTGCCTGCGTGCCTGGTGCAGAACATGAAAAAGAGAAGCACAACAGACTGGCTGTTAAAATAGTCACACGTCTTACTACTAGTAAGGCTACTGTTAATGCTATAAGTCACAGAGAGTCCGTTACCGTTGCTCTTTTTGCGACTCGTTATACATTCTATAATTCTACATTGTATAACGTTCCAGTCCAATGTTGTCTGTTCTTTTTTCACTTCCAATTTGCTTATCTCACTTAATTGTATTAAATTGGTATCCTGATCTGAACATAATTATATTTTCAGAGGTGGAGATGGAAAGACCCCTGTTACTGAACAAACAGAATACTTAAACACTAGTTCTAACAAAAATCTCACACACCCTGTAAAATAGAATATTACTTCAGTTTACCTGCCACATATCATACCTAAAGCCTAATAATTTACCCTGTGTGAGGCAAACATGGCTTTTCCTGTATTTGCTCTGAGTCATGAGCCATGGTTTACCTCACCTCACACAGTATACATTAGGGTTAACTCTTCATTGCAACAGCAGGGCCTTGGCCAACACAAAATAGATCAATGAACTACTGGGTAATAACTGGCCAATAAGTAACCTGTTCATTGTAAACAAAGTTATTTTATACCGGTAGGTCAATTTCTCTGTCTGTCTGTCTGTCTGTCTGTCTGTCTGTCTGTCTGTCTGTCTGTCTGTCTGTCTGTCTGTCTGTCTGTCTGTCTGTCTGTCTGTCTCTCTTGCTGTGACACACACACACACACACACACACACACACACACACACACACACACACACACACACACACACACACACACACACACACAAAAGAAAAGTTCCTACATCACATGACTTGTATTAATGGCACTTTATTGAAAACAGTAGTGTATCATTTTATCATTTACTACAATTTTACAAGACAAACACATATAGCATCGCTCTAACACTGCAAAGTTAAGGCTTTGTTCCTCATTGGCACTAGTTGCTTTTACTGTATGTAAGACTCAGTGTGCAATAATGTTGAATGGCTCTGTGACATGCTTGGACACTTAAGACAATCTTTCTCCCAATAATTGAAAATGAGGCTTAAAATAGAATTATTATTGGTCATTTTCAATTTATGCAGTATAATTGTGGTAATCTCTACACTCTAAAAATGACTGGCAAAGTCCACTCACCACTCTACTTTATATATGCGGTTGTAATGGCCATCCTTGTCAAGCTCAATAACAAATTACTCTCCCTCACTATTTCTCTCTGCGTATCAACATACTGATTCCCTTTTAGTAAATGGTTCAACAATAACATACTCCTACCTTAAGATCTAAAGAACTGACCCCAAAACACTAGCCCACCCCACTGTCTCACCCAAAGACACCACATTGGTAATTTGGCATTACACTGGACAATAACCTCAGTTTCAATCAGCATACGAAGGATATTTATAAATATTGTAAACATGGATTTACAGCCACCTGTAAACTAAAACACTGTCTGTCCAACCCCATCTTGTACGCCTTCTGTATCGTAGCATTATTGAGCCAGGTCTTCTGTATGGTGCCATTTGTTCTTTCCCTAATAAAATTATATTATAATATAACTATGTTTACAGTCACGAATACAAATCTGCTCTTAAAGATAACTCACTTAGACAGAAAGCTCATTAGGATTCCCACCCCCAAATTCCCAGATTGTGTCACCTCATCCCTGATCCACAAAGTACTCACAATCCTACAGACCACCCACTCGACCACCACATTCTGCAAATGATCGAGTAGCGATCATTTGCAGAATACCTGTTTTAGCATTGTTCCCACAGCCATACAAGCTTTAGATAAGTAACCTCCTCTTAAGTTACTAGAAATCCAGTCTGTGCTGTGTAGAATCCATCTATTTGCCTCTGCTGTGTGATGCCTGTAATTAAGTTTTCATGTAAATCATGTATTTTGTATAATTCTGTAAAATTGTGTATGTGTTAATTGTTTGTGGTATGCCACCCACTACTGTAGAACAGCATCTCCTCCTTGAGGACAAATACATTATAGACAATTACTATAGGGCATGTCCCTGAAGAGGCTTATAGTCGTATCAGAACTGGTGGTTGGATTTGACAATGACAGTGAAGTGTTCGATCACCCTAAGCCCAAACCACACCAATGCAACTAGTCGCAACTACCATTGGGGATAATAATGGTTGTGAGCAGATGCATGCAACCGTTTGGTTGCATGGCAAAGCGTAGTTTGGGCTTTACTCAGACAAATATTTATTCTTAGTGCAATTTACTGAAAGTAATACTATTTTGACTAACAAAACTAAAATGAAACAAGCATGCAAATTATATTAAGTCAAGTCAAACATGCCTTTGTGCATCTCACATTAGCATGCACAGTATGAAATGAAGCTTACTAATTACTAATAATCTCCATTTTGACATTTAACCACAATAAAGGGGCTACCAGAGAGCCAACACTGCTTATATGAATAACATTAATATTTCACAGATTAGCTACCTAAAACATTTCTCCTCTGAGAGAAATAAAATGTGTGAAAGTTAGTGTATCATATATATGATTAGAGTCTAATGTCTTAGTTAGTTAGTCTAATGATTAGACTAACTTTTTAAATCGTTTGATAAATTAATATTTTATCAACCTATATCAATACAGACTCTGACAAACACTACAAGGTTTACAACACATTTACCACTGAAATATATACATTTGTGCTATGGTAAATCTACTTAACTATTGCCAAGCAGGCAAGCTTGGCCTCATAACCACTTTTGAGCCAGCTTCAGTTAACTAAGAGCATTTTCATAATGTTAATAAATATTTCTGTAAGTCAATACTGAAGAATAAAACTGTTAAATACTGTATTTCTTAAATAAAGAAAATTAAGGAGAACATAATTAGTATGCTATATCCCACAAATCTGGGATAAACTCCTAAACCAAATCTTTGTAGATTCTCCATTCCTACGTATGTCAGTGTTTCACAATCAACAACAACTCATCTCCAAAGTCCTGCTTCCACAGAAGGAAAGAGCAACAACCACCCACATGCAACTTCTTCAATGTATCCTGAAATGTCTATACTGAGGCAGTTAGTTAACTAGGCCCTTATTCATCTTTACCCGATACAATTACCGGTACATCTTGCTTGCATTGTTGTTCAGAAATGGGACTGCTTTAAATTGGTCGCATGAGGTTGGAGGCAGACAGGCAGCCTCTCTTCACAAAGTGATTTTCCTCTCAATGTGCTTTGTCAGAAACACACGTTTTCCAGACAGTTACTTGACATTTCATGTTATGTCATGTCATGTTATCTCATACAATGTCATACCATGTCATGTCATGTCATATCATGTCATGTCATACCTTCCCCCTCCCTGTGGCCTTTGCCATGGCCATGCGTTCTGACAGATTTTTAACGCGAACTCCTTTTTGAGACACCTTCACATGGATAAAGAGAGTAGCAGGAGACAAGGAGGAGCCGTCTGCCTTCAGTAAGTGCACATGGCGGTAACCTGGGGAAAGAGAGAAGAGTACAAACATTTACTGTGAATACTTTTCGATATTCGATATTTTTTCGATACAAAAAAATAAACAGAAATGTCCTTGATTTATAAATGTATTTTTATAACAACATTTTTTTTTGTTTAACTTTTGAACTTCGTTTTAACTTTGAACGATACGGTACCCAACCTCTAGTGGTTCTCTAAGTGTGCTCTGCGGACCCCTAGGGGTCCTTGAGGGGGCTCCAAGGGGAATGTGGATGTGGAATGGTATTGCATTGTATTGTTCGGTACAGGGTCATTCGGATCGGTACACCCTCGTATTGAACAGTTCAATACGAATAGCCTACATGTATTGTTGCACCCTTAATATATATATATATATATATATATATATATATATATATATATATATATATATATATATATATATATATATACATATATATATACATACAGCATATATATATATATATTTATTTTCTTTTATTATTATTATTTTTTGGGGGGGGGGTGTTTTGCCTTTATTTGGATAGTATAGTTGTAACAGGAATCATGGAAAGAGAGAAAGGGAGTAGACATGCAGCAACACAAATAAAAAAAAAGAAAAACCTACAAAGATGCAAGACTGTCTCTCAACAGCTAGTAATAGCATGGGACTGTTTACCTGTCCGTAGGCTTGTGAGAGGTAGGGTGAATTGGCCTACAAAGTCATTCTTGGCAGTGTGGTCGTGGTCCTCGACTACAAACCGCACCAGGGCCAGTTCAGGAACTTGCAGCTGGAAGCTTAGAGTGCAGTCCCACCTGGGATTAAAACCTATAGAGGGCATAAGAGAGCTATGATGGGGGGAAAAGAAAGAAATACACATACACACCCACTACTTACTAGCACAGTGCTCAGCAATGGCATGTAACAGACACCAAATTAAAGAAGTGTACTACTGGCTCTAGACTTTGGAATGGCATGCCTGATTAAAAGATGACTTTAAATTATGTAAGTTTTATAGACTTGCTTTTACTACTTGTTGATTTGTATTGTGTTTCTCTTTTTCTGCTCTTATTATGTTTCATGGACTCTTGTATCCTTGTATTATTTTTCTTGTTATTTTTTGCACATTTGTATCCTTTCATTTCTTGTTTCTCACACAATTTCTATATTGTTAAAAAAAATATTGAATTAATTATTTGTGAAGCACTTTGTAACTCTGTTTTCAAAAAGCGCTATACAAATCAAGTTCATTATTATTACTGCACAGAATCATTTTTCAAAATGATTGCTGGTAATTTTAAGTTTAGACTTGAAACCCTATAGCCATAAAACGTGACTGTCCTTCTCATTGGAATGTACATTTATCTAACAATTCAACTTGAGCAACTCAACTCAAAATCTCAAAATCAAGCAATAATACGAATGGATCTTTAACCAAATGAACCCTAGGGTTCAATTCTCGGCATGTCATAATAGGCCAAACGAACATTCAGCAAAAATAGGCAAACATTTGGTGAAAATATCTGATCTACAAGATATGGGGCTGTTAAGTATGACATCATTTTGTAGGCAGAGGAGAATTTCTGCCCCCAGTTTCCGTGAATCTTTTTACAATTTTTACTATTTACGCATTTTTCTTCTCTTTGTTGTTGAAAGGAAAGTGTTAGAATTATTCTTTAGTCGTTATTTTTGTCTCGGATCTGTTGAAAATAGAGAGGGACAGAAAATGCTCTGGGGGCAGATTCTCCTCTGCCTACAAAATGATGTCACGGCTTAAAAGCCCCTACGAGGTCATGGTTCATACTTAGTTTTGAATCACAAGGCATAAGGTTAATATAGTGTGTGTAAAAGATTATGGCACTATTAACATAATGAAATGGTCAAGTTACCATTGTTGTCAATGCGGTGAGTTTTGTCTCTTGAATTATCAATCCCCACTCCATGGATTTCCACCCACACCTGTGGGTCCACAATGGAACTGGCCTTGTCCATGTTGATTTTTGGCAGCTGCTGTGCAGATATTATCTGAAAGTAAAATCAATCAAATCAGTCTAATCAAATATGCATATCACTGTCCCATAAGAAACTGTCTGTCTGAGAAGTGGGCTTCAAGTCAAACAGTTTCATGGTTTCGGTACTGTACTTAACACTTATGTTGCAATGATTTTTCTCTTCAATGGCCCGCGATGCCATGGTCTCCATAGACTTCCATGTAATTTATAGCCCATGCCTAGATGATGCACCACGTGTGTGCACACTGTTCACAGCTTTCAAACAAAAAAATCCGCTTGGAAATCCGTTCAGGCATTCATGATTTATCAGCCATTATGTTTTTTCAGATGTAAACAAACATGGCTGCCATGTTTGAAAGAATGGGTTGGTATGGGGGTTAAACATGCAATTTCGCGATCGCGATCATGCCTAATACATTTCTGGAGGTCCAAAAAACATTTTTGGAAAAAACGGCCCAAACTCGGGAAACTCGGGGTTGGCACAGGGGTGGTACCTTTTCAAACTCGGGAAACTCGGGGTTGGCACCAGATGTGTTAATTACAATCTCTAGGTATTTGTACTTTAATCGAGTATTTCCCAGGCCATTTACAATCATTTTACTTCTATTCAACTACATCTCAGATCCAAATATTGTACCTTTAATCCACTTTTTTGAAAATAGCCAGTTTTACATTTGAAAACCCGAAAAGGGACATTCTGCCTAATGAGTACTTTTACTTTTGGTACTTTAAGTACACACAACTTGATGCCAATACTTTTGTACTTTTAGTCAAGTAGATTTTGAATTCCGGACTTTTACCGTAGCAGTATAACATGTTGAGTACTTTTTCCAGCCCTGCTCCTTATCAATATTCCTAGTCAGTACAGTGGCTGCTCACCCGTATGGTCAGCTGAGTGGGGACGTGTCCAGGACCTCCCCCTGTGATCTCTGGGTTAAAGTTGGACGTGGGGCTGCAGAGGAAGCTTGGTTTGAGGATGTATCCACAGCCACCGTTTGGAAGGAAACGGCCCTGGTTGAGGTCCATTTGCTCCCCTGGCGTCTGAAAGTTCAGGGCCACTATACAACACACAGAGGAATGCAAAGAGAAGACGACAAAAGACAATCATGAATTTCAACAAAAAACATTTTAGCACAGTGATTCTCAAAGTTGTGGCCAGGGACCCCCAAGGGTCCTGGAGGGGGGTCCAGTTAATATAGTTAATTTAGCATCAAATCCAGTTTTACCTACCCGTAATTGCCGGACTATAAGCCCCGGCTTTTTTCCCATGTTTTGAACCCTGCGGCTTATACAACGGTGCGGCTTATATATAGATTTTTACAGTTAAGGGCCAGTTAGTTAGTTTTACAATGGTCTTTAACAAGGATTTATATACAGATTTTTACAGCTAACGGTCACCAGGGGCGCTCTAGCAGGAAGCAGGAAGGACACCTGCGGCTTATAGTCAGGTGCTGCTTATATATGTAAACATTTGTTTTTTTGTTCTAAATTTAGCTGGTGCGGCTTATATTCAGGTGCGGCTTATAGTCCAGCAATTACGGTACTTTATACTTTATAATTCTGCTATTTCTAAAATATAATAAAATATTGAAGAATTGTCAAGTAAGGGAAGGCTCCTTGACTTGAAAATGTTTGAGAACCAAAAGAACCTTTTGTTTTTAGCATTACTATATGCGTCAGTGAACGAGTCAGTCAATACCAGTGCCAGTTGTTGTCACAACATAATGCCAATTATGTCATGTTTACTCTCAGCAAGCTCCCAGGAAAATTACTGTAGTAGAATACTGTTTACTGTTAGCTTTATCCTTTTGGGACACACAGACAACCATAAATACTGTTTTGTTTTTAATTCAGGGGTCTTCAACGTTTTCAGGCCAAGGACCCCTTAGTTGAGAGAGAGATGAAGCAGGGACCCCCACAACCTGCAGATACCATATAGTTTAGTTTCATTGTTTGACAGCACAATCATCGGTGTATTTTGGGTTCATCTAAATTTGCGTTTCCAGATATTTAACCACACATCAATAGTTAATAAACTTTCACTCTGTACTTAGTCTGCTCTTTTTCCCCCTCTACACCAAAACTCTTTGCGCGAGGCGTTGTGAGCTTGTAGATCTGCTATTTTTGTCTTAACTCATCTAGTGCCATTCGCGAGATGTCTCGCGAAATGTACTCGAGTATATGTAGTGCCATTCACGGGATATCTCGGGAAAAGTAATAGATTACTGTAACGGCGAGTACATTACCGAGAAGAATGGCCGCCGGTCCGGAGACGAAATCCGTCGCTGATTTCGCATCATCACGGCTCCACGAGTAACAAAATAGTCCCATCCATAACATTGAGGTGGACGGGGGATCTCATCTTTAATGTCCATTATCTCAAAACTACACTTTAGAAGCTAGGATGGAGGCAGATGCTCGCTTATGTTACACAGTTATAAAAGCTCCGTTCCGCCATTACACAACTCCACGTGGACACGGATCGGTTCCGGCGCACGATCCGATGACGTCAGACCGGAAGTGATTGCGTGGTGGACTTCTGGCCTTCAAAATAAGATAACGGCGGTGATGCCAGCCTGAAGGTGGCATCGTGGACTTTATAATCCGTTAATTTCAGGGGCACTAAATGAGTTAAGTTTCACACAAAGATTTGCAGGACCCCCTGTAGTAACTCTGAGGACCCGGAACCCCTGTTGAAGACCCCTGTTTTAATTAATCAAGTGATAATAGCTGCTATAGTTTTAGTGTCCCTACTACATCCATCCCACCAAACCCTCTATACTGGAGAACTCACCCATCTGGCAGCCACCATTCCACATATCCTGGGGGTCATAGTTGGAGGACTGAAGGCGCTGTCCAGAGGGGTAGATCCGGCTCAGCTGCTTGCTGTTGTGTCTGACAAACAGCTTTCCTGCATAAATGAAGAACAAAACAAAGAACTTAAAAGAAATGTAAGTATGCAATGCTTTACCCAACTCAGTGTTATGGAATCAAATAAAATTGCCTGCATAGGCACCGATGCCTGAAGAAGGTCAATTGGCCGAAATGTTGCCTAAATAAAGTTGTCCTTATTGTGCAAGTACAAACGGTGTGCAGGTCATTTTATTTTATGCCTACGCACCTGTCTCTGAGCTTATCAGGTGTGCATAAGACATTGTTGTTACCCAACCCAGTGTTAGAAATGTATAAAACACTTATTATTTCAAAGTTTCACCTGAGTCTTTGATGTGTTTAAGGGCCTCACTTTCCGAGAAGGAGGACATGTCGCTTGGGGTTTTTTCAGATAATTTATCAAACCCACGGAAGGGGACACTCCTGCAGTACACCACCAGTGCTGACAGCTCTGGACTCAGCTTAGAGCAGACCACCTATGGAGGGCAAACAACACAATTAAGGTGTAGAGTCATAGCACACAGAATCCAAATAATATCCCTGTGATCCTAGAATGACTATGTACAGTAAGCAATGCTCTTCAAAGAAATGGAGTAGATAAGAGCTGAGGTGAGCTGCAGATTGATTTTCAACACCACTTTTCAAAACGTTGCGTAGCATCAAAACATTCCATGTTCTTAACATATTTATTTTTATTCTAAATGCGTTTTAATAACTTTACTGACGCCTATGAAATATAATTGAAGTAACTAAATGAACAAACCTTGGGAGCATCCTTCTTGGACGAATTCTTATTGTTGCTCAGTAACTCGTCATCAGAACTGGAGGAAACGCTACAAGTACTGTTGGTTTTACCTAGCTGGCCCAGGTGAGGCGTTGCCTTCTTCCCTTTCACCAGAATACGGCCCCGCAATTCCTGCAAAAGAAGAGCCATGGAAACAAACGACTCTGTTAAAGCGGTGTAACACTGACTTGGACACATGGAAGCCATGTAGACATGCAGGGGCTTCACAAGGGGGGGGGGGAGTGGGACTGAGTTACTAAGGCCCAAGGTGGAGGGGCCTTCATTATTTTATACTTTAGCTATTGAAAAATAGCAGATATACAAGCTCACAGCGTGGCACCCAGGTGCCACGCTGCGAGCTTATAGTTCTGCTATTTTTGAAAGGTCGTAAAAATGTGTGCAAATCTTTGAATAGGTGTATTTTAAGCGAACAAACATTTGTAACTCAAATTTTTCTTCTGGGCTGTCCCTGGAACTTAATATTTTGAAATGGGGGTCCGTGGCCAAATACATATCAATTTGGCAGACTTTTATATGAAAAAGTTTGAGTACCACCGACATAGAAACATAGGTTTTTCAAGAAACCTTCAAAGACTTGCACACATTTTCACGATTTTTCAAAAATAGCAGATCTACAAGCTCGCAGCACGCTGTAAGCTTGTATATCTGCTATTTTTCAATAGTTAAAGCACAAAATAACACAGTGAATCGTTGTACCCAGGGCCCAGAATTTGGTGCGACACCCCTGCTGA
Organism: Nannobrachium achirus; assembly: GCF_963921795.1. Lineage (NCBI taxonomy): Eukaryota > Metazoa > Chordata > Actinopteri > Myctophiformes > Myctophidae > Nannobrachium > Nannobrachium achirus. Next base: position 38,954,854 of record NC_137813.1, read on the forward strand.
CTTGGACACATGGAAGCCATGTAGAAGAGCAGGAGTGTGTGTGTAGAGAAGGCCATGGGTTGTGTGCTCTACCTCAGGAGAGGGCAGCTGGGTCAGTGGCTGGTCACTGAGGGGCTTGGTGAGCAACTTGCTGCCCAGGATGGTGCGCAGGTGTTTGGCCATGACAGCCTGCTGCTCCACAGAACAGTGGTTCTCCAAGGACAGAGTCAGAGGGTATGGAGAGGCCTGGAATGAGATGTAACAAATCATTAAAGTGCAGGCAGACCACATACACTGTAATAATAAACAGAGGACCTCATTCTGTCACAATGCTTCTGGGCATCAGAGCCAAGATGTAACTACAGCCAGAAAGGTTCCAGTAGTAAAGACTGCAAGAGACAACCAGCCAACAACCTGGATTTCGTTATTCGTTACTGGCATTGAAAACTATTTAATCTGGAAGATCATTGTGCAATGCATAGTGTAAAATGGGAATCTTTTTTATATTTATTATTTTCTCACCTTAAAAGCATACTGGTTAATGGTTTCAATAACCTCTTTGAAGGGCACCTTGGACGTCAGAGTGCGCCCATGGTATATGACTGGCTCTCCTTTATCTCCATCCCAGCAGTCCAGCTCCACACAACGACACCCCTGATTCAGAGCCCTGTCATTGTCAGAGACAGAAAGCAGTATGCTTAACAGGGACGTGCTGGCCATTAGGAAAAGCGGGACAATTCCCGAACGGCCGGTTCATTCCCGGCCGGTCCAGGCCGGCCATTAGAAAAAAATTAACAATAAAATGTCGGCCTTCGTTCCATTTTGGGGGCTATGCGGCCAAAAAGTCGGGCAGAAACCTTGTATCTCCAAGTTTCAAATTTGTAATTTTTAGCACACAACGGTGCTAGGCGTTGTGTGCTTGGCGTTGTGTGCTTGTAGATTGGCTGTTTTCACTCGTTTAAATCATTTTTAAAATGATAAATACAAAACAAACGGTTTTGGACATATAAGGTTTCCACCCGACAACGACCAAAATAAAAAATAATAAAAATGAGAGCCTCTCCAACTCTTTTTCCCGGGCAGAATCAGGGGCCCAGCACGTCCCTGATGCTTAATCTTACTCAGCAGGGATATCACACTGCAGGATGTGGTTTCACCACAGTTAGATCATCAAAATAGCACTTTTTCAATAACACTTTTTTCTAACATTAGTCCATTTAAAGAAATTCTGTTCTAATTGAATCACTGTCTTGGTGTGTGTTGTTGCTATTAATTTGGTTCACGTGCATCATGTATTTATTTCTGAATCTGAAACATTCAACCCAGGGTCCCTATTTTGGGCTCGTCATAAAAATGTCAAAAACATTTGAATAAATATTTAAAATAAAAGATATACAAGCTCACAACGCATCAAACATGCTGGTAGATATTAGCTATTCTTTAAATAGGGCTGAATAGTTAAAATATTGACCTGATGTAAGGCTCTGTGCTGCTGGCGCTGGTGACTTGGTCCTTGGTAAGGTATGTGTTGTGAGAGGAGGAGATGAAGTAGTGTGCCATGGGTTGGGTCATGTCTTGGTAGACGCGGGCGTGTTTGGGGTCAAACACATCATTTTCCAGAGACAGCATGTACATGGTGAAACCATTCTGGGTCATGAACTGGTTCTTCTGAGCTGCAATGTGTCACAAAGCATGTTCGTTACGGTGTTATTTTCAATGAAGGGAATCAAACCATGAACGACACTGGCAATAACATATATCACAGTGACTTTGGTTATCTTTTTGAACTGCTGGTAGACTAGAACCTGTGCAAGACAAGACATGGTAGACACACTTAGTTCAAAGACGTTTCTATCACAGGGATTGGACTAATCACAGTCTTAGGAAGTTAATCTTTTAGTGAGTGTTTTTTGGTGAATGCTCATGGGTGTCACAAGGGGGGGGGAGTGGGACTGAATTACTAGGGCCCAAGGTGGAGGGGCCTGAAATTATTTTATACTTTAGCTATTGAAAAATAGCAGATGTACAAGCTCGCAGTGAGCTACTATGAGCTGCTATTTTTGAAAAGTTGTGAAAATGTGTGCAAATCTTTGAATATATATTTTTTATGTGGACATTTGTAACTCAAACTTTGCTTCTGGGAGGTACCTGGAACTAAATATTTTGAGATGGGGATCCGTGGCCAAATACATATAATTTTGGGGGTCCTTCACATGAAAAGGTTTGACCACTGGCATAGAAACAGGCTTTGTTTTCAAAAACCCTTAGAAGGATTTAGAAGACACATCGGGTCAAAACTATTCAAAGACTTGCACAAATGTTCACGATTTCTAAAAAATAGCAGATCTACAAGCTCTCGTGACTCGTGAGCTTGTATATCTGCTATTTTTCAATATTTAAAGCACAAAATAATGCGTTCCCAGTCTAAATGGGTTAAACCCCCTCCCGCTATGAAGAACATTCATGGGGGGCCCACAGTGAATCCTTGTACCCAGGGCCCAGAATTTGGTGCGACGCCCCTGTGCGTGCTAGTGAGTGTTTTAGTGGTTTTATCCCAGTCATTGAGCTCATAGGTGTTTTAGTGTTTTTACCCCAGTCATTGAGCTCATAGGTGCGTATGAGGCTCAAGGCGTGGTCCAACGATGGGTCCTCCCCTTGGTCTCCGAGGAAGTCACGGAGCTCAGCAGTGGAGAGGACACAGCCATTGCTGGAGTAATGCCTCAACACAGCGTCCAGCTCTGGCCGCCTCAAAAGCTCCCTGCAGAACTCCTCGATCTCTGAGGGATGCAGACGACCGTCACACGAGCGGTCACATTTCTAGGATACGGATGAGAGCGGTGAAAGTCATATTTATTTATAAGAAACTGGAAAAATAGAGATGCAGGAAGACGGTCCATTAACCTTTTACAATCATGTGACCTATTTCTATTGGTTGGACCTTGTGATCTGCTTTTGTTTTGGGAGTGCATCAAATTCCCAGGCTAGAGGGCACCTATATAATTGAAACCAACCAAGCATACAGTTACATAAAACAGATATATTACATTAAGGGCTGCAGCAGGGATCACATTGGAAGGGAACATAAAAGCAACAATTTAACAATAATGAATGGTTGAGAGACACACAATATAGCTGATAATCCTAATCCTCCAAAATAAAGTCATTAGCTGTGGTTGAGAGGGAGGGGAGATGTTTGGAGGATTGGTTTACCAGTGGTTTAGTAACTGAACACTGATTCTACACCCCAGGCAATCTTTATCACCCCAAACTAGCAAAATATCACCACCACCACCCCCATGTATTTAAAGTCTGATTTATACTTAAGTCATACAACGGTATCTTAGTCATAGGCAAACAACGGTATCTTGTGCAGAAAAGAGCCAATCTACAAGTTTATGTGACGTCTCCATAACATAACACTGCTATTTTCAATGCGTGAGAAAGGCACATAACTAAGTATAAATCAGACTTGAGCCTCAACTACTCTCTCTCTCTCTCTCTCTCTTTCTCCCACCAACAGTGTATTCTGTTTCTTAATACTCAGCAAGTTATATCTTTTTGGAAAAACAAAACGTTTAGTTTTTTGTTTTTAAAATAATTAAAGCTCTATATTGTGATAGTATTCATTGCATCGATATTCTGTTCAATATTATAGAGCTATTTAACAATTATTTTAACAAATAAATATAACTTACAGTACCTTTAAACATATACTGAACATGAATATGTACCCCTATGTACCACCACAAAAAAAAACATATTCATATAAAGCTGACCTTGAATAATGTACGTGCATACTGCTCATTCAGTTCAATGTTGATCATTTGCAGCAGTCGCTGGACTTCGTCATAGCTCATCTTCCCGTCCTGATTCTCATCCGCTCGTCTCAAGTAGCCACGGATCCAAGTGTCAAAGGTTAAGGAATAGAACATGACTACACACAGAGCTATGGCAGTATGTGGGTTCACAGTGGGCTGTGATCCACTTAAGTCATTAATTTCACACACATTTTTGAACACTTTGATGTCTAATAACAATGAACAATGTCTATGACAAGAGTGAATAGAAACTGACTTTAGTTAGGTGGTCCCACTCCTTGATTACTATTTGTGTATAGATAATGATCAGATTACATCTCTCATATAACTCTGGGCATGCCCTACTGCCCTACTGATTTATGTGTTCTCACATACAGCAACAGATCAAAGGGTGAGATAAATACTGTAGAGCCAGAGAATATCTTTCATAACATAACAGGCTGTTGTCTGCTCTTGTGTCACCAACAACTGAGTAGTGGGTACCAGGGATTATGACAAGGATATTCAGACTATATTTAGACAGTGTTTTCTTGCCAGTAATTACTGCACATCTTAACTATGGATACCAGTAAGACTCCCTAAACGGGAGATAAGTGATCGTCACGTCGCATACACAAACTTTAGAAGGCAATCGTAGCCAATCAGGAGGGGATATGGGAAATGGGACAGATCCATGTTGATAGCATGACTTTAGAGATACTGTGTACCGCTACGCGTGATTCTATGCCAAAATCTGTAGGAGCAGTGTCCAAAAATGTGTTTTGCAAAAATCAGCCTGATGGTGGCACTAGAAATCAGGGGTGGAGGTTGTGATTTGGCAGCCAAGGAGTGTGTGTGCAAAGTTTGGCATGGATAGGGGCAACGGTGGCGGAGATGGTGGCAGAGATAAGAGTAGGGGCAAAAGTGTGACGTGACGTGACGGACAGACAAACGTAGGGACTGACTGGCGGACGTACGGCTTTTCATAGTAACTTGCGACCTGACGGTTGCAATGAGATTGTACATGTGACAAGTTACAGGAGCGAGTACATGTGACAAGTGACAGGAGTGAGTACATGTGACAAGTGACAGGAGTGAGTACATGTGACAAGTGACAGGAGCGAAGAGGATATTGATCCAGTTTCTCCTTCTGGCTCATGTTGGCCACACGTTCCTTCAAGGTACGGATTCCTCGGACCCAGTGACGAGCTTCATCCTCGCTGTTGCACTGCAGGTCCAAGCTCTTCCGGGCACCTCGGAACACCACTGTGAAGCACTGGCTCTCCGGTACCGATCCGCTCACCTTCCGTAGGGCCTCCGACTGGCATCCCTCACGCACACACTCCACCTCTGCCACGGAGACTGGGGAGAGGGCACAGAGAGGGAAGGATAATCGATATAGATAGTAACAACAGGGACAAATAAACACACAGCGAGACAGAGGCAGTTATAAGTGTGTCAGTGTCACTGTTGCTGAGTAAACAGAGCTTTGGCTGGACACTAGAACAGCTTTAAAAGCACATGGAGCTCAATGAAAATCAGACTTAACTTGAAGGCCGAGGGTCAAGTGTTTTCTGGAACCATAAAGTCTCTGTTGAAGGATGTGCAATGCCGAGCACAAGCATGCACATGGTACTAATAAAATATGACCTGCATGTGTCTGATATACATGCCTCCCAGCAGGATAATTTTAACCTGCAACTCTATGACGCTGGACGTTAGCTTTAAAGCCATGCTCTCTCTGTTTCTTTCTCTGCAGAGAGCAGAAGCATTATAGTGCCACCTTATGGGCCAAATTGCACATTTTAAACACCACTGCAGTAGCTTATTGTGCACAGTAAAATGTGTTCATTTATCTACAAATGTAATCATTTAGTTCAGGGGTGGGCAACTTTGATAATGGAGAGGGTCACCATATTTCCAAACTCATTCCAGGGGGACACATTACATATTGTTCCTGTCGGGCAGAAACCTCTTATGTCAGTATTAGCGGATCTATCTTGAATTAGAATCCCGAATTATTTTTTAATTGGAATCGTGAAAAGTAACATTTGTACTTAATTTCAAATGCCTTTAGTCATACTTTAATTAGCTTTATGAACTTAAATACAAATACATTGGACAATACAAATGTAATAATAGTCCTTAAACTACTAATAGACTAAAGTAATTAAAGCAGGTCATGTTTGCATGTTTGAAATCAATACTATATCAGTATTCCGAAACTGCAGGCTGCATTAAGTGAAGATTTTATCACATTCACAAGCGCTCAGAGTTAGCTCTGAGTATTTTATTGTGTACTCCCATCACAAAGAAACGTCATCCAGTGAGGAGGAGTTTGTTTATTTCTGAAGACGCTGAATAGTTCAGGCTTTGCGCAAATGGGCAATACAGTATCTCTCCAGACAATTGTCTCATTCTTTGGCTGGAGGCTATGAAAGCCCTTGCCATCCACCTCCTCAAGATTGCTGATACATTCCTTTGCCTTGGTTGTCGCGACTACGACATTAGCATGTATGTGTGAGTGAGCGTGTGTGTGCGTGTGCGTGTGTGTGCGTGTGTGTGTGTGTGTGTGTGTGTGTGTGTGTGTGTGTGTGTGTGTGTGTGTGTGTGTGTGTGTGTGTTTGTCACGTGGTATCCACTGGCAGCCAAACTGTCAAGTGCTGCATTCCATGTCACGTCCCTCGGTGCAGATGGCACAATAGTGAACTACAGGTGCCAGATCCCTCATTCCCACTGGTCTGCAGGACTGCCTTTTAACATAGCATAGTGGCACCAGGCCAAACTCCAGATTCTCTATACACACATGCGCACGCACACACGCACGCACAGTACACACACAGCACACAGAAATGTACACATATTATACACAGTAAAATCCTCTGTGTTCATTTAACCACATGAATCCAGGCATCGCTATTTTGGGCTCGCTTGATAGGCTAAAGCTGAACTACAAGCTCACAACTACCTCGCGATGTGACATGCTGTGAGCTTGTAGATTGTCTGTTTTTGCTATTTGTCATACAACAAAGTATATAAGGCTTAACTTAACTCTGAGAGTGTGGAGTCAAATGTTTTCACTCTCAATTGAATGAACATTGAGGAATGTACTGTGTATGCATGCACACATGCCAGTATGCAGCCTATGCACATTGCACACACAAATGTGTATATGCACACAAATATATCGTCGTTGTCGGGTGGAAACCTTGTATGTCCAAAACGGTTCCTTTTTTATTATTATAAAAAAAGAAGCAAAAAAAAGGATCTACAAGCACACAATGTTGGTGTGTTGTGTGCTTGTAAAGTGTGTGTGTGTGTGTGTGTGTGTGTGTGTGTGTGTGTGTGTGTGTGTGTGTGTGTGTGTGTGTGTGCGAGCGTGCGTGCGTGCGTGCGTGCGTGTGTGTGTGTGTGCTTGTGTGCTTGTAGATCGGCTATTTTCACTACTTTTGTGCAACACTCTTTCTTGCATGACGGAACAGGGCTTTAATGTCGGAGAAAAAACATACACATTTGAAACTTGGAGGTACGAGCCAGACCGTGAGGATATAGTGTCAGTGCAGAGTGCACACACACAATCCTGCACGCAATGGACACCAAGTAACGTCTGTAACGTGTTCATGTTGTCGTATCGACCTACTAGCAGGGGCGTCACAAGGGGTAGGAAAGTGGGACTGAGTTACCAGGGCCCAAGGTGGAGGGGCCCTAGTAACTTTAGCTATTGAAAAATAGCAGATATACAAGCTCACAGCGCGGCACCGAGTGCCGCGCTGCGAGCTTGTAGATCTGCTATTTTTTTTGAAAAGTCGTGAAAATGTGTGCAAAAACATTTTGCTTCCGGGGGGGTCCCTGGAACTAAATATTTTGAGATTGGGGTCCGTGGCCAAATTCATATCATTTTGGGGGTCCTCGACATGAAAAAGTTTGAGCATCACTGACATAGAAACATAGGTTTCTTGCACACATTTTCACAATTTTTCAAAAATAGCAGATCTACAAGCTCGCAGCGCGGCACTCGGTGCCGCGCTGTGAGCTTGTAGATCTGCTATTTTTCAATAGTTAAAGCACAGGGGCCCCACAGTGAATCCTTGTACCCAGGGCCCAGAATTTGGTGCGACACCCCTGCTACTAGATACAGTGGACACTCTGCCCTGGCCCTGCGAGTTGTCAACATTGCACGGTGTCACTGTGCACTTCTAAGTGTTACACACCACCACGACGCCACTAGCCCTATTTTTGGCACAGGCAACAGTGCATTCACGGCTGCATTTACCACCCACTAACCTACAATGACCCAACTGCCCCTCTCACCCCATGCAACGCCATACCCATCCCCCATGAGCAAATAGTGAGCGCGGGTTAAAGGTGTACACAGTAAAACAGTCCGAATGTTACTGTGCAGCACTAGTTTAGTAGCCTGGTAGACACATTCCTCGTTCAGCAATAGAAATGCAGCCACGATTACATTGATGTACCGTAGCAGAGGTGTCATGCTGCTCATACACAGGGAACCATTCAAAGAGACAAGAGGGCAAGAGATACTGAGAGAGAGAGAGAGAGACAGAGAGAGAGAGACATACAGTATACAGACTTTTTAATTAAATCAATATGAAATTGTAAAAATACTGTCTCACTTGTACTATTTGTTGTACAACAAAGTATATTAGGCTTGTTAACTCCTGTAATAGAGCAGTCAATGTCCACTCATTTATAATATGTTATGCATCTGTATTCCCTAACTATCAAAGATAGCAGTAACCTAACCCTTTCACGATCTACATGTGTCCCTCCACTCATGCCATATTATTTATTTGTGCCTTTGTTTTGCTTTTCCTTGTCCATGTGCTTAGGTTGCTTTCATCGTTTCTCCCTGGGTGTTGTGATGGCCGGCTGTTTCTTGTCTTCTTTGCCTTTGTCTTTGTTCACCATGTGCTTTAGTTTAAATTGACAGTATGTATGTACAGTATGTGTTGGCACTATCACCCACTGGGACTAAATTACATTACATGAAGAGGTATAACTCATAGTTTGGCTGGGCATTTAACCAAAAATATATTTAAACCGATATTTAGAACCAATAACCGTATTTTTTTCATGTAGCAATGAATTGACACGAAAACATTCTAATTCATTTTGTTATAAGCGACTAGATTGATCTGTCTGATTAGTGACCACTTAAACCCTATATTATACTATGTTGTACAATGATGGTATGCAAAAAACCTTTAGTCATCATAATTTGAAACATGCAACTCTCTCCCTTTCACGCACGCACGCACGTTCGCACGCACGTTCGCACGCACGGTCGCATGCACTGTCGCGCACACACACACACACACACACACACACACACACACACACAGTATGCACGCGTATCACAAGACTGAGTTGTGAAATGGCTGGTCAGCTGATTTAGCCAAAAATTAAATAAAGATCGTATTTTGCAGAGGAGGATAAAGGGGGGAGGTGAGAAAAGGTCAAAAACCCAACAATAATAACTATGTTCCCACACGTTAATTAGACAATACAATGGAGGATTACAGAAAGAGCTTTCTCTCTCTGTTATTTATGGGAATTAACATCATTAGAGAGCTGTTGTGACTGTGGACTTCCCTTCCTGATCTGTTTACAGAGATTACATCAGGGGTAAGGCATTCAGCATACAATACATTCTACCTGACTGTGAGTCTGTGACTAAGCACACTTGTGACTGTAAAGAATCCGTCTCTCACGTGTTCCTCGGACCTGAAGCTAACCCTGAAATGTTTGCGGTACACAGTATGTCTACAGTCATGTCATCGACATGGATCTGTCCCATTTAGCGCCACCATCAGGCCGATTTTTTCAAACACATTTTTGGACACTGGTCCTACAGATTTTGCCCTAAAATCACACAAAGCGGTACACAGTAGGTATGTCTAGAGTCATGTCATCAACATGGATCTGTCCCATTTAGCGCCACCACCAGGTGATTTTTTACATGCGACCTGACAGTCACTTATCTCCCGATTAGGGAGTCTTACTGGTATATTACAAATGATCATCAACAAGCTACTTTCTAATTCTTTTTTATCAGACACCTACACACAAAGGTTTCACTTGCTGTTGATGAAGGTTTCTCCTCAGGAGTAATGCAACGATCCCTAAGTAAACACAACCAGAATAAAAAGCTGAGGCAAACAATGAGTGCACAGCGCTTGAATAGACTAACATAGGGAGTGTGCGGGTGGAGTGCTTCAATAGAGTGCTACCCTACTTTCTCTTCAGGCAAAAGACCTAATATGACATCACTTCAGTTTCCTCACTTTATGGTAACTAACTGTACATCTTTCATCATGAAAAGTACACAACGTGTTACGTGACCACCCTTGTTTAGGGCAAGGTGCTGCCGTCGTCAGTCATTTCCTTCCCTCACTCGCTCACTCAAATATGATCCCAAAACAAACTTCTTGGTCCTCGCCTTTCCTCTTCCCCTCTCTTGGCCTCACTCCTGTCCACCCTAGTTTTACCCCTCCTTGCTCCAGCCAGCCCAGTCCGCCACCCCTCCCCACAGGGCTACTCACAGGTCTGCTGGTCTTTGGCCTTGCGAGTGTACTTGGTAGATTCACACCACACTGTGACCCCGTCGTCGAGCAGCCTCAGGTTCCGGCTCTTCTGCCATCTGGAGCGTATCTTGGTCATGCTGGAGCCCTTCATCATCATGTGTATGTCCTCATTGTCCAGCACCCCTGGAACACACACCAACACACACATGCAAAAGGTCATAAGATAAGATAAACCTGTATCGATCCCCGTGGGGAAATTCATGTGCCATAGCAGGAACAGTAGTAAGCTGTAAACACAAGATTAGAGAGATAATCAATATGATCAAAATGAAAATAAAATAATAAAATAAAGGGTTCTGACTGAGTTATACTTATATTTATTGCTATATCAATAAATATAAGTATATATGTGCATCTATAAGAATGTATATGTAGAGAGTATCAACACTCATTATGATAATACACATTATCACTGTCAACCAATCGTCACTGGACAATGTATGTACAGTACAGACTATCAACAGTGAACATAATGAATATTTACAGTCTATTGACAAATAATATTTAAGTGAATATATATATAAGTCTCACAACTGTTCATGGTTGTGAAGTCCTCCCAGTAGTCCATGTGTAAAGTTGGAGTCAGAATCAGTCAGTCATTCAGAGTCAGTAGATAATCCAAGAGTGCAGAACGTTTTTTGGAGGAGTATAACATATGTGTCAAGGAATTATAATTTAGTTTGAAGTTGACGTCGTCAGGTCAATGTGTCACTGTCAGTACTCCGGAAACGTATAGAAAATGTTTCCTATTGCATCATTTGCGTCAGGGTTAATTTCAAGTTGTGAGTGCGTTTTATTGGAGGAGTATAACATGTATCAAGGAATTATAATTTCGTTTGAAGTTGACGTCGTTAGGTCAATGTGTCACTGTCAGGAAACTTACAGTAAATGTTTCCTATTGCATCATTTGCGTCAGGGTTAATTTCCAGTTGTGGTTCAGTAATTTATACAGTGTGAACGTGTGGTTTATTTTTGCAAATGTACTGAAAATGTTAGCTCAAAATAGGTGTGATAGTATGACATTGTATATTCATCTGGATTAGTGAGCAAAATGGACTCTTAAATGAAATTAGATTTCTATTGCGTTGATATACCATATTTCCTTCACAAGAATGGCTTTTAAAGCATAATACCAAGAAAGACCACTGTTTATGAGTGTTCATAGCTGATCCTGAAGGTCTTAGTCTGCAATGTTATGGTTACCTGAAGGACAAAACGTGAATGTTTACATACACATTTTGTGACTCTTGGTCCATGTGTGCAAATAGAAGCAAAGTAGGTCCTTGTTGCATCAGTGTGAACTAAACAGTTTTGTATGTAGAAACCCCTCCCCTGCCTTTAAATTGCAGAGAAAACGTTTTTAGTACATACAAACTAAACGGCAATAATACATTGAATTTACTTGCAATTCATTTAAATGGATTGACTCACTGGATTTCATTTTTTATTATTATTATTATCTTTGATAACTTTTAACTCTCTGTTGCTAATATATTGATATTTATTTTTTATATTTATAGTGCAATCATCAACCCATATAAAATATTGCTCAAATATAACCAGCTTGTGAGCTTGTACATCAGCTATGTTGCCATGCAACTAAATAAATTAGGCATAATTCTTCATAGTGCCGAATTGCCAGGGCCAAATATTGTACCAAGTTCCAAGCTACAGGACAAGAGCTGTACAAAGCCCCACCCCCTCAAGTAGAGACAAACTGGGAGCAGCCATGGATTTTATTTCTCTCCATCATCCCAGGGTGAAAAACAAAAGAGTTCCCCCCTTCAGCCCTCCACCAAAACAACCCTGTTTTCCACACAGTCACCAAGCTGTGTAACAAGACATTCCCACAGGCAGAGAGAGCACAAGGACCTCATTAGCAGCAGGTCAATGACCATGCTAAGCTGCTCAGACTGCCTAACTGCTTCACTGTTTGAACCCGCCGCTTGTTTTATCATCACGTCCATAACCTCAACTTTGCTTTTCTCTGTCAGTCTGCTTACACTGTTTCTCTGCAAAATGCAGCAGGGATGGAGCAACTGAAAAAGATTGCCCCAAATCCCTGCCAATGCACTGTTCCACACAGACACCAGAAACATTTCACCTTGACAACGTCACGTACCCACAGAAAAGCTGTGTGCCTCTTGAGGCTGCTCCTTTTTCTTTTTTTTTTACAGTTCTGTAGTTAAGTACGGTTGGAAGAATGGGAATTATTCTTAAAGCCCAAGAGCTGAGCCTCTTTTTCTCTTTTTCCCCACAGTGAGCTGCAGCGAATCTTGTTGACACACACTTAACCAGATAGCCAAAGCATTGCATGGTGAGCTAGCAACCATGCTGAGGAATGCAACAGTAGGCTCTTGTGGTGACATGGAGTGGACATGGCACATTATTAACTTACAGAGATGGTGAAATATTTTGGGGGGAGATAACTAGTGAGAAATTCCCCTACAGCTGGCCTGGGCAAGCAAGAATAGAACATGTAGAGATCAAGCGAGAAGACAGATACGGTGGGAACTTAAAAACAATAAACATTCAAATCAGTCCCATGTGGTATATTTCTACAAAGACTATATCAACACAGAGACCAGCAGGGGTGGCCTGCATCACAAAGAAGATCAAAACAATCTTGACCTACTGTGCCTGCCTGTTTGCTAGACACTGAGGCCTACATACCAACATCTCAAGGGGTATGGTTCAGGTTTCCCTCAACATACCCACTGCCATGAGAGCAAACATGCCTCAATTCTACACTTATAAAGATAGAGAGTTGTTGTAGACATGATATGGATAATGGACGACTGAACTGTTTAATTTGCCCTCTGTGCTCTGTCACGCCCAAATGAGGTGTCCTCAGCACATGGTTTAATTAACTCACAGCTTATTAATTTATAGCCTACTTTGTCCATGACCAGGTCGCTAGCTCTGTTTTATTCCCTCAGGTTAACCTGTAGGAAAATCACTATTCAAAATAGTTACGTTTACATACAAAGAAAGGTAAAGCAGGTGCTGAACAGAATGCAGAACAACCAAAAGAAACAAATCAGCCTCGGTCACTCACTCTTTGGTAGTGCATTTAAATATTACGAAGGCATGGTGCAAACTGTTTATTAATTTATTTTGCATATTTGGACTTTGGGGAATATTCTGGATATTTGGTTACACGATGCAGTCTGTCTGTATCAAGTAGCATTGGCCAGATTTAATTTAATTTAAGAACAGCTTCTTGGTCCCCATGATAAATGTTGCATTATTCATGCACTCAATAATCAATATGATGTGAACACAGTTTGCATGCATATAAACTCCGGTGTTACAGGAAATGTCAAATTCAGTCTGTGGAGTCAACTGACTATGGTTAGAAATTCCTGAATTACAGTGAAAGTGAAAATGACTACATAATGTACACATACACTACCACCCAAATCAACCCTAACTTTACCCTCTAGAGTGGAGATATAATATACGAAACGATCACAGATTATTATACAAAACCTTATGAATTATTATCTTTTAAGTATTTTGTGTGCACTCATTTCCCAATACAGGAGGAAAATTCTATGCCCTGAAACAAATATGTTAACCGCTTTCCTGGCATCTCTGTTTTTTGTTTTAAATAGCTAAAATAGCAGATCTACAAGTGTGAGCTTGTAGATTGTTTTCGCTGTTATAATGGGCTGTATTTGTTGGATTTTCAGCACACCTACTTGTTTTATGTTCGAGAATGTTAAATATTGCACTGAAACTTCCATTTCTAAATCCATTACATGACCTTGTTTAACTCACATGAATCATGAAATGGAGCGTTGTTTGCTTTTGCAAAAAATAAACTAACTTTCAATTTGTAACTTTCATCTATAGACTAATGAGGCAGCATGGCTCTCCAGTTTAGTGATAACCTTGGACTCTTTGGTAAATCAAATATGTCCTCTCCTAGAACATCAGGTCTGTGGCAACGCACACATGTGTGCTTATTTAACTTTTGGTAAACCAGGACTATCTCCTAGCCTGGAACCAGTCGAATCTGCGAGTGTAAAAAATAAAACAAATTAAATACAAAAAAAAGATATGTAGGGAATCGGGATATTAGTCTGGACATGCCAGGCTAACTATCTCCAACCTTTCAAATATATCGGTCTCATAAAAAACAATGCTGTTTTAGTGGGGGGGCTCTCTCCATTCCGACATGTCGTCACTCCGACAGTGACTTCTTATTGTCGGAGTGGCAACACGTCCATAGAGGTTAAGGTTAGGGTAAGAGATAGGGTTAGTGTCTGTCGGAAAGGAGACATGTCGGAATGGAGAGATGATGCACATGTTTTAGTGTAGTCATTGGTGTTGCATAAATCTAAGTAGACTGTGCAGGTGTTAGGAACTAAAAGATTCGTAAAAAATAAATAACTGAACAAAGAAGAACGTCATGTGATAAGCTATGATATAGTACCACCTCTGAACCTGCCTGTAACACAAAACCATGAGATTTATTGTCTCCACCAGCCGAAGGCATGGGGGAGAGTATGTTTTCGCCTGTCTGTCTGTCCGTCCGTCCGTCCGTGCGTGCGTGCGTCCTTCAATTTGTTACCAGCTAATCTCCGGCGCCGTTGGCCCGGTCGCTGTCAAACTGAGCACACACACTGACTCCCTGGATGCCAATTCAGAACCTCTGCCCCACATTTTTCACATGGGCCTGTTCTAGCGCCACCAGGAGGCCATTTTGTGCAAAACGACCTTTTGGCCAGTACTGCTACAGATTTTGTCCAAAAATCACGCAAATCGGTAGAAAGTATCTCTACAGTCATGTGATCGACATGGATCTGTCTGATTGTCCATATTCCCTCCTGATTGGCCACTTCAAACTTTTCAAATCAGCCTCATGGTGGCGCTATAACAGGCCGCTTGGCCTGGTGGAGACCTGTGCTCGGAAGAGCACTGCTTCTAGTTTTGAAATTAAACTAGAATACACTGTCAGAAATCTCAGAATTAAATAAACACTGAGGATTTTACTGCATATTAAAGGGTTCCCAGTGGCCTTCACCTACTTCCATCAGAGTGTTACTGATATACTACTAACATAATTGAATTTACATGTAATTTACACTTACGCAGTCTACCGTAAGGCGTAATCTATTGCAGGAGGACAGCCAAGATGTGGGTTAATACCAATTTAAACCAAATATCTAATCTCTGATCTGACAGCAAAAATAGAATAGTTGTAACAACAGTTATGAACAATAATTTGCAGTCTCAGTAATCATATTACAGGTTCTTTTTTGAAACAGTGAGAGAGAGATACTTAAGTTGACACATAGTGGTTCTGGACCACTATGCATCCCTGGGGACTTTCTGGAGACTGACAGCTGCTGTGTCCCTACTCAGCAATTCTCTATTTTAAGCGAGGTGCACAGTCAAATCCTGGGTGTTCATTTAACTCCAAGAGAGTCCACATTTATGAGTGTTACTTTAACTCTGGCTTCAGAGAGAGAGAGAGAGAGAGAGAGAGAGAGAGAGAGAGAGAGAGAGAGAGAGAGAGAGAGAGAGAGAGAGAGAGAGAGAGAGAGAGAGAGAGAGAGAGAGTGTGTGTGTGTGTGTGTGTGTGTGTGTGTGTGTGTGTGTGTGTGTGTGTGTGTGTGTGTGTGTGTGTGTGTGTGTGTGTGTGTGTGTGTGTGTGTGTACGTGCGGGTGTGCGTGTTCGTGTGAGAAGTACTGATGAGAGGGAGTAGGCATGGTTGTGTCAGTATAGATAGGCTATACTGATGAGAAGCCTGAATCACACGATGAACAGTTGGACACTTGACTTCACACACATGATCACTTCTCCACACCCACTCCCACACATTATCCAATTGAACTATCATCGTGGTGTTTCAGATAGCCTCGTGAACCAGCCTCTCCCGAAATCCACATTTACAGAAAGCAATTGAAAATGTAGATTTCTGGAGGAGGCTGGTATCGAGGCTAGTTAGTTTCACTATAACCCGTTTATGTGTCTGTCTGTCACACAACCAAAGACAATTTTACATACATTGTGTGATTACATTAGGCTTAGTCCTATGTCATTTATGTGATATAGAGTAGACTTACTAAGTTGTTGTTCTTTTTTGTATAGGTTAGTTAGTGTTATAGGTAGCCTATGGTTAGGTTAGTGCCACCAAGTTATTGAGTGCAGTCAAAATCATGTATCTTCTTTCAAAAACTAGAACTCAAATTATTCAAAGTTTTAACAAAATTGGCTATGCCAAAACACGAAACAAGAGCAAGTAGCCAAGCCAACAGGTGACGTTCGTGCACAGATACCATTTGCATAATTATTTCATTTAATGCTACAGTTCATAAATCAGAATTATCAGCCACGACTTAACAGCTTTTAAAAAGTTCAGAACTAAGTTTGACCAATTGACCATCAGCGATGTAATGTTGTAGTCTAGCTACGCATGGCTTTCCCTCATGCGTTAACTGTTAAATCAATGCCTTACCAAGTCTCTTGAGAGGGTCCTCTGTCTTTTCAACCAACTTCTTCTGTGCATTGGAACCGGTGGCTGGCATCTTACTGCTGCCAAGCATAATGGCTATATGGAAACTCCGTTAATTCTGTTTTATCCTGCTTTAATTGTGAGAATCACTGTCGGCTACTGGAACTAAAATCTCGGCACAGGTCAGGTGTCTTGTCGCAAGCAGGATCTGATCTTGCTCCCCAGTCCCGATCTACCCGAAGAGAGAGAGAGGGGGGGAGCGCAAATGTTATTCCCCCCCTCTGACTCCCTTCAGCATTTCAAGTCCCTCCCGTATATTTATGTCAATGGTCCCTCCCCAGTCTAACCATGCCTGTGCTCCGTAATACGATTCCCAAGACTTTAATAAACAACAACCCCTTATTCCCTCGCCAGCAAACTTAAAGCCATTTATAGTGTCAACTTACATGACAACAACAGAAAGAAATGATTATCAGACACAGACACACATCATATCGAATAAACCCTCAGATACAACTTCAAAAGGCAAAAAATATGTCAGATGTGAACTTATAAGAAAATCCACAATAAAACGAGCCTTTTGCCATAAGCATAAAGCATATAACCAGGAAATGGAATAACTGCATAAACCTGTTCATTCCCATGAATACGACGTCCCTTTCAGAATATTCTTTCCAACCAATTGTCATGTGGCGACATCTGGTGGTTATTGTATATAACTGCAAACATTAATGAGAGGTTCATCAGAATCAGATTTATGATGACCTGAGAGCCAGGCTGCCCAAGTAACTAACTAACTAATTAACTGCGGCTGTAGCTCAGGAGGTAGAGTGGGTTGGCCAATGATCCATGGGTTGGCGGTTCAAATCCCAGCTTCTCCTGTCTACATGTCGAAGTGTCCTTGGGCAAGACACTGAACCCCAAGTTGCTCCCGGTGCATGGTTTCCACCGCCACTGGTGTATGAATGTTTGTGTCAATGGGTGAATGTAATGCACATTGTAAAGCGCTTTGGATAAAAGCGCTATATAAATGCACCATTTACCATTTAACTGCCCACTGGGCACGATGACTATAAAGATTTATAACTATATCTTTCATCATTGTCAGGGCAGGAATTTCATGGAGGCCATGGCCGCTGTTGCCCCTCAGTTTGGCCTTGTGCCCCTCAAACCAATGGCGTGACCTGAGGCTACTGTGGCCTTAATGCCCCAACTGACTGTACCACTTTCTCTTCTATCTCTTTCTTGTCAATATGTAGACAGTAGACACTGGTGTCTCTTTCTTGTCATGTAGACACCAGTGTTTTTTCTTTCTTTTTTTTTCTGAAATATTAACTCCCCCAGGTCATCTTAAACCAATCCAGTGACTTTGATTGGTGCAGGACTAAGCATGGATCAGATTGTAAATAGCCTACCATCATTATCTATTTCACTGCAGATTAGGATATCATCCTTAACCCTTGAATTCAACAAATTCTTTCAATGGACTAAAATCTTGTTTCATTTGATGGCCTTCCTGCCCTGGCATTTGGCCTTTGTGCTCTCAAAAAACACCAAAGGCCAAAGTGGCCTTGCCCCTAAAATGACAAAATTCCAGGCCTGATCATTGTATTTCTTTTTTTAATAGATGGTGTGAACGCTGCCATCCACTGGGCTTAGAACGATTTTAAAACTATATTGTTTATAGTGCAGTGTGAATGGCTATTTAGAAGGATCATTAGGAGAAGCACATTGCTCAAGTGATCTGAGGCCTGTACTGCCCTCTGTAAGAAGGGTGCAAGACCTGCTTCTCCCTACACCCACACGTCATAGTACCAAATGTGGAATTCTTCCTCTTTCACACAATCCACTTGCACTACGTGCACATATGCACGCATGCACGCACGCACACACACACACACACACACACACACACACACACACACACACACACACACACACTTTGTTTAACAATGACAGTGAGATACTTGTTTGCACTAACTAGCATTGACTGCTATGGTCTTTTTTGCAAGACACTTTATGTATATATACTTATATATTATTCGCCCCCTCTATTGATGCACCTTCTCTTTATTGGTACTGTACTGCTCTTTTTTTGTTCTCTTGTTTCTTTCCCTCTTATCTATTTTTTCTTACGTCTCTGTAACTTTGTAAATAACTGTATACTGCTGTGCTACTACTGGACAACTGAATTTCCCCCTTGGGATAATAAAGGTATCTATCTATCTATCTATCTATCTACACACACACACACACACACACTATAGTGCCACAGGATGGATGGGCTGTCTGTTAAGTTAATATTCTTAAGGCAGAATATTTTATAAATATCTTCAGGTGCTTCATTATATTTCAAGTTCAGAGTTAGGCCAACATTACAATGTATTCATCATCTCCTTTCACTTGCAGTAACAACCGTGTTAGACAGGGTGAGAGATTAAGTCATGTCTGGTAATCCACTAAAGCTGTGATCTATGCAGGAGCAGCACCAAATACAACGCGTTGGTTTGAGCCTGGGACCTCCAAACATGATTTCCCAATCTTTGTGGTCACAGGGTTTCATATTAACTGGGACATGTCATCACCCTCACCCAGGCAAGCGACTCCTTGCTCAGTTACTGTAGTTACTTGGCAGAGCTGTGCCTAAACCTTGCGCTAACAAAGGAAACACAAGGCTTGGGTCACTGAGACTAACATTTCCAGACAGCAACAGGGAAAATGTTCACCCTTTGCACAGCCACAGATAGATTAGGTTAATAATTTATTCACTTTAGAATTGTGTGATTTACTAGTGGAAAATGCAGTCTGCTGTGGGGATGGTGGTCAGATAAATGTACTAAATCAAGTGAGGTCAGAGAGCACTACACTGGGCAGCGTATGACTGCCCCTAACTATGTCTTCAAAATGCATCTGAAATTGGACAGTGTGAAAATTTGTCTTGACTACACCATCTAATATATGTTGTGTTATTATGTTTTAAACAGAAAGCACTACTCCACTATTAAGCTACTTGTCAGTAAACAAAACATATTGATTATTTTAGCCAATAGTTGTTGGCATAAAAAATGTTTATATGTTATGAACTACTACGTTAGTAAGTGTAGCATAGTATGTGTATGGCTATGCTATTATTTCCTGTAAAAGCAAAACATAGCTTGTTTTCTTTAACTGCCTATTCTCGCTAACTGCCTGTCATAAGAGACAGTCTATTTCCTAGAAGCAACAGAGCTGATCGAACATATCGAATGCTACCGTTTTACTTGTGTGAAGTGAAGCCATTTTCAGACTTTTGGATCTATCTTTACATGTTACATCCTCCAATAATTCAGCAGAATGTGGCTTGGTCAATTAACTATTTACAATCTTCTGCTTGATGGAAATATCACATCTCAGAAATTAGTCTGACCCTCTAATAGTATATGGCCTAGTTAGCAGCTAACTATAAGTGTGGCTAATGACAGCCTTTTACTATCAATATACAAGGTTACATCACATTTGAATATTCTAAACTACCTAATAATGAACATGCCTGACTAATTATGAAATTCGTGCGTTAGTTCTTAAATTAGTATATTGTTTAGCAAGGCAGCGATAGCTGGGAAGTGTTATGCTAACCTAGCTTCATATGACTGCTAACGTTAGCCTCAGTCTGACCGCTTGTTTACCAATTAATAAGGGAAAAAACACGTTTATTTCAGCCATGTAACGTAGCGTTTATAACATTTCGTTGTTTTGATACACTTGGTGGTTTTGTTATTTTCTGGGACTATACAAACACCGACTGCTCATTTGCTAACCACCGTTTAGCTAACGTTAGCCAGCTAATCGTTAGCAGGATGCAATTATAGTTTTAAAGACATCGGTTTTGCAGAAAAGGTGTCGCGCAGTTGTGTTAGAATTGAACTACACCACACTGTCGACTGATAATAAAACTATTGAGCAGCTGTGAGATCTCCTGACCCACCCTTATTGAACGAGGGGGTTGTAGCTGTGTGCTCGTAAATGCAGCTGGACAATAATGTCGTTTGTTTACGCTGCGTCCAGGGTTCCCTAAAACCCACGGTGAACAGCATATCAGTCCGCACGAGAGGGAAACACGCACAATAAATTGATTTACGTTCTGTTAGTTACACAAACATTAAGTATCGTCTCAATACTGAATATATTATAATATATTACAGAAAAAAACGTCTAAGCATTAATCTCTTCAAAAGAACAGCAAAAACGGACTATTTTCTTTGAGCAGTGCATTTCATTTTAATCTAAACGCGGGATGGTTTTAATAATCATGGCGTTGACATTCCGCAACGATGACAATAATTTAAGATAAAAACGAAATATCGTGGTGCAGAAATACACTGATTGGCTACAGTTGAAGTGTAATATCGTTTTAATTGATTGGAATGTATTTCTATTCAGAAACTTTCTTCTCGGTCTCCCCCCGTTTGTATATGGTAGCGTCCATAAACATGCACCGGACTGCTTTCCTCGTGAGGTTGCCGTGATTTTGACTGACTGCAGTTATAGCCAATAAGAAAATACTTTGAGCTTAGCAACAGCACATTTACCGTCTTGTCCAATCGTCGAGCGGAGTAGTAGGACAGAGTCGGGCCAACATTGTAACATTTGATTGGCTCGTATGGTTGTCAATCATACTTGATTGGTGGGACATGTAGTTCGATGTTATGTCCTTTGACAGCACTTCGCCTATATTAAAACTACACTCCCCACAAACCCGCTCGAGTAGCGAGGAACAGCAAGCGCACGACAGGAGGCGGGGCTGCTATATAAACACCAGCGCCTTCTGCTTGAGTAGCAAACTGGACACTGTTGTGGCGATGAAACGTCGTCTTTGGGTGAACGAGAGCTCTGACAGCAGTGAAAAGGTTAACGGCAGTTAGCAACAGTGGCTCTGACGAATCCTTTGAGACGTAACAAGTGTTACTATTCAGAACTTTTGTTTCTTGAATATCGACATCGCGTGTTTTAATTCTAAGAATCGACTTTCTTTTCAAATGGGACTCTGAATCACCTCAAAGAACAGAAACAATTTATTTTTCAAATTTAATATTTTAAAGTTTTCAAACAAATTAAATCTGAATGCGGACGGGAACACCGACGGAGATGTGGTAAAGTAAAGCATCCCGTTTACTCGACACCAGGATGACAGAACCAAGCACCGAGCGGACCCATCACCTGAAAACTTCAGACAGTACATCAGGTAGAAGCGGAACCGTTCTGGAGCATCCCCCTGCCAATGACCGTGCTGCACCAGAGGCTGGCGGCAGGGGGCGACAAAGAAACAAACAGCAGCAAGCTGAACACGGTGGAAGGGATATCGACACAGACAAGTTGTGGCAAAGGCAAGGCGGACAAGGGGAGGTGTGCCCAGCGTTAGTTGCCGGAAACTCGCTGCCAAAGTACCCAGTGGCAGCTCAGCCTCGCCGGGAGCCAGGGGTTGATGCATCTGGAGAAGGCAACTACGTCGCGCACGGAAACAGCGGAGATGGACCACTAGAAGAGACTTTAAGCCAGGTGCAAGGAGAGAGTGGCACTGGCACGCACATCGACTCGGGCAATGGCACCGATATGCGCCAGGGCAAGAAGAAGCACAGGCGCCGGGCATCCAAGAAGAAGCGTCGCTGGAAGCCTTATTTCAAACTTTCCTGGGAGGAGAAGAAAGCCCTCGACGAGCGAGAGACGGCCCGGGCTTCTCGGGTGAGAGAGGAGATGTTCGCCAAAGGGCTCCCAGTGGCCCCGTACAACACGACCCAGTTCCTGATGGACGAGCACGACCGAGAGGAGCCGGACCTGAACACCGAGGCCGGGGCCAGGCGGCTCTCCGGGCCCGGCGGCGGTCGCTCAGAGGAGACGGCCAGCGAGGAGGACTTTAACGACGACGAGGAGGAGGACGACGGTAGCGGCGGGGGCAGCGACGGCATCGGCAGGCCGGGGAACGCAGGCGGGGAGTTTCTCCAGAGGGACTTTTCCGAGACTTACGAGAAATACCACGTCGAGAGTCTCCAGAACATGACCAAGCAGGAGCTCGTCCAGGAGTACCTGGAGCTGGAGAAGTGCATGTCCCGCCTGGAGGAGGAGAGGGAGACGGACTCTGCCAGGGTCAAGG
Source organism: Nannobrachium achirus (assembly GCF_963921795.1). Taxonomy (NCBI): domain Eukaryota; kingdom Metazoa; phylum Chordata; class Actinopteri; order Myctophiformes; family Myctophidae; genus Nannobrachium; species Nannobrachium achirus. Next base: position 38,977,829 of record NC_137813.1, read on the forward strand.
AGCTGGAGAGCGAGCTGGAGAGAGTGAAGGCGCAGAACAGCGAGCTGCTTCTGAAGAACCAGGCTGATGGGCGGGGTCACCAAGACATCAAGACCGAATAAAAAAAGGACAATATCTTACATTTGGATTTAGGTAAATATGGGACTAAATAAAACTACTTTTTTTTCTTTAAGATTGTCATCAGTTTTATGTAACGTTATTATGTTTGTTATCTGGACAGTTCAGTCCTTCCAATTGCAATGCAATACTTGGTAACGTTATATTTCTTTTCTATTTGGACTGTGATGCGTCTATTAAACTTTTTTCAAGAAAAGTGTAAATATTGATAAAAAATATTCTTTTTATAAAGAGAATGTATTTGACAATACTTGTTTTTGTTTTTCTGGTTCAACTGCGTAAGTATATGCTTTGAAATATATTGTCCCATTTTTGAATCAACAAATTGTGTAGTTAAAATTACAGCAGATTGGATCAACTTTAAAATTTAAAAGTTTTGCAGAAATTAGTTCCCGAATTTTAACAATTATTGTTACAACGTTAAGGGCAAATAAATGAAAAATAAATAAAATTGTAAACTGTGTTTTTATTTTATTTTAATAGATTCTTATGTGGTAATTCAGAAAAGCATGAAGGTGTAGGCCCTTTGCCAGGGAAATGAACTGCCGTCAGCCGTCATTCACAAATTGCATGTTATATGTATTTTGTGAAGACTACCTGTTTGGAGGGAAAGGCTCCTCTGTGGTGGAAGGAGGGGTTGGCATGGATAGCGATGCTCCTCGTGAACATTAATGGTAAACTGTACACTATGCCAAAAGCCAGTTTAGTTTTTATTATATATTTGTAAGGTTTTCAATTCCAAAGCGTCATCATCATCATTTGTTCTCATCAGCCTTTGAAACGGGAATATACTATAGAGGTAATCAGTGGTAAACAGAACACCAACAGCTGTTTCAAGATCAAGTTCTCATGTAGAGGCAATCTGTGTCCAGAGGCGTCAATTGGGTATGGCAGCTGTCATACCTTGGCTACTGGGGGAAATGATAAAATGTACTTTTCATTGCGCCTGTTGCTAAGGTCTTGCACGCGCGCGTGCAAGACACCAGTCATGTTGCCATACCTTACCCTTTTCTGAACTGACGCCACTGTCTGTGCCTCAGGGCCTAAAGCCCTCCATTCTGATGTCCAACCTCAAGAGGGCGGTATTCATCTCCCATTTTATGTTTGGTACCCTGCCAAGCAAATAGCTCATCCATCATCTACCATTATAAGGCCCTACTTCTTGTCGAGATTTGACTATTATTAATTAATTCGTTTCCAGCTTTTCTCCCAAATCACCAGTGATGGAATTCCCACAAAGCATACAACCATGTAAAAAATGATCTTTTTAAACATTCTGTTTATTTACATTTTATAACCTTGCTTTTAAGCACACAGCCAAGAGGGAAATGGGTTCAAGGTGGACAACCTTTTGTCCAAGTCATTTTCATATTAGTTTTACTCAAAGCAAACTCGAAATGTACACAATACAATATGTTACATATTCAGACAGTATGTACAAACAAATTCAAATATAATAACAAAACATTAGGTAAAACATGTTTCAGACAACTGACATTACGTGTTGCATATATATATATATATATATATATATATATATATATATAATTATGTTTTCTCCTTTTTTTGAAGGCATGGGTTGTTTCATCTCATACAGAGTAAAAGTTCTGAATGCACAGTTCATTATAAGAAATTTAATGCAGATGGTACCAGAGTCTCCGTTGTTTGGTATAACCTAATGCTATCGTAGGGTTGGGCGTGATAGGTGTACCATATTCATATACCGTGGCTCACTAGGCAAGAAAGTTACCTACATTTCTGGACAAAAGCAGCTGAGAATAGTATGCCCCCCTCCTTTCGTATATACTTCACCAGTAATAGCTGTGAAAAGAGTGCATAGACATGTCCTTGGCTTTAATGTGCTTTTAACAGCCTCTCTGGCAGACTGCTTGTGTTTAATGTACAAATCTTTGGGTCAGTGCTTAAGATATAACAGCAACCACAGGAGAGAGCCTTTAAAGACTGAGCACCTAGGCTGGCCGGGACACTCAAAACAAATAAGGTTAAAAGTAACAACCGACCATGGCACTGCAGACCAAAAACACATTCCAGAAATCAGGCACTTGAAGACAATTCATGAGGTAAGACAAGACTAACTTAGATTGATTTTTTAATAGTTTATTTGGTCAAACCCACTCAGTGGGTGAGGACGAAAATAAGCGACTCTCCCATGACAATGAAAGATGGATTCTTGCACCATTAGATGTGGTTGGAGATTGGAAATGAGCTCCATGGCCTTTGGCCAATAGGAGAGATGAAAACAATAACCTAGCTTTGCCTTACTGGGCATTCGTGTTTATGTTCTGTAATGTACCTTATTCAACTGCCAGAGGATTATTTTGACCTTGCCCATATGGGACAACAACATGTTACCCCCATGATAAATATAAACACATACTGGGGATAATTGAAAATGTATCCTAATTGCAAGTGTAGCATTACATAAATGCTACTATGATACAATGATTATCCTTGAAATATTGCCAAGGTACCATTTTATTTTATAAAATTCTGGATTATTTTCCTTTCCTGCTAGGTCTTTCGTTCTCGCTAATCTCAAACATAAAAGTGGTCATAGGACTAATGATATGTCAGGGTAATGTGGCAATGAGTTGCTTCCATTCTTGCCTTAAAATATTGCAGCCTATAGCTGCAAAAATCATCGGTAACATTCTTTCCATAAACTCATTAAATTATATTTAAAGTTCTTGTATTTGCCATATGAGTGAAGGTACAGTCAACATACCTACCTATGTTCAATCATCATTAAGATAATTGAGAGACAGACTACTGTATGTTTGATGAGCGAAAGGATTTCTGCATAGTGCTGAGAATAAAAGAGAAAGGCAATCTAAGGAAATAAGGAACAGGTTTAGTCATCTTAAACTTTTATCTTATTTGCTTTGAACAGGTACACCCAAGAGGTCAAATCACAATAAAAGTACTTGTTTTCATACAAAATATATATCATATATACTGAATATTAAAAAAAGAATATATTAAGGGAAACATTTTCAAGTAACATCTTGAAAGAAATGACTGTGCAATTGTATGCACCTTTGTAAACCATAAAAAAGGAACTGGAAAAGTAAAAACAAATATGATAACATTATATTTATATTTACAAGGTTAACTTAACAAGGCTTTGTACAAATGTTACAAAATAATTTGACAAACAAACACCTCCGCACTCAAACACACCAACGCACAGATAAACATTATTAACAACGAGGGACAAACAGCTCGATAGTGTGTGTGTTTGTGTGTGTTCCTGTTTGTGTCCTAGCTATTGTTTGGAGCATCCATGTCATTATTACAGTGTCTGTGGTCTAGGGTGTAACAGATTAGGAAGACTGATATGTAAAATCAGCTCTTGCTTGAAAGCTCTTAAAATGGATCCGACCTGACCTATTAATTTTTGCACCGTTCTCTGTTTAAATGTACAGTATGTGTCTGGGGGGAAGGAGGGAGCAAAGGAGACAGTGTGCGCGCGCGTGTGTGTGTGTGTGTGAGAGAGAGAGATAATGTGTGTTCTGTCCTGGCTCATGTAGGTATGGAGCTATGAAAAAGAAAAATCAATGAGGAGCACCATTGTCTAAAATAACCCTGGGAAGGTTGTTTTTGTTTTTTGGTGATTGCCCCTCTTTGGCCACTAGAGGGAACATCCATCCTCCTTAATTTAATCGTTCCTGTTTCAGCCAGCCAGGCAGGAAGGAGCAGAAGACAGAGGGGATAGGGGAGTTCAATTATTACTCAAATGAGAATTCTTGGCTGTAATGTTGACTGCGACGAGGTCGGCCTGTTTTCCTGTCCCATTTCGGTATAATCGCTCAAAAAAGAAAACACACATGAAAACACATGAAAGAAAACAAAAAGCTTTGGCAACAATGGAATGCCCCCTGCCATGCAAATGGAGCTCATCGAGGGGGTACGGGGGAAAGACTGCTCTCAGACCTTGTCATTTGGTCCACTGTGGCCCACATTCCACTACACTGTCATCAGTCTTCTGATCTGGAGTCAGACAGTGGCTGTGCCCTTAGGCCCCCTCTGAAACAGCAGCTTCAGACTCATGGCACCTCAGCACAGGAAAGACAGAAGAGAGTGGCCAGTCTTAGATCAGTGGTGGCCAGATCAGTGGTTCTCAAAATGGATTCCAGAGACTCTGTGGGTTCCTTTAGGGGGGGTCTAAATTGACCCATACAAGTTTGTAACTCTGACAGTGTACAAATGGAACCAAATGATTAGGTCCCATTTGTACACTGTCAGAGTTAAGGGGAGACCTTGACATTAGAAAGTTTGAGAAACACTGTTATAGATACTGGTGGAATCTAGAGGCAGGTGCGCGGCGTGCAGCAGGAAGCTCCTGGCTCAGGGGGAGTCCTGGGTCGAGCACCTGGGAGCCGTGAAGTAGCGCCGGTGGTTTCGTCTGGTGTCCGGGAGCGAGGGGGAACTCACCGACAGTCAGTGGGGGTCTCTTGTCGGAAACCTCAGTAGGCGAGACGACCACGGTGTGTCTGCGCCATGCCCGTCTCTTCCGCCGCGTCTCTGGAGACAGGGGCTTCCTCAGCCCAACTATGCGCAGGTCGTCAGCTGAGCCCAGGAGGCGGGCCCGTACCTGGTCTGCCAGGGATCCCAGTCCTTGCCCTGTGGGAGTGAAGGAGGCCGCCTCGCCGGGCAGCAGGGCCGGCCGGGGCCGGGACAGACGCAGGCTCTCCTGACTGCTGCCGGAAGACGGGTCAGTTCTGGCGGTGTCCCGCCTCGCCCTCGGCACACCTTCTGCCACGCCCACGGCGGCCTCACTCTGGGCCGCCAGCTCCAGCAGGTCCAGGGAGCGAGCCTTGGCCTTCTCCCCCTTCAACTTCTTCCTGGCCAGGGTATCACATTGAATCAGCTTGTGGGAGTTGAAGGAGGGCCGTGAATGCAGCCTGTGAGTCGTGGAGGAAGAAGAGAAGGAAGAGGATGACGGGGTGGCGGAGCGGGCCCCTCCTTCGCCCGTTTCCCCATGGTCCTGCGTGTGCACGAGCGGTGTGGCTGGGGCCAGAAGGGCAGTGGGGGACAGGACAGGGGGTTTGTAATGTGTGTAGAGGAAGCTGCGCGGTGTAGGCGGGGACTGCGGGTTCGGGGGCGGGTGCTTTTCAGGCCTCTCCTGGGTGAGGGAACGAGAGGCGAAGCCGCTTTCGTTGTCCGTCTCGCTCACTAGTTCACTGTGCTCGTCATCAGCATCATCGCCCCGCCCCTCGGACTTCAGACTCCGCCCCAGCGTAGACAGGGTGGAGTAACCAGAAACGATGGAACGTGCGTCCTCTGGCGCCCGCCATGGCGGGCCCTTGGCCCTCACGTCCTCCTCCTCTTCGTGGAGCATCATGACCGCCCCACCTCCTTCCTCCTCCTCCTCCTCCTCTTCTACCTCCTCTTGGCGCTGCCGGCTGGGAACCGGCTCGGTCGTCGCCACCTCCGCTTCTACCTCCTCTTCTTCTCTTTCTATGACATCCGCCTCTTCTTCATCTTCCCCCTCTTCTCCTTCTTCTTCCTCTTCGTCCTCATCCTCCTCTCCCTCGGCACAAGGAGCAGTGTCTCCTCCGGGCGACTCGGGCTCCTCCCCTTCCTCTGCTCCTCCAAGATGGCTGGGTTTGACCGGCTCGTGCTCCGAGTCGTCGTCAGTGCTGCTTCCCGGGAACCGTGGGTTGTGGCGCTTCCTGCGCTTGCGGCCAGTAACGGCTGACATGATGGACAGGGTCAGTGAGGCAGTGAGGTCTCGCTTTGACCCCCACGACGCCTGAGAAACAAAAGCAAATTCACGTTTAGCTGCATGCCAAGTAACATTCATTATTTTACTTATCGTCATTGTCGGGTGGAAACCTTGTATGTCCAAAACCGTTTGTTTTGTATTTATCATTTTTAAAATGATTTAAACTAGTGAAAACAGACGATCTACAAGCACACAACGCCTCGCACCGCGAGGCGCTGTGTGCTTGTAGATCAGCTGTTTTCACTACTTTTGTGCCATGGCCTTGTATGATGAATCAGTGCTTTACTTTGCAAAAAAAATGTACAAATTTGAAACTTGGAGATACGAGGTTTCTGCCCGACAGTGACGTTATACAATGATACTCCTGACGAATAAGTATAATCATGATAGTAATAACCGTAACTTTCAATATGGAGCTTTCATTTAATTAATTCTTTAGTTCAGCTGTTATTAGCGTGTCATTAGCTACCCGTCCTTACCTTTGACTTAGCTGAGTCACTATTGGTTGAGTCTGTAAGGAGAAATGAGAGAGAGAGGTCAAAGGTTAGATCCACTTCACCGGACAAGAGGCAGTCAGAGGCAGTGAATGTCCAAGGTAGATGGCACAGAGAAAGTTTGTTGTGTTAATGAATCACATTTACACTTTAGTTCCAAAATGATTACAAATCCCCAAAGAATCATTACAGTCATGAATGTTGGTCTTCTTACTCTGTACCATCTGACATTCAACTATCCCAGAGCAAAGACTCATCATACACACCATAAACACACTGCACAGCGTGCTGAGTCAAAAGGTGATGGTCAAACAAAGTGAATTTGAGGAGCAGGGGTTTTGAAAAACTGTATTAGGGAAACCACAGCACACACTGATGACATCGACCAGTGAAGGAAGCAGTGGCGGAGAACGGAGAGCCTCAATCAAAACACACTCCCTTCCATACGTACAGTACAACCAAAGCAGCACACTCTCTTTCTCTCCGTCTTTCACATACACAACCCAAATGCCTGACCACATAGAGGCACCAGACTGAGGAATACACACAGGGTGAAAGGGCCCACAGAGGATGAGTGGAGCGTTGTGGTAGAACAACAAGACAAGCCACTGTGGAAGGGCCATTGCTCCACTCCCAGTGACAGACAGAGTTTACGTACATCACAGTGTCAAAGTGCTTCAACAGCGCACTGACGAAAACAGTGTGCTCAGCCATCCATTAATGCATTAAAAGGCTTTTTTACAGGGAAGAGATTAATGCAGTACATACAATCATGCTTCCTCCAACTCAGAAACATTTGTAAGTCATTCTTATCATTTGCAGAACTTTAGGAAAAAAAGATATAAGCTATTGATAAAGATATAAGCTATCTTTTTTCACACCATCCAACCGACTGATTTCCCGACTTTATTTGACTGCCTGTCTGTAATAGTAGTAGTCTGTTTGGTAGAGAGCTACCTTAGGATACATCGATATTATATACACCTCCACATGCACTCTTGGAAGGCAGTTTGACACTGAGAGGGAGACAATGACTTATGGAAGTTCATGGGATAGAACAGAGACACATACCCACACAATCACCATCCATCGTTATCTCTCACACATAATACTCCTATTCATTAATCACTTAAACCCTATAACCTTGTCAAATAGTGAGAATAGCCAATCTACAAGTTTGTAGATCTGACCTTGTAGATCTGCTATTTCCGCTGAATGTGCACCTATTTTTGCAGAATGGTCATCCATTTGTACACAATGCCCGCCAATTATGATATGCCCAGAATAGGGTTCATGTGATTAATTTGCCCAACACAATGCACACACTAGTGCGCGCACACACGCACACGCACACGCACACGCACACACACACACACACACACACACACACACATCCAAATCCTACCGCAGTGGCTGCTCCATAGGCTCAGCTGAGAGAGGGATGCAGAAATGTACAGAAAAAGTGAAAGATGAGCAACAAGGAAGGAAAAAAAGGGGGCGTCAGCAGAGAGGAGAGAGAAGTATAGGCAAGCTAGTGATTCAATCAGAAGAAACACGATGAGTCCTTCCTTATCAACGACAATGATATGCCTCGATTATGGTCATTGGTCACAGTCGGGCAGAAACCTTTTATATCCATATTTACATTTTTTACGTTTTTTGTAAATTAATTCACATTTCGTCGCACAAGAGTGTGGCACAAAAGTAGCGAAGATAGTCTATCTACAAGCTCACGACATGTCATGATGCGGCATTCTCTTTCCGCTAGTTTAAAAGAATTGTGAAAGTGAAGGTGGTTAAGTGTGTCTGTGGGTTTTATAAATGCTGAACCAATGAAAAGTATTAACAAGAGTTGGTGACTAAATAAGAACGACACTGGATCCTTTGGAACACAGGTTCCTTTTTCCATTTCCTGAAAAGTAGTGGATTTGGACATACAAGGTTTCTGCCCAACAGTGATGTTATGGTCTTAGCTTTGTGCGCCCGTGGATCCTAAAGCTCTGTTTTGGTCAGCGGTCGGTTGCACACTGTGATTGGCTGGGTGCTCACCTGAAGCCTCCCCGAGCAGAGCAGTCCTGCCGATGTTGGACAGCAGGTGGTCAATGTTGGGGGCAGGCTGCAGGTCCTCCGTGTCGACTGGCGTCTGTGTGGACAAACCCAAGGTCAGTGTCATTCATCACACTCACTTTATCTGTGCCTGTTTCCCTTTCAAGTTAGGTTTCCCCAAGTACCAACACTAATCACTAATCCCAATCTGTAAACACTGAAATGTCAAATCTGTCCTAAATTCACTACCAAATTGTGCCAGTTTTCACCACAATTGAAATAATAGTATTTTTGTACTTGTTTTCAACATGTACAAACTGTAGATGTTTGTCCTGTTCTGCTCCACTCATTAATATCTAACCACCATGGCGTTGAAAGATGCTGCCATGCTGTCACTAGGCGTGCAAAAACGTTGTGTCCCTACATGTCCCCTAGTGCTGATGAAAACACCTATCCTTCCTGTATACAGTACATCCACATGCATGTGCGTGTGTATAATTATGTGTGGTCCTCAGTAGCCATGATTTCAGACCCCAGGAGCACTGGAAATTATGGCTACCCTAAAGCTCATGTCCACAAGTCTTAGAACTTTTATTGGCCAAAAATTAACAAAATAATTAACGTTTCAAACCAGTCAGAGCCACACTGGTCAGCATAATTCGTCATTGTGATGAACAAGGGCATTGTGTCATCTTTCCTTTAACAACTTTATGAAGTGACAGCAATTACTTTTTAATCTTCATCCCTGAGCAAGCACATTGTTTTGTTAACACTCTGTTTACACTCTCTGAAAGGGAGATCGAAAAAGCAACCGGCATGAATTTATATACTTGACACGAAAATTATACAATTACACAATGCCCCTGTTTATGGCAGTGATGAATTATGTTCACCAAAGCAACAGTACAGCCGTGTTGTAACAGTGTTGTGGACAACAATGGAGTTCTGTGGCTTCTGGATATGAGCTCTATCTGGTTTTGGATAGAGATGGTGGAACATAGTACTTGTACACAGAAGATATTTATTTCCCAGCTTTTTGTACAGTAGGTTATGTTGACAAATATAATTATGTAAGGAAAGGCAGCAATCAAGGCAATACAGTGAAAACCATACAGTTAAATAGTATTTTTCTTTTCTTTTTTTTCATTACTCTAGTCCAGGGGTCTTCAACAGGGGGTCCTCAGAATTACTACAGGGGGTCCTCCAAATCTTTGTGTGAATCTTTTTTTCACTTTTTTATATTAGCCACTTGAACCCTAGCGTCCATATTCTGAGCACTTTAGCCAAAAAATAGCAGATCTACAAGGTCACAACGCCTCACGCTGCGGTCAAGTTTATTAAGTATTGAGTATTGACGGTTCAAGTGGTTAGATATCTGAAAACACACATTAACACGAATCCAAAGTACACTGTTGATTGTGCTGTCAAACAATGAAACTAAAAAAGCTTCATCTCTCTCTCAACTAAGGGGTCCTTGACCTGAAAACGTTGAAGACCCCTGCACTAGTCTAAAATGTTGTGGTTGTCCACCCAGGGAAACATGAAGGAACTTACTTTTTCATCCTTGTCCAGCTCGTCAGTGAAAAACCAGGTACACTACAAAAATGACAAGAGACAGTGACAACATTTAATACAAACACAGGGTGCACATTCCTCACAGAGATTAATAACTTTGTAACTGCTTTATCAATATATTTATGTGTGGGTGAGTGCAGTAGATCTTACATGTTGGATGAGGGTCTCAACTATCTTGTAGCGATCAGGCATGTGTGTGACCATGTCTGTCATATTGTCCTCAGATGTCCTCATCAGGGTGGGTCCAAATACCAGGGCCAGGTTACGTGGCTCCATCTGTAGGAACACCGCTTACAATTAGGGCTGCAACTATCCATTATTTCCGCGCAGATTATTTCATTTTTGATTCATTGAATAAATCCGAAAAGCAGCACATAGTGCGACGATTCGTAAGGATCAAAGCGAGTTCAGGGGGCGGTCCCAAGGGAGCGCGCGCGCGGAGGGGGGTGGGTCACTAGGTCCTGCCCCCCCCCTTACCCATAGTTCTTAGGGAAGTCAGATGGTGGGACTCAGTCTTGTTGCATAGCACTGCTGCTTGCTACCATGCTGCAGTACACACACAAGTGCCACACTTGTTGCTTGCAGGTAGCTGTGCTGCTGCCCACCGCTTGGAGAGGGTGCCTAACTTGGCTGAGTATTTCTGTCTGTTTCTGCTATTTTTCTATCGCTCAATTCATGTATGTTCAATGACCATACATGAAGCTAGTTAACATTTGTTTGTTAGGTTTCTTTAGAACTTGATTATATTGTGTTTTTCTCTAGATAGATATCCATTTACATTGTTATTGCTGTTAATGTACTGACCTATTATCTTGTTTATTATTGCGATGTTGTATCTGCTTATTGTAAGTCGCTTTGGATTAAAAGCATCTGCTAAATGCCTAAACTGTAAACTGTAAACTGTAAACTTAGCTGCCAAACTAAGAAGCTGTGTTCTTGGCCAGGTTGTATGGGAAGTTTGAGATTGTTATTCTGGTAATCGCTGAATTCTAAACTGCTGTTTCAAGGTTCAGATTTCTTGCTATCGTTGCTGGTGCCTAGCTGATTTCTGTACTTTCAGTTTGTTGCTAAAGCTATTTTAAAGGTGTTACAGGCTTGCTAAAGTTGCTAAAGGTAAACTCAGTATCATAGAAGTTGGCTGTGGCTACGGGCTAAATGCTAACTTATTTCGTGCCCTGGTGGGCCTTTACTGGGCTACCATGAGTTAAAGTAATCTCAGTCGTTGGGTTTGTCGATAACCATGTCAGTACTTTGCAACGGCGCGGGCCGTATCGGCTAGCGCGGAACAACAGGTTTAATGTATAGTCAGCTAGGAGCTAGCTGGTGGCTATTGCTAGCCGGCTATTTCGGTAAGGATGCTGTTAGCTGGTAAATCAATGTGCTAGCCATTAGAGCGGCGGCCCGCGTGAAAACACAGCCCCGTAGCAGGTAATGAATCACGCTAGGAGGATTTAGTTTGTAGGTTGCAGGTGTCTGTAAACGGCAGAGTTCACCTAGCTCCCGAGCTAGCCGAGTTACGTCAAGCGGTGATTTACGGCATGACGTTCGGCAGCAAATACTAAGCGCTGCGTGTGGGAAATGTAGTTCTCTATCATGCCAAGCCTCGGCGTCGTGCTAGTAGCAAGCTTCGCCCGCAGCGTGCTTAATCTAGTTAGTATGGGGCCTATATTGCTTCTGCCTCGCCTCGGGTTATGTGTATGTTTTCCTCTTTTTGCACTGTCTGGCCGTCTTAACAGCTGCTGCTTATGAGGTGCTAGTTGCTATACCTTAGCAGCTACTAAATGGTTCCTGTCGCTTCTTGGACCATAGTAGGGCTGCTGCCATTTACCGTGGCGTAGAAGCCCTCGCGGGAGGAACTATTAAAAACAGTAATCGCCTCTCTTTGAGAAGCCTATTAAGGATGTTTTCCGTGTGAGCTCCTGGGAGGAGGAAAACCCGCAGGCTATACAGTTTACGTGCGAACTTGTTTTGCTTCCGCTAACACAGTCGTGCCTGTCTGTCCTGACGTCACCAGTTGAACTCGCTAGTGCATGCAGGGAATCGTAGTCTACTCTAAATGCTCGATAGACCACCCTCCCTCCCTCCCATCCAGCTAAACATTCTCTTTCAGTTTCAGCATCCATCAGCTGTAGCTTTTCCTCGCATCGTAGGCTTTTAGTTGATAAGTTCTAAGTTGTCAGCGGTACTGCTATACTAAATGCTATAAAAATCCAGCAAGTTATTGTTTCTACTGCATGTCAAGCTGTTACCAGGGTGTTGAGTGTTTTCTGCTAACATGTTGTCATTACTGCTCCAGTATGGCAGCTCCAGGCTAAAGCGGCACAGGTCCAGCTAAATCACTTTCTTAACAGCGTCTCGCTGCGGCGGCTATAAGGGCGCGGCTAACACCAGGTCTACGTTTTAACTTCAGGTTCCTAACCTAACATTATGTTTATTTTTCAGGTTCCTAACCCTAACATCAGGTCTATCTTTCAGCTTCGGGCTAAAGCCGACGCATAGCGACAGCTACAGCAGGTCGTCTTTGCAGCGTCGCACGGCAGCTGCGGGGTGTTTCTACTGCATGTTAAGCTGCTACCAGTGTTTCAGAAGTTAAAGGGGTTTAACTCAAATATTTGTTGCAAACTAAGGTTATAGTACTGGGTCACATAGCACACCGTATGTTCTAGTGGTGTTTCCGTAGCCGCTGCACTTGGCTTCAGTACTGTTTTCCTTCAGCTCATGCTAAAGCTAATACTTGCTGGTTGCTATTCATCCTGTCTATTATTCCAGCTTCAGGCCGGCGTGGCTGCAGGCCCACGGCTAGGACAGCAGGTTATCATGGCAGCTTTAGCTGCAGGTTCCACTAATCATGTCATGAAGGTTATGTTTCTAGCTTCGTCTAATGTTGTGTGCGGCTGGGAGTCCAGTCGGGAGTCGGTCGGCACCACGGAGGGTATCGCTGCGACGGCCACAGCTGCTTCCGCTGCTGCCTTGGGACAGCCGGCCCGCCAGCCTCCTGACTTCCCGGCGGCCCGCGAGCCCACGACGGAGGCACGTAGGGCACAGGCTCATCTTCCGGGGGGAGCGGCACACCGCCGTCACGCCGCAAAGGAACGCCAGTTCTAGCGCCAACGGCGGGAGCCAGTTTTCTCGCCAGCGACGGCTGCCCTGGAAGCACGGCGGAGCCAGACTCTAGCAGGTAAATAGCAGCGCATTTGCTTGTTAAGTTCTGTCAGGGTGCAGTCGCTCTAAGCTGGGGAATTTACGCATATCGGTTGGGCCACGTTTTGGTATGGTTTGACTTTAAAAGTCAAGAGATGGGTTGTAGAGTTTCTTATGTGTGCATCAGCAAACTCTGCAGCAGAACTAACTCACTTTTCCGTCCTGTATTTCCATGCTGAAACACCTGGCTGTCCGCCCGATGTCTGCCCCAACGACCCTCTGTTCCATGACGCATGCTGGTTCGCCGCGAGACTGAGGGAGCAGGGCCAGAGTGAAGGCGTCGCGCCATCTCTCTACACGCCGCATTCCTTGCGGAGCGGAGCAGTTTCGGCAGCGGTGCCCCGGGCGTGGAGCAGCTTCAGCGGCGGCGCTCCGGGCGCCCTCGGGCTCAGCCAGATGCCCTGAGGAGCCACACTCTAGCAGGTAAATAGCAACGCATTCGCTTGTTCGATTCTGTGAGCGTTCAGCCGCTCTCTAAGCTTGCTAATAATAGGCAACCATAGTACATGGCAGCGTCTTACTTGTACTGAATGTTGGGCTTTAGCCGCTCTCTAGGCTTGCATAGCTTGCCTTTAAAGGTCAAGACGGGTATCTCGTGGAGATTCTCATATGTGCAGCAGCAGACTCTGCAGCAGAGCGCTCCGGGGGCTGCGAAAATTTCTCTGTGATCCTAAAAGTCAGCGTCCTTAGGCGTGGTTTCATTGTTATGGTCAGCTAAAGCTAAGATTGTAATTTCTGCGGCAAGCACATGCGGTCACCAAGGCCAGGCTTAAGATGCGACTAGCACATGGCCTCTGAAGATTGCAGCTCGCAGTTTAAGCAGGGAAGGTACACCAGTGTCAGTCGCAGAACTAACTCTCCCTTCTGTCCTTTCATGTCCATGCTGAACACCGGGCCGTCTGCCCGACGTCCTCGTCACACGACCCCCGGAGAGAGCTGCCAGATTTGCGGCCCGCCCCTCTTCACTCTGCATTCTCTCCGGATCGGAGCAGCCACACCACCAGCACTTCTGGTGCCCTCAGCTAACTCAAGATCCTGCACGCCAAGCTATCAAGCACACACAACACAGGACTGACCGAAGCGTAATGGTTCCAAGCTGGAGTTGGACGCGTTTCAGTTAACGCTTCTGCTGCTGATGTTAATAGTGCTGCAGGCACTATTAGCAGGGTTGTTCCATAGGGTTTTATTTGCTGCTTCTGTTGCGTTACTCGGGGCTCGCGCCCCGGATAGGTTGCGGGCCACGATAAATATTACGCTTCAATATTTCAATCATCGCTGCGAGTTATAAATTCTATCATGCAAAAGCTAGGTGGTTGCTGGGGTGTTAGTTAGGTAGGATGTGAAGCTGTATGGCGCTGTAGTTATTTGAATTAAAGGTTTCATCGCTGCTTCTGGTTCTGCTGTCTATATATATATACGTCCATGTTGCTGCTCCCGCTTTCTCTAGGGTGTTTTAGTATGGCTTCAGTTAGATTGCAGTATATCGTTATAGTCAGCAGTACCACCTTCCTCACCGTTGGTTCGGTCTGCCAGCTGCTAACATTCCTAATTATTAAATTGCTTCAGCAGTACTTATAGCGTTTTGGCAAGCTGCCAATATCATTGCTTAGTATTTTGCCTTAGTAATATTCGCTCTGCCAGATGCTAATATGCTTAATTATTATTTTTGCGTTAGCAGGAAAGGCAGTTCATAGTTGCCCCGCAGTAATGATAATTTAATCGCTAGAGTCACAGCAGAGCTGCCTTCCTCGCAGTTGGCTAGCACTGGCATGGGATTCTGAGATTTTGGCGTGCTTTGGGGGTTTGTAGTTTTGGGGGGTATCGGGCCAGGGCTCGCTGTAATTAGATTATGCCCTCGATGCTCATGGTAACATGAGGATCGTGGGTTCAGCGAGCCATGGCCCGAGGCAGAACCCCATGCCAAACCATGCTAACTTAGGCTATAGATTCTAGGCTGTCTTATAGTAGAGCTAAGGTAGGCTGCCAATACTATGCGCTTAGATATAGGCCTAGATTCTATGCTGTCTCTATAGTAGGGTGCTCAATATGCCATGTTGTGTGATGCTTGCTTTCTGCTTCATTCTGGTCAATAAAGTATATCTTAACCCAAGTGATCGTCTCCTGAAATATGTTTTCTATGATGGTCTAATTGAATCTAGACCATCAGTTCCAAATTTGTGTCAGATTCTGTGTCTACTTGAGACATTTCCCTTGAGCTAAATGTCTCAAGTAAGGAGCAGGGAGACAGAATACAACCACCCCAATTGTATAAGTTATATTGTATTAACATATTCTACCATACAGATTGGACACATTTTCATTTTATTAATTTAAAAAGGTTGCATAGTGCCACTTTAACTTGCGGCCTTCATGGTCAATGTATATGTATATTCATTATGAGCATCCTACTATCCTATCCTACTACAATCCTACCCTACAATAAAATAAGGAAACTGGCTTCAACAATATTTCTCCTCAGCAGCAATCGATCTGACCTTGCTCACTGGCAATGACCACTGGCATATGAAGGGAGTGAATAAACCGTTTATTCAATCCCAAATATAAGCTGTCTATAAGCATTTTTGTGAACTCTCACTCAATTAAGAATCTGTTGTGGGTGAAAATGCCCTCAGGCATTTTTCTCCTCAGACCAATCCATCTCAAATTGAACACAGCCATGGACTATTAATGGTCCATGGCCGTGTTCAATTTGAGATAGATTTTCTCACTCCCTGCATATGCCAAAGCCCATTCTTCACTTTTCCCAAATTCAAGCTGTTTTGAAGATATTTTTAAACTCTCACTCAAGACTGCTGTGGATGGAGATGGGGGCAATGACTCATATGAGCTGTAGCAGAGTTAATGGATCAGCAGGTGTTTCCAACTGTGTAATGGGCTTCATGCACAGCAGCCATATTGGCAAGAAATTGGGCGGCTTCCTTACTTCCTTCACAGGTGTTACCAATGATACTGACTGTGTTTCATTCTGGTCAAACAGAGTCAGAGAACTGCTACTGTATTGTGCATGTTGGCTCACTGGGAAGTCTCTGCTATGCTAAAAGCAGACCAATTTCTTGTCAATATGGCTACTGTGCATGAAGCCTATTATGTTCTCTTTATAGTAACATGCTGTACCTTGGCCCAGGGCTATATTCACAACACCAGAGAGAATGCCAGTGGAGAGACAGAACTGGCTACCGGTAATTTGTGCACATTTATGGCGGATTCACACTGCGGTCCGATTGATTCGTACTGTTCCCCGCTGATTGGTCCCCTGACCAGCACTCACTTTGGCCAAGATTCTTCCGTGCCTGACTACACTTCATTCAACTGTAATGGTATTTGTGGCGTTGTTGACTATGGGGCTTTGGTAGATATAGAACATCATGTCACAGAAGAAGAGTCTCTTGTCAGAATTTAGAGTGAATATTAACGTTTGACTGTGTTCCTGACGTTATCTTGAGTTGTAATAGTAACAGAACAACAATACACAACCAAAGCAGTGTGTGCTGACTGTGAAACATCACAATGTAGCGTCATCTGTAATCATTGTATAACAGTAATGTCACTGGTGCTTCCTTGGTATCTTAATGGTAATGTCATGGACCAATCCTTGTTATTTTCATCGTAGCATAAACGTCGCCACTTCCTTGTTTTTGGATCGATAGCTTCACATTGCAGCACACCGTTTCCGGGGATGCATCAAACGGACTCCAGACTACCTCCCGGGGCGGTCTCAGGTACAGTGCGGTGATGCGTTTCGGGGAACAGTACGCAGCCTTCACACTATCAAAACATCTGCCAGGTGGTCTCGAGTGCGTACCCGCGACCGCAGTGTGAATTTGCCCTAAGGACTGATTTAAATCCAGCAAGGCTGGGCTACGTACGCATATACCGGTATAGACTTGATGCACCAATATACTGTATAATATATACATCAATCAAGCTTTAATTACAAAACGGTCTCATTGTGTCAACAACAACAACCCACAGGAACTCTCAGCATGCAACTGTAACATAACAACCAATCTGCGAATGGGCACTTTTATACAGTTGTGTGGCCATTCCCATGCATTTTTATCCTCAGTGGGTTGGTACAATATATTGATCTGAAATTGATTACATTTGAGCTGTTCATTGCCATTTTTGCCCTCGGCACATACTGTAGTGTGGGTGCATGCATCCCCAGGTATTTAGTATACAATTGAACATTATGTGATATCACACTCAAGCCTAGAAATTATTTCTAATAGTCGGGGACACAAAATAAATCCCACATATGTTCAACCACTTAAGCTCTAGACTGCTACGTTGAACAACATGTCGCATCGCTATGCATTGGGCTTGTAGATCTGCCATTTAAAATAAATTGATAATTTTAGGGAAATCATTAGAATACTGTAGATTGTTTTTTAATAATCGAATCAATCGATTAGTTTGATTAACCGTCGCAGCCCTAGTTACAATAATAGTAATCTTTCTATAGCTATAACACCTTTCATACAATGTAGAACTGTTGTATGTTCACAACACCACATTTCCAGAATCATTATTGGCTAAACATGCTGGCAGAGCATAAAAGGTGGGTTGCTCAGGTCATTAAACATATTGACGCTGTCACGCAGAAACCTTGTATCTCCATATTTCAATTTAGTTTTCTTCTGTTTCATAGATTAATACCTTACTTGAGTGTCACGCTAAAGTAGCCAATCTACAAGCTCACAATGCATAGATCTGCTATTTATGCTACTACAAAAAGTGGAATTAATAACTATTTAACCAATGAAAAGTATTAGCAAGAGCTTGTGACTAAATAACTACAGCGTGGGTCTTCAACGGGGGTCCTCAGAGTTACTACAGGGAGTCCCCCAAATCTTTGAGTGATAGAAAGTTGTTTTTCTCCTTTCTTATATTAACGACTTGAACCTTAGAGCATGTCCATATAACTTTAGCCAAAAATAGCAGATCTACAATAGATTGTCTATTTTTAGCAAAGAGGTTTGGTGTAGAGAGGAAAAAGAGCAGACTAAGTACAGTGATACACAGAGAGTGGAAATAAAGAATACGTTAGAGTAAGATTGAACACCTTATTCTTATCTGAGTTGTCGGCTACTGTCTTCAGATGTTCCACCAGAAACTTCAGAGTGTGGTAGTAATGATCTGGGAGGTCACGGATCTATGAAAGACAAACAAGTCTTTAACAATGAGAAACCTGAGGAACCTGTCAGACTGCCCTTACATACACATACAGTAAACACATGTGTGCACACAAACAAACACACACACACGCCCATATTTGAGTAGGAAGGGAAATTATCCTGTTCAAAATTCAAATTCTAAGAGCGCACCACATAAATGTGGCTCAATTCCTTTCTGCAGCTGGCCCGGATTCGAATCCGACCCGAGCCGCTTTTCTGCATGTCATCTACCCCGTCTCTATGCACAATGTTTCTATGGAAATGAAGCAGAAATGAAAGAAATAATACAAATATGAATTCATAACTAGAAGGCAGAATTACACACCAGTTTCTTCATGGTTTTGAGCCTTTCCGATGCGCTGTCCATCCGATTGGCATCTATAAAGTCATTATACTTATCTGTAAAGAAACAAATAGATCACGTAAGCGATAGCGGAATTGTGTCAAGAGTGTAAATCCTTTGCCTTTCTTTGATAACGCTACACACACACACCATCAGTAAAGAGGGGTTCTGGTAGTTTGCGGAAAAAGGACTTGAGCAAACTGCTGACCACATTCAGGTCCTGCCATTTCTGTTGACAAGGGAAAGAACAGAGGATAGAGTCAGTGATAGGAATGTCACCCACTTGCACCCAAACATACCAATGTCAGTGTCTCTATTATTAAACTCCATTACGTCACCCGCCCGCTACTACAGTTTTGCTCAGCCTCAGCCTGGCCTTGTTTACATGGCCCTGTGTGCATGTTGTCGTCTTCCCGTGTCTCTCACCTCCTCCGTGGGGTTGATGTCAACACCCTTGTTGAGCTGATCCTGCAGAGCCGACACCATGGCGTTGTTGCCCGGGACCCTGTAAATGCCAGTGTACTCTAGGCCCATCTCCTCCACCAGACCACAGCAGATCTCCACAATCATAGGAATGAACTGGGAGAGGCGGGACAGACATGAGTCAGACAGAGGAGACACGGGACCATAATTACACCCACAGTATTTCGCTGTCGAAAGTTCATTCATAGCAGGGTTACAGCAGAGGATGCTATGACTCACCTTGTTATTAGCACCGGGTTGACAATCCTCCAATCTCACACCAAAAGCCTTAGGCCCTGCCTTCTTAGACTTCTTCATGATGTTGATTCCCCATGGAGATTTTGGGGGGCTGCTCTCATCTGGGGTGGGGGGGAGACAGTGTGAAGTCAAGGTACATGCTAAAACCATTACAACCAAGAGTTGAGGGCCGGGAGGCGGCAGTGGCTCACGGGTAGAGAGGCTGTCATTAGAACACAGAGGGGTCCCGAAGGGTTCCCTCTGTTCGATCCCGGGCTCCCCCAGAGTTAGTGTCAAAGAGTCCTTGAGCAAGACTCTAAACCCCTAGTTGCTCCCAGTGAGCAGGTTGGTGCCTTGCATGGTTTCCTCCACCATCGGAGTTATGAATGTGTGTGTGAATGGGTGAATGTAATGCACAATATCTGTAAAGTGCATTAGATGAAGGCGCTATATAAATGCACCAGGTACCATTTACCATTTTGACGGTCTCTAGGACAGGGATCTTCAACAGGGGGTCTGGGACCCCTAGGGGATCCTCGGAGTTACTACAGGGGATCCGCCAAATCTTTGTGTGATAGGATCATGTTTTTGAGCGGTGGTCACAACGCTCCTATACGTGGCCGTGTGTGTGGGTCTCCGTCCGTCCGTCCGTCCGTCCGTCCGTGTCTGTCTGTATGTAGCCTAAACTTCGGCGCGTAACTAGTGCCGCACCATTTACGCCACTCGCGCAATATATACATCAAAATGTGCGGCTCGGCCGGGAATGGTGTGCTATTACCTTTCGTTCCGATCCGCCTTACCATGCCGACGTAATCGGCAAAAAACTAATTGTCCCCATTGACTTATAATGGGACAATGCAAGAAATCACTTTCAAGTATTTTTCTCTCGTAAACCATAGGAGCTACAGTTTCAAACCTCGGAGAGGAGATTCATAATGATTTTAAGAATGAATCCAAAAATAATTACATCACTCGGCCTCATGGTGGCGCTATAACGGCCCACTTTGCGTTTTGCCCCGTAACTCTTGAACCGTAGATCGGAAAATTAAAATTCTTTTTTCCCTGGATTCCTTGGGTCAAGACGCATCTCCCCATATAGGCCACGCCCATTTGCGCCAGGATAGATTTTCCGCCATCTTGAATTTTCTCCAAAACACACTTTTTGCTCCTTTTCCTACATATTTTCTTCAAATGTCACAAAAATCGGTACACATGATCTATGAGGTGGGTAAACCACCGCTCAGTTCACACGGGTGTGATTTCTTACATTAATCACTGGAACCCTAGCATCCCTATTCTGAGTGGAACATGCGCGAGGCGTTGTGAGCTTGTAGATTGGCTATTTTTTGGCACAGAGGATTGGTGTAAAAAGAAGAGCAGACTAGTAGGTATTGATAGTTCCAGTGGTTAAATGTATGACAATACACATTAATCCAACCTACACAGATGATACTGTGCTGTCAAACGAGTCTAAGCTATATAAGAAATCGATGAACATCTGCAACACAGTTTTATCTGATATGTAGTGGGGGTCCCTGCTTCATCTCTCTCTCAATTAAGGGGTCCTTGGCCTGAAAATGTTGAAGACCCCTGCTCTAGGTATACAGTAACAGTGACATTTACCTTTTCCCACAATAAAAATATTGTTTAGAAGAAAACATTTACCTTTTCCCTCAGACTTGGGGGAGCGTGGTGCCCCGGCAGCACTCTCCATCTTGGCCAGCAGGAAGGGAGGCTTCATCCGGGACGTCTTGGGAGAGGAGTCAGGCTTGTTGCCCGTAGGACTGCAGGAGCAGACACAGACGCAGAGTTAGATACACAATGCCAGCCGTTACACACATCTAGACCGTGGCAACAATAGCTGCGTTGTATTTAATATAAGCGGAAGTTAAGATTGGCACCTCTGTTTTCTGTAGTCGTTCAGTTTCTTGCTAATCAGTGCCTGCCTGGAGAAGCCAAGCTCCTGCAACAAACACACAAACATCAGCATCATAACATGGCACATTTTTCAACAACCACTTAAACCCTTAAGTTATTAGAAACTAGCCGATCTCTACTTAAGCTCACATCGCATAGTACTCCGGAAAAAATGTTTTCGCCTATAAAGACATGCCCAAAATAGGGATGTGAGGGTAAATGTGGTTAAACAATATGCATTACACGAAGGAAAAAGAATATGTCTGAAAGGCGACAGGAAAAGCTGTGTCCACAGACCTCGTTGTCTGTCTTGCTGTTCTCTCTGATGACTTTGATCCAGTCCAGCATGTCCTCCCTGTCCTCTGCCTGCAGCAGGTACTCACAGAAGTCCTGGGTGGTCAGGCGCAGTGCATGTTTACGCTTGGTCTCACTGTACGCTATGTCCACCAGGCAGCCGCGGATGCTGATTGGTTGTTCGTCCTCACCACCGCCACCTAAAATGTGCCCACGAAGGACAGCCTCTCGCTTGTCCTTGTAGAGGAAGAGCGAATGCGACCGCAGCACAGAGAAGACACGCTTCCATGGACGCATGCCACTGCCCACCTTCTGTAAATGACAAACAGAGGGCAAAGTCAAATCAACACTTATTTACAGTATGTGTCGTTTTAGATGTGTGACTGTCCGAAAGGACACTTCACAGTCACACAGCATGAAATGGCACAGTACTAAAATAAAAGTTGTTAAAAAGGGCTAAATGCAAAGTTAAAAATTTGAGTTTTAAGCTTTCATTTAAAAATATCCAGTGATTCAGCTAGTCTCAGTTCACCCGGACAGGCTGGTTCACAGTCTGGTGCTATAAGAGCTAAAAGCAGCATCACGATGGTTCTTACTTGTGACTCTAGAAATGGTGAGTCAGTGGCTGGAATATAATATCTGTTAAGGGGGTTCCAGGCGGTACGCGGTCACCGCCTCCTTGTAATTCATTTTCAATGGGAGACGGGCAGCTATTTCGGCCACGGAATAAGTTTAGAGGCAGCGAGGCGAGCGGGCGCAGTCCCGTGAAATCCCCGCGAGCGTGCTCGTTCGTGCATGCGCACGCGGATGGCGAGAGATGGATTGTGTTCATCTTTGTGAAATACCGCGCAGCGTTTACTCGCTGAGCCAGTGTGTTTGTGTATCAATGCGGCGCGGCCGCCGCTGATCCTAGCGGGAGACCCCGCGGCAACCGCTGCTCATCTGTAGGGCCCTTTAAAATGTCATACTCTGGGGATAATCCATGAAAATTCCAAAAAAACTGTCCTGCACATTTCCTTTATCTGCCCACCTTGCCCTTCTCTGTGAGGATTTGCTTGTAGTGCAACCATCCCTCTCGTCGTACGTCACTGTAGGTGATGCTCCCCAGCTCTGAGGTGGAGTGGCGTTTGGATCGCACCTCCTCTGCTGTCCCAAGGTTGTCCAGAGACTGCAACACAGACCAGTGTATCAGGATATAAAGTTCACATGTAACATTCAGCTATATGCTTTGAATGTATACTATAATAGACACATAGAACAGGAAGGCATGAAAAGGAATGTACCCCATCTGTGAAGAAGCTCTTGACCCTCTTTGGTAGCCTCCTGTAGTGGACGACAACAACAAAGGTGTTGATCATCTGTGTGCCTTATGCTATGTTACAACATTTAGGTTTATTATTGCCCACATCGCAATAGTAAACTGACAATGTAAAATAACAACATGAAAGGTAGCCTAAATAAATGGAAACATGAACAAACGTCATTAACGAACGAGGCCAGTCTCTTGGTCCCAGTGTACTCACGAGAAGACACGCCCCTCTTCTCTAAAGCTGTTGAGTCCTTCGTCACACGACTTGGAGCGCTCCGTGGTGATGGCTAGAAGATAGGAGGAACGTCGACTGGATTTAATACTGCCTGCTCAGCAACAGATGAATGAGTGAAGAGAGAGACAGACAGAGAGAGAGAGGACAGCGAAATGGAGAGAGAAGAAAAAAAAAGAACGAGGAGAAAAAAAAAGACAGAAAGAGCAAAAGAATGTTGAAGTAATGCCAATCGCCAGAATGAATCTGTGTTGGATTAAGAGAGGGGTTAGTGGGAGGAGGAATGGAGGGTTGGAGGTGGGTAAAAGGGTGAGGTGGTCTGGATGGAGGGTGGATAGATAGACTGGCAATGTGGGATGTATCCAATCCTTGCTGGTCACTTGGCACAACCAGTGGCATGCAGGTGGACGGACTCTCAAAAGACAGACAACCGCATGCATTTTAGGGATCTGTCTGAGACCGTTGGGCTGTCATGACATGCACTGTTAAAGACTGACTGCTATTACGATGACAAAAGCATGCACAATCTGACCCTCGTCGTACTGATATCCTTCACGTTAGGCATGCAAATTAGAGGGGCTCAAAGACAGGCGTAAACCTGAGTGAAACTTGGGACTACATTTCAAGTCCATATGACTTCTTGTTATAAGAACCACAGCATCACCATAGATCAGTGGTTCTCAAAGTGGATTCCAGGGACTCTATGGGTTCCCTTAGCGGGGTTTAAATTGACCCATACAAGTCTGTAACTCTGACAGTGTACAAATGGAACCAAATGAACCCGTTAGGTTCCATTTGTACACTGTCAGAGTTAAGGGGAGACCTTGATATTTGAAAGTTTGAGAAACACTGCCATAGATTATAAGTCTGACATTCCCATCATGCACAATTTCCCCATTCACTGAAGGGCAACCCGAGGGAGGAGTTTTATCACAGTTCAACTGCCACCGATCAGATGTCCTTCCTGGCATAACGGCATGCAGAGCGAGAGGGCGAGAGAGAACGGAGGATGGACCGGCCCCGAGCGAGGAGGGCGGGGTCACTCACTGCAGTCGTGTGAGAAGAGCCTTGTGAGGGGGAAGGTGAAGGTAGGGGAGGCGGGGCTGGTGACCACTGCGGGCGCCGAGCTCATGCCACTGGACACCACGGAGGACGCGGGTACGTGGCGGGCACGCAGGTCAGCACCGGGGCTAGTCGGCTCATCTGTTAAGGGAAGGGGGGGCGGAGGGGCGGAGGAAGGGTTAAAAAACAGGGTGGAAAGGAGGAGAGGAAAGGGAAAAAGGAAAGGAAATGGAGGACCAGGAGCAGGTGTTAGAAAGGTTACGCCAGATTTATGCTTGGCTGCACGTCGTGTTGCTCACCAAAAGAAATGCCGATCTACAAGCTTACAAGCATGTTGTGAGCTTGAAGATCTGCTATTTTTTGGTGCGCGACACCGGTCGGCGACTAAGTATAAATCAGGCTTTAAGAGGAAAGTCGTAGAGAGGAAGAGGAGGGTATTGGAAAGAGTAGGAGAGCTAACCCAAATGTATACTTTGTCACAAGAAAGCGAGCAACATGGTGCTCTGAGACCAAGTATAAATTAGGCTTCAGATGAAGGAGGAGGATTAAATGGAATCAGGCTGACAAGGAACGGCTGGAACTCCGTCTTGAGCTTCAGACATTTCATAATATCCTCCTGAGAAGAATAAGACGATGCATCCACCTTCCCATTTTCAAGATGATCCATAAAGTTCATACAAAACATGTCTGGCAACCCACATGATGGACACACATACTGTACACACAGTCATAAAACTATACATACGTAATTCTTTTATCTCAAGCACCAGAGTGGGAAGTACATAGATGATGCAGCCAGCAAACACAAGCATCGGCAGTCATTTGCAAACCCACAGAAAACATGATGAGCTGCGTGTAGCCGACTTTGGGAAATGGAAAAACCCAAACAAAAATCTGCCAAGCTTACAAATCACAGATCGTAATATGAAAGATATTCTTCAAAGAATGTAGTACCTGCATCTCCTGTCGCCATAAGCAGTCTTTGAATGAGAACAAAGGGAGATTTGTGACAGGTACGTTCATGAGCACCAAGTTTCAGTTCTTTATAAAATGGGTGATGTGCACTTTGGGAGGATGTGTAAAAGCATTTGATCCTCCAACAACAATAATTAATATTTGTGAGAGTACAAATACTATATTGCATTTTCTATGTTCTGAACAAAGTGTTTTGACTTTGTCGCACTAAGACATAAAAAGGGTTCCAAATTTATATTGATGTTTCACCCTTGCAACTGAAGTAGGGGGATATGAAACCGTTGTGTGCACACAAACCTACTTCCTGACTGACAGCGAGGATTAGAGTCAGAGACCAGCACGATATCTGCATAGAGCGCGGAGAAACAGGATTCACAGTGACATTTTAAACGTCTGCCTGACAGAAGGCTGCAGGCGGGAGGCCCTTGGTTTGTTCTGTCACTGAACCAACAGAGGGCAGCAGAGCTTCACTCTTTATGAGGCTCCAGGCAGGGATTCTGGCTGGCTCACTCAATTCCAAGGCTTCCCCCACAGACTGTCAGTCAGTGTACTGTAAGTAAACTGAATGAAAATCCACATTACATTACGGTTTCTTATTTCACTGTGCCGTTTTCATTCCAGTTCGGCTGATTTTGTTACATTCTTTCTTCTCTCTTCGTTGTGTCAAGCCTCTCCGCCCGTACCGTATGCATTGTCCAATAGATTCCATGTATCCCTCTGCATTCCAACTTCTCCATTCTCCCCACCTGCCTCTACGGCTTTCCTCCACCTCCCACCCCCGTCTTTCTAACAGCTTCGGCTACTTTCTCTGTTGTGCATGCGTGCGTGCATACTAGCGTGTTATGAGGGTAGGAGAGGAGGCATATGCAGGAAACATTCCCAATCTGGGATGTGAAATCTGCCTGTTTACAGCAGGGCCCAGAAATAGCCGAGCTGCGGGTTTAACAAAGGCCATCATTAACGGAGTCAGAGGAGCCCAGAGCGTGAGCTCACAGCCACGAGACACAGACAGGCCTGCATAGGAGAGAGCTATATACTACAGTGGGCTGTTATTCACTTCCCCTTCACTATATCAGATGCCATGACCTCACTGGTCAGAGAGAGACAGACAGAGAGACAGAGTAAGAGAGAAAGAAACACACAAACCTAAAACAAGACTAGAGGGGAAGAGAGACCTTGGCAGACAGACAGATGTCTTTCAGAACATAAAGTGGGCCTTGGCGATGGTCTTGCTGACTGTGCCTGTTGTGTGGAGGGTCCAGCTAGTAAAGACAGTAGTGGACACCCCCACTCTAATTCCCACAGGAGCACAATAGTGGCATTGAGGGGGGCAAGCAATGCATGCTGCCATGCCTGAGGCTGGATGGGGAAAGAGTTGAGTGTAAGTTATACTTTGTAGTGCGCCAGTATCGCACACCGAAAATAAGACGATTTAGAAGCTCACAATGCGTTGTAGATCGGCTATTTGTGGTGTGCGGCACCGCAGTCAGGCATAAGAGGATCCCTACCGTTCTCCCACCAAAAAGTAGTACACAATCTTCTGTATAAGCTGCCAAGTTTGATTCGCGCCGAAGGAATACGAGGGGTTAGAGAAGGATTTCATGCAGTGCAAAGGAAAGGAAAAACATATTTGATCTGTTGCCTGCTGCTCAACTGCCCTCATTGGATTCACTTCATACAGTATGTGCTCTAGCTCTAACTAAATAATTGATCACAGAGGGAGGGTGCTGTTGTAAATACAAAGCAAATATATCTAAAGAGAACAAGAAATCATGTCCATCAAATAGTGCATTTGTGTTTGAAGTGTGCTGACACACAGTAGCTTCGGAATCAGAACAACAGCCTAATAAATCCCCCCCCCCCCCCCCCCCCAGAGCAGGCCCAGATCATATCAGGAACTCTGTCAGAGAGATAAGGAGAGAAAGAGTCTACGGGGAGAAGCTAGCCTAGTTTCAATATGTGGCCATTAAACGTGTCTCAGCCTGTCGCTCTGACTGCCTAGTTTCTGTTCATTCAGTGAAGGTAGGAAGGCAAGAATGTTAGTGTGCCGATACGTTGAATTCTCTCTTCACATGTCTTTCTCACTCGTCTTCCATGTTATGTGGTACTAGGGATGGGACGATATGAAAATGTCATATCACGATTATTGTGACAAAATAAATTGCGGTTTACGATATTATCGCGATGATCAAAATCCATTATCCTCGGACGGAACATTTGCCAAAAAATAGCAGATCTACAAGAACTTGAACTAGAACTAGAACTAGAACTTGCTATTTTTTTGCAAAGACATTTGATAGTAAAAAAAAGACTGTACCTTTTACCAATTCTACAGGGTTTAAGTGGTACTGGATATGCAGCTAAGCAAATAAAAGCTGAATTGAACCCAGTGCATGATGAAATTAAATCTCCACGATACGATTATCGTGAGTGTTTTTCATCACGATATACGATAATATCGCTTATCGTCCCATCCCTATGTGGCACACACAGCCCAAAGGCTCATTTGCCTAGAGGCAAATTTATACTTTGTCTGTGGATCTGTTTGAGTCTGCGTCACACGTCATTTTATTCATACAAAGTATAAATTAAGCTTAACTCCTACAGTATATCTATCTACGTGATCATTTCAAGATGTGCCGAAGCCGCCATGTCAGCTGATTGGAATCAGCAGGGCATAACGTTGACCACTGGAACATTATTCTGCCAAACTGACTGTCTTGGTTTAGCTTTGGTTTGACTGGGAGTCTGGGACTAATGGTTGCTGTCCATACAGAGTTAGTGACTGGCCTTTCTGAAGATTCTTCTTCTTCTAACCTCCACAGAATGTGAGAGGAACAAGCTGGGACATGACCACGTTTACCTCCAGCTGACACCAACATGAACAGCACAGCATACTGTACATACTGTTACAAAAAGCCTCGATACACACGTTGTGTACAAAAGGCGATCACACAGGCCTAAGCCATATTATCATAGCAAGATCAGTGTCAAACCCATGGTTTTGCCTCCTGCCATTAGGATTGGGTTAATTGTGTGTCAATTTAATTCTGATTTCATTGAATCCCTTGACCGACACATTGATGACATTTACATGGACATTTAGAAAATGAAAGAGATACTGACAGGCAGGTGCACAACAGCAATTATGTTATAATCCAGTAAAGTTCTATAACAACAGTTCTAACTATCTCACACACACGCACGCACGCACGCACGCACGCACGCACGCACGCACACGCACACGCACACGCACACGCACACACACACACACACACACACACACGACTTCCTCTCATTTCCTGGGTAAGGCAAGTGATAGAGGGTGATCTGTGATCTGTAGAGGACAGTTAATTCCTAGATAAAATACAATCAAACCAACCTGTCTACTTGACTGTGGGAAGTACTAGTATTACCAAACAAATCATATCCAGAAAGATGACACACAGCGATGTAGACAAAGAGGAAATGAAGGGCAGTCGGCCTCCTCATTCAAGAAGACTCCCATAAATAGACTCTGTGCATAACTAGTTCCAGGTTCTCAGATGGTGGCATGTACCCGTTTCATGTTTCCAGTTAATTTACCCATAGCTCTGTTTGATTGGCTAAGCGGCAATCAATCAAACGAGAAGGAAAAGGAACAGAAAAGGGGAATGCCACCGTCTGGAGACCTGGAACTACAGTTATGCACAGAGCCTGTTGTGTCTTAACCTATCGTACATGATCAAAAATAGATTGCATCAAAGATCATGGAGAATTAAATGTGAAGGTCTGCTCGGGGTTTCAAAGAAGGATTAAAGTGTGGATGGAGAAGGGATGTGAAGGAGGGGATCTTGGAAGCTTCATGCTTACCTATGAAGGGTATGGATGCCAGTGAGTCATCCTCTGTGGACAAAGGGGCTAGGTTTCCGTTTGGTTTACGCAAAGCACTGTCTCCTGTAGACTGAGGGACCGGTGCTGAGTCCTGGGGTTCCGAGGGAAACACGGGCGGGTCTAGGTCATCCACAGCCAGCGCATAGTGGGGGTGGCGCATGCCATGGACATTCC
The DNA here is from genome assembly GCF_963921795.1 of Nannobrachium achirus. NCBI lineage: Eukaryota > Metazoa > Chordata > Actinopteri > Myctophiformes > Myctophidae > Nannobrachium > Nannobrachium achirus. The sequence continues at coordinate 39,007,087 of NC_137813.1, forward strand.
TCCGCCCCGTGGGAGGCTTCTGTCTCAGGACCACCTCCTGAGTCTGTGCCGCCACCGCCGCCACCACCACCTCCGACTGTCCCTCCCCTGCGCCTCTTTCCCTCTCGTGGTTGGTGGGCCTGTATGCTCTGTCCTGGGGTTCAGGTGTGACAGAGGTCAGGGGGGAGGCGCTAGAGGTGTTGAGGGGGGCAGGAGCTACCTCAGGCGGACTGGTTTTAGGGGTCAGGTTCCAGTTGAGGTGCGGGCCAGAATAGGAAGGGTCCCTGAAAGAATGGGCCTGCTGCATGATGCGGCCTGTCTTGCGGTAGAAGGAGGGGCTGTAGCTGCGGTAGCCCACCGGCTGGTCGTCCATGCTCTGCCCAGTGGGCAGCCGCCTGCTCTGAGAGCTGGGCTGTTGGGGCTGGGGCTGTGTGTAGGAGGTCTGGGGGTGGGGCTTATGATGAGACTGCGTATGTCGGGACACAGGGGGTGCCTGCGATACGCCATAGTGGCTGCCCTGCCAGTGGTAAGCTTCTGTCCTGGGGGGCGGTTGAGGGGCCTGCTGGAGCCAGGCTTGCCTATCGAAGGTGGGCGAGACAAGCGCAGCTTGTGTCCGGTCCAGCGTCTCCAGCGACCGTCCGTAGAGGTCGTACTGGGCCAGCAGGTTCTCCGAGCGCGTTCGGGCGTAGCCGGAGGCCGGGTGGCCTCTGGCCGGATCGGCATCCCATTCCCCGTAGGTCCAATATGGGTCTCCGTGAGGCCCTGCTTGTGACTGCTGCTGCAGTAGCAGCAGAGTGTCCTGGGAGGCACTGTGCGGGAAGCCTCCTGAGCGCTGCTGGTGCCTCCTCATCTCGCTGAGCCGGTCCTGAGAGTAGCTGCGGTGACGTGTCTGCATGCTGTTGCGTCCTGAGCGCTCAGGTATCTGGCTGTAGTACCAATCAGAGAGGGCCTGCTGGCAGCGCTCACCACGGCTGTGGCTGAACTGAGGCAGGGGCGGGCTGGTCCAGGCCTGGCTCGACTTCCGTGGCTGGACCTGGGAAGAGCTGGCAGTGTTGTGGTTGGGGTAGTGGACCTGGAGAGGGCTGGACAGAGGTCCCCCCGAGGAGGAAGAGGAGGAATAGGAGCGACCCCTGGTCTGGCCCTGAGGCTGCTGGCTGGTCATTCCATACTGGATCTCCTCTGTGCGGTGGGCGGGGCTGCTGTGACCCACACCCCCGGGCTCCCCTGCCCGCCCCTCCTGCCAACTGGCTGGGCTGCCCACAGTGGATCGGTTGTCCAGGGGTGAAGAGGGGCTGGAGGACCCTGGCCAGCGACTCCAGTTATCCAGCTGGTTCTGGCCCATGGGGACAGCGGTGGGGGCTCCAGCAGGGGGCTGGGATTTGTTACGTGGATAGCAGAGGGGAGGCGGCACTGGGAGGTTCTGGGCTCCCCCTGCGTAAGGCTCGTTGCCCTTTAGGTAGGCATCCTGGGAGTATGCCTGGGGGACACAAGAGGGGGAGAGATGTGAGACATTGTCATGATGACAGGGTGGCAGTGAAGGGTCAGTCTTAAGATCAGTTGCTTGCTCAGTGGTCCTTGATGGGGTTCTATGGGGTCTCTCCAGCTAAATTAACTGATACAGCATCAAAATCAGTTTAACCATTTGAATCCCATTTTATACTTCAGCTATTTGAAAAATAGCCGATCTACAAGCTCGCAACGCACCACAATGCAACGCGTTGTGAGCTTGTAGAGCAGCTTTTATTCAATAATCATGAAAAGATTGGAATAATAAATAAAGAATAACAGGCACAAAATCTTTTCAGATGCGGGTTCAGGGCCACATATCAATTTAGGGGTCCTTGACATGAAAGTGTTTGAGAACCACTGAGCTAGATCAACAACAATAACAACACAGGACCACACCATAACACTGTAACAGCTTCACACACTGCACAACAATACACAGCATGCCTTACAGTGGAATGGTCTCCCTCAGCCCAGCCACTATGCCACAGTTTGTCCCTAGGGCATGATCAGCTCCCAAAACAAACAGCTCGCTAGTTGCTAGCAAACTACATGAACAAGCAACTGCCTTAAGTGAAAGCCACAGCACTACACGAAACCCAGCTGTAGGCGCTACTGTATGTGCTGTATGTTCACTGCAACGCCCTACATACTGTACATATCATCTTAGTTTGACACTATAAACATGACCTTTTATGGAATTAAATAGCACGATTTTACAAATCGCTTTACCCACTGTGTATACTAAACAAGAAAGACCGTCTGCAGTCGCACACAACAACTACGACTTAAAATATCCTAGTCCGTGAATACACAAAGTAACTAGCTAGCAATTCATCAGCATCACTAACACATGAACGAATACATACACAAAACAAATAACCGAGACCAGACGAGAAGGATTCGTGATTTACCCAAGTGATCTCTAGACTGTCCCAATAGAATCAGGAAGCTTTTCTCAGACTGAGCAATACATTTGGAGCCACAAACAGACACAGAGGAACAGGCAGAGGGCAGGACAGGAGAGGAGAGGTCTCCTCAAAAACAATGTTCACCTTCCAACACTCCACGCTGTCGTGGTCCAGCACTCCCGCTCGCTCCCCTCTCTCCCTCTCCCTCATGTACACTTGATCTCCTGCGTCCGTCTCTTTCTCTTCCTCCGGTCCTTTGCTATCTCTTCAAACCTCTTCTTTTTGTTTTTCTCTCTCTCTCTCTCTCC